>NC_056729.1:49389457-49689457 GCF_019279795.1 Protopterus annectens
TAAGGATATATTTGAATACTTTGTCTGCAAAATGCAATTACTGGTGCCAGGCACACTGTAAAGACCCTGGCTGCAGTAGATAAGCCAAAGGGCAGTGCAGAGAATTGGTAATGCATCAAGCAAGCCTTGAATCTGAGGTATCTTCTGCACGACTGTCTTACTGGGGCATGCAGGTATGCCTCTTAAGTCTAAAGTCACCAGCCAAGCATTCTTGCCCAGCATGGGCAGAAGCTGTTGCAAAGTGAGCATCTTAAATTTTGGAATGTCCAGGTAGGTGTTCAAAATCGATAAATCCAGTATTGGCCGCCAGGCCTTGTCCTTTCTGGGTACCAAGAACAGTCGAGTAAAAACCTTGCCTTTTTCCTGTTCTGGTACTGTCTGAATGGCCCCCATATCCATGAAGGACGTAACCCGTTTCTGTGCCTCTGCCCATTGGTTTTTTGGCAGGTCTGGCCAACCATTTGTCATTGGCAGAGTGTGGAAATGGAATCTGTATCCCTGTGATACGATGTTCAGTACCCACTTGTCCTGGGTTAACTGCCAATTTTGAGCAAAAAGTGCAAATTTTCCCCCTATGGGTGCTGCCAAAAGAGAAGTGCTTGGTGTAGGCAGAGGGAAGTCATTGGGATTGCTTACTGTAGGTTTGTGCTTTATCTCCTCCAGATTTGGAGGTGGATGCGCCCCATTGCTTTGACCTGTATGAGTCATGAGCCTGTAACCCTTAGGGTGTCTGGATTTGCCCCTTTCAGCTCTGTCTGACACAGGAAAAGGCCAATTTTTTGTAGGCCAGTATCTACTGAATCTAGATGGCTGCACTTGTAAGAAATCTTAGTTTGCATAGACTTAGCTTTGTCTTCCATTTTTTTTAAAACCTCTTCTGCCTTAATACCAAACAGAGAATCATGCTGTAAAGGTGCATCTAGCGATTTAGCTTTAACATAATCAGGCAAACTTTGTTCCGTTAACCAGGCATGACTCCTAATCACAGATCCAGCAACTGCGGCCCTGCAGGAGGCCTCTAAAGAATCAAAACCACATTGCAATGTATGCTTTCCAACTTGTTCAGCTGCATTCAATAATTCCTACAATTCCGTATTTTCCACACATTTTGAAATCAACATCATTTTCTGTTTCAGCAATCCCATAATATGTTGCTGGTACTTAACCATATGAAATTGACAGTTTAAGGCCTTGATTGCCAAGGTTGCAGACGTATAAACTGGTTTTCCCCATCTGTCCGGCGCCCTAGAATCTGTCGGAGGGGGTAGTTTTTTTTTTTGCTGTTGAGGCCTTAACTCCCTTTGGACCCTGTGAAATAGTTTCAGGATCTGCAGCAGGGTTTCTAAATAAAAATGTATGAGAGTCAGGGACCCTGCAACTCCTGTCAGGCTTACTGAGAGCCGGAGGTAACCCAAACGCGAATATTTCAGTAGTTGGCCGACCGGCACTTGCGAAATGCTTCTGCTTCAGGCACCGCGCGGCAAGAAAGACTGAAGAAAATGGCATCGGCTGCATGCTTTATACCCCTGACGACCTGACGTCATGGAAGAGAAGACCGCAACCGACCCAAGACTTTGGAAATCAGGCCGACTGAGGGCAACCTGCCAGCTGATTACCCAAATGTAATGACTGCAACAGTGAAACACGAAGAACATCTGACAGATACTACAGGGTCCCCGAGTCACACAAGTTCCTTTTTAAAAATCCTATTGCGGATTCAGAAATTATTTCACAGGGGCCCAAGGGCATTAAGGCTTCTGCTGCTAAAAATCCTACCCCTTCTGAGACTCCAGGGCGCTGGATAGATGGGGTAAAGAAGGTTTACACTTCTGCAACCTTAGCCATTAGGTCTTTAAACTGCCAGTTTCATATGTTAAAGGATCAGCAACATGTTACTGGACTGCTTAAACAGGAAATTATGCTGATTCCTGACTGTGTGGAAAATAAAGAATTACAGAATTTAATGCATTCTGAACAAGTTGGAAAACATACTTTGCAATGTGGTTTTGATTCATTAGAGGCCTCTTGCAGGGCTGCTGTTACTGGGTCTATGCGCAGAAGGCATGCTTGCCTAAAGGAGCAATCCTTGCCTGATCATGTTAAAGATAAATTGTCGAATGCTCCCTTAAATCAGGACCTCCTGTTTGGCAACAAGGCTGAGGAAGTTCTTAAAAAGATGGAAGATAAAGCTAAATCTATGCAAACTGTTAAAGATTTCTTACAAGTTCAGCCTCCAAGATTTAGCAGGCACTTGCCCTCTAAGAATTGGTCCTTTCCAGCCCCTTCCAGGTCTTCTCAAGCAAAACCCAGACACAGCAAAAAACCCAGGTTTCAGTCCCAGGGGACACAAAGGACTAAGCAGTGGGGGGGGCCTTCACTTCCAAATCTGGGAGTAATAAGACTCCCCCATATGGTAAACTGTCTCAATGACTTCAGTTTAAAATTTTCAAGCACTTATCAACGGACTTCCCCTTTTGGGGGAAAGATTGCTCTTCATGCAAACAACTGGGAACTCATTACCCAGGACAAATGGGTTTTAAATAATAGTGTCCTAGGGATACAGATATCACTTCCACACGTTGCCAACACCAAGCGGGTGGCCAGACCTACCCCACATCAGTGGGCAGAGGCCTAAAAACAAGTACTTTCTCTCTTAAGCAAAGGGGCTATTCAACTGCTACTGGAAGAGAAGGGACAAGGTTTCTACTCAAAACTTTTCCTGGTACCCAGAAAAGACAATTCATGGTGTCCTATCCTGGAACTGTCGACTTTAAACAACTTTTTGGAAATTCCAAAATTCAAGATGCTGACACTTCACCAATTACTTCCTATGCTAGGCAAAGATGCCTGGTTGGCAACACTAGATTTAAAAGAAGCATACCTGCACATCCCAATCAAGGAATCTTGCAGAAGATACCTGTGCTTCAAAGCAGGCTACACGCACTACCAGTTCTCTGCACTGCCCTTTGGCTTATTTACTGCGCCCAGGGTATTCACAAAGTGCCTAGCTCCAGTTATTGCATTTTGCAAACAAAGAAATATTCAAATATACCCATACCAGGACAATTGTCTAATTCAGGCAGAAAGCCAGGGCATACTTTTGAATCACCTGGCCTTTGTACAAAGGGTTCTAACTTGTCTGGGGTACACCATAAACTAAAAGAAATCACACCTGGTACTCTGTCAACAAACTATATTCCTGGGAGCAAGCTTGAATACAATTTCCCAGATGGCTTACCTCATGCCAGAGAAACAAATTCATTTGACAACCTACTTCAAGTGGCCACAAAAACCCTGCTATCTGCAAGACAAATACTGCAAGCCTTGGGGGTCATAGCCTCCTGCATTCTTCTAATTCCATATGCAAGACTGCATATGAGGAAACTACAGTGGTATCTAAAAAGCCTATGGTGTCAACATTCTCAGGATCTAGAAGCAATGATTCCGATCATACCTTGCCTACTCCTAGAATTCCTTTGGTGGGCAGAGGCCTGCCGCCAAAATAAGGGACTACCTTTTACACCACCCCCTGCCGCCCAAACCCTAACAGACGCATCAGACTTTGCATGGGGGGGGCTCACCTGGCAGGGAAGTGCATTCAGGGCAAATGGAACCAAAGTCAAATGCACCTGCATATCAATCAAAAAGAAATGTTAGCTGTACAGAACGCTCTGACAGCCTTCAAGGACCACATCCTTCCAGGGCAACTTATGGTAAAGACTGACACCACCACTGTTATGTGGTACATAAACAAGCAGGGGGGGGGGACACATTCTTACCCCATCTGCAGACTAGCCATGGCATTGTGGAACACAGGCTTGAGCTACCAAGTGCACCTACAAGCTCAATTCCTGCCAGGAAAATGAAATACACAGGCAGACAGACTAAGAAAAAACGTCATGGACCCACACGAGTGGAAAAGTACAGTTGTGTACACTTACCATAAATGTAGATGTTAGAGTGTATTCACTGTTGCAGTCATTACACTTGGGTTATCCTGCTGGCAGGCTACCCTCAGTCGGCCTGAATTCCAAAGTCTAGGTCCGGCGTCAGTTGCTGTCGCCTCTTCCCTGACATCAGTGCGCCAGGGGTATAAAAGATGCAGCCGACGCCATTTTCTTCAGTTTTTCTTGCCCCAGATGTCAGGTGCCCCCAAAAGGGTAGGCTAAAAATATGCCAATAAAACAAGCATGCACCAAAATATATTATACCTTCATCTACAAGCAAATATACCACATAGGTTGTATAGATTAGAGAAGTGCAGATAAGTTCCAGCAAAGATATGGGGGATGGTGGGTGGGTAACCTGGACTGAAAGTGAATACTCTAACATCTACATTTATGGTAAGTGTACACAACTGTACTATGTTCTTTGTGTTTCACTGTTACAGTCATTACACTTGGACTGAATCCCAAAAGCTATGGTTGGGAGGCTGGAGCTAAATTGCATTAGGAGCGGCTATGAGGCCCTGCAGAACTGCAGTGGCAAAGCCTGCTCTGGATTTAGAGTAGAGTGGTAAATGATAGTGCTTTGTAAAGGTGTGCACTGAACTCCAGGTAGCAGCCTCTAAAATGTCTTTGGTTGGTACTCCCTTGAGGAAGGCTGCTGAAGTGGCTGCTGCTCTGGCTGAATGTGGCCTAATGCCCTTAGGCACTGGCTTGCCATGTTGTGAATAGCAGAAACGAATGCAGTGGTCTATCCACTTTGAAATAGTCTGCTTTGAGATGTCCTTTCCTTGTGATCCTACAGCATATGCTACTAGTAGTTGCTCTGTCTTTCTGAAAGCTTTGCTTCTGTTCAAGTAGAAGCATAGTTGTCTGTGTATGTCCAAGGAATGCAGAATCCCCCCCCTTATTCTGTGGGTTTGGATAAAAAGTAGGCAGATGAATAGTTTGGTTCAGGGCCACACTGGACACTACCTTAGGCATAAATGTTGGGTTTGTCCTCAAAGAAACCCTGTCCGGATAAAAAATGATAAAAGGTTCCACAGCCATGAGTGCCTGTAGCCCTGAGACTCGCCTTGCAGAGGTTATTGCTAGGAGCAGAGCTGTTTTCCAAGATAAAAACTTTATATCAGCTGTAGCGGCTGGTTCAAAAGGAGGCAGGGTGAGTTTTTCCAAGACATAACTGAGGACCCATGCAGGTATTGGTGATCTCAATGGAGGCCTTAAGTTTTTGGCTCATCTGAGGTACTGCCCTAAAGGATGAGAAAAGATTGGTGGCTCTGTATTGTAATGAGCCGAAATGGCAGAGGCATGAATTTTAAATTGATGAAAAGGATAGGCCTTTGTCCAGCATCTCCGTTAAGTATTGCAAAATCTGAGGGATATTTGGTACAGCTGTGTCAATTCCTTGTGCCTGGTTCCAAGCACAGAATCTCTTCCATTTTCCAGCGTAAGATTTTCTGGTACTAGACCTTCTGGCCTCCAAAATGACAGCCATTACAGCTTTAGTGAGAAACGCGTTTTGTATGACTACATTATCCACCATGCTGCCAGTTTTAAGGTCTTTAGGTGGCTGTGCAGGATCTGATTGTTTTGCTGGGATAGTAGATATGGTATTTGAGGCAAGGTCCACGTTGGGCATTGAGACAAGTTCCTTAGGATTAGATACCAGTACTGACGGGGTCAGTCTGGGGCCATCAGTATCATCTTTGGCTTCTCTTGTCTGACCTTTAGGAGTACCTTGGGGAGGAGAGGCAGTGGAGGAAATGCATATACTGCTAAGCTTTTCCAGCTGAAAGATAGGGTGTCCACTTTCCATGCTTGTCTGTATTAAGTCCTTGTGCAGAATCTTTTTAGTTGGTAGTTGTGAGGAGAGGCAAATAGATCTATATCCGGGCATCCCCATTTCCTTGTTATCATGCTGAAGACCTGTGGATCCAATTTCCACTCGTGGGGATCATGAGGTTTCTGCTTAGCTCATCTGCCAGAGTATTTATCTTTCCTGGCAGGAATTGTGCCTGCAAATGTACTTGGTAAGTCAATGCTGTGTCCCACAAATTCATGGCTAGTCTGCAAAGGAGGTGAGAATGAGTGCCTCCCTGCTTATTTATATACCACATGACCGTGGTGATGTTTGTCTTTATCAGTAGTTGTCCTGGATGAAGTAGGTCCTTGAAGACTGTCAGGGCATTTTGAACAGCTAGCATCTCTTTTTGCTTGATACGTAGATGCATTTGGTTTGCGAACCATGTGTCTTGAATACATCTTCCTGCCATGTGGGCCAACCAGGCATAATCTGATGCATCCGATGTTAACGTCTGCCTGGCTGGAGGGTAAAGTGAATGGCTGTCCCTTGTTCTGGTGACGAGCTTGGCCTATCGAAACTCCTGTTGCAGGCAGGGAATGAGGGTAAAGTACAGTTTTGTACCTACCATAAATGTAGATGTTCGAAGATCCACATTGCTGCAGTCCTTACACTTGGGTAGTCCGCTGTCCTCGATCGGCCCGAATATCAAAGTATTAGGCTGACGTCGGTCAAGGCGCTTAAGACTGACATCAGGACGTCAGGGTACAAATGCGCATGACCGACGTCATATCCTCAGTCTTTTCTTGCCCCAGATGTCAGAAGACCCTAAAAAGAAAGGTCAAAACCAAAAGACAGCAAAAAACAACCAACCACCCGTGCACTAATCATATGTACAATATATACAATATCCACAATATTCACCACCCAAACCACACAACCGCCTCTAACTACAGAGGGGAAGGAGGGAGGGTAAATTGGACTGCAGCAATGTGGATCTTCGAACATCTACATTTATGGTAGGTACAAAACTGTACTATGTTCTTCATCTCACATTGCTGCAGTCCTTACACTTGGGTAGAATCCCAAAGCAGAGGTAAGGGAGGATGGCAAAACTATAAAGCAGTAGGAGCTGCCAAAATGCCCTGTAAAATTGCAGTGGCAAAACCAGCCCTAGATTTAGAGTAAAGTGGAAGGTGGTAATGCTTAGAGAAAGTATGCACTGAACTCCAAGTAGCTGCCTCCAAAATATCTTTAGTTGCCACCCCAAGTGGCAGTAGCCCTAGTGGAATGAGGCCTAATCCCAGCTGGAACCTCCTTACCATGATGGGAATAACAGAAAGCAATACAAAACCCAATCCACTTAGAAATAGTTTGTTTTGACACAGGCTTGCCCTGAGAACCCAAAGCAAATGAAACAAATAACTGCTGAGACTGCCTGAACCCTTTAGTTCTGCTCAAATAATATCGCAACTGCCTGTGTATATCCAAAGTGTGCAAAATCTTTTCCCCTTTATTTTGGGGGTTTGCATAAAAAGTAGGCAAATGAATAGTTTGGTTTAAAGCTACACTAGAAACCACTTTAGGCATAAAGGAAGGATTAGTACGTAAAGATACCCTATCCTTGTGGAAAATTAAGAAAGGCTCAACCGCCATAAGGGCCTGCAATTCAGAAACCCTTCTCGCAGAGGTAATGGCCAACAAAAAAGCAGTCTTCCATGATAAATATTTCAACTCGGCAGTAGCTGCAGACTCAAAAGGTTGTAGTGTGAGTTTCTCCAACACAAAATTGAGATCCCAAGCAGGAGTAGGAGCTCTACGTGGGGGTCTTAAATTGTTTGCCCCTCTAAGGAATTGCTTAAACAAAGGATGAGAAAACAATGGTGGGTCATAGTCATAGTGAGCAGAAATTGCTGCAGCATGAACCTTAATAGAAGAGAAGGACAAACCTTTGTCCAGTAACTCAGCAAGATATTGAAAAGCCACACTTAAATTAGGCTTAGAAACATCAAATTCCTTTGCTGTACTCCAAAATAAAAATCTCTTCCATTTATCTGCGTACACTTTCCTTGTACTAGGTCTTCTGGCCTCCAAAATAACATTCAAAACTTGCTGTGGAAGCTGAGACCCTCCAGGGTTTAAAACAGAATATGCCAGGGTGAAGAGAGTGAAGTCTGACATTGAGTAAATGACTGTTCTCCTGAGACAGCAGGTGTGGAATCGAAGGGAAGGCCATGGAGGCTCCCGTACCAGACTTCTCAGTAATGGGTACCAGTGCTGTCGAGGCCAATCTGGAGCTATTAAAACCATCTTTGGCTTGTCCTATCTGACCTTTAGGAGTACCTTTGGGAGGAGAGGCAGAGGTGGAAAGGCATACACATGAAGATTGCTCCAACTGAATGAAAGAGCGTCCATTTTCCAAGCTGTGGGATGAAACCTTTTTGTGCAAAACTTTGGCAGCTGGTAGTTTAGTGGAGAAGCGAACAGATCTATGTCTGGAGTTCCCCATAACACTGTCAATTTCTGAAATACATGAGGATCCAATTTCCACTCGTGGGGATCCATAATCCGTCTGCTCAACACATCTGCTAAGGAGTTCTGTGCTCCCGGCAGAAACCTTGCCTGAAGATTCAGCTGTAAACTGAGAGCAGTCTCCCACAAAATCATTGCTTGTCTGCATAGAGGATAAGAATGTGTTCCCCCTTGCTTGTTGATGTACCACATGACAGTTGTGTTGTCTGTTAGAACCAACACCTGCCCTGGAAGAAGTAAATCCTTGAAAGCTATTAATGCAAATTGGACTGCTAACATCTCTTTCAAGTTGATATGTAGATGTTGAAGTCTGGCAGGCCACGTGTCTTGTACCCACTTTCCATTTAGATGAGCTCCCAAGCTTTGTCTGAGGCATCTGTCGTTAGAATCTGACTCGCCTCTGGCCGGGTCACAGAGAGTCCCTTGTTTAGGTGACATTCCTGAGCCCACCACAAAAATTCCTTTTGAATGCAAGGTATTATCTGAATGACAGTGTCCATATCCTGGCAGTGCTGTGTCCATACATTTTTGAGATACCATTGTAGCTTCCTCATATGCAGTTTGGCATTGGGAAGCACCAGAATACAAGATGCCATGAACCCCAAGGCTTGAAGGACTGTCCTTGCAGTCAGCCTGGACTGATGAGACAATTGATGGAAGTAAAGAGAAAGATTATTTTGTTTGTCCGGGGTCAAAAAGGCCATCTGGGATGCTGTATTTAGTCTCAAACCCAGAAAGCACATGTCCTGAGAGGGTACTAGACTGGACTTTATTTCGTTCACAGAATACCCCAGGCATCTTAGCACTGCTATCACATATTGTAAATGATGAAGAAGTTCGTCCCTTCCTTGGGCCAGAATCAGGCAATCGTCCAAATAAGGATAGATCTGTATTCCTCTTAGCCTGAAGAAAGCTATCACTGGAGCCAGAACCTTCGTGAACACTCTGGGCGCAGTAGATAAGCCAAAGGGCAATGCAGAGAACTGATAATGAGAAGTCCCAGCCCGAAAACGCAGATACTTCCTGCAACTTAGCCTGATAGGAACATGAAGGTAAGCCTCCTTGAGATCCAGAGTCACCATCCAGTGATCTTTGCCCAGCAGAGGTAAAAGCTGTTGTAACGCCAACATTTTGAACTTGGGAATGTCCAGATAAGTGTTGAGGATAGATAAATCCAAAATTGGTCTCCACGTGTTCCCCTTCTTTGGTACTAGGAACAGGCGAGAATAAAATCCTAGGCCCACTTCTGGCAGAGGGACCGGTTGTGTGGCCCTATTTGAAGCAGCAGAGAAATTTGTTTGTGAGCCTCTAGTCTTTGCTGAGGAGGAACGTCCGGCATGCCTTTGAAAGGAGGCAAGGTATGGAAATAAAACCTGTAACCTTGGTGTATGATATCCAATACCCATCTGTCTTGGGTAATCAAACTCCAATTTTCCTTGAAGAGTGCCAACCTTCCTCCCAAAGGTGCTGCCAGGCAAGAAGGATCTGGCAGCTGAAAAGGTAGGTCATTGGGCCTGTTTACGAAAGGACTGGCCCCTGCCCTCACCAAGATTGTGCAGGTGAACCCCTGTTCTAGGTCTGAAGGAGCTCTGAGCTCTGCCCTACCACGTCTAGATCTACCCCTAGACTGTGAATCATAAGAAGGGTACGTCCACCCCTTAGCAGGCCAATTCCTACTAAACTTTGGAGGCTGAACTTGCAAAAAATCTTTAACAGCCTGCATAGACTTAGCCTTGTCATCCATTTTCTTCAAGACTGACTCCACAGGTGAACCAAACAACACATCAGACTGTAAAGGAGCATCCAAAATCCTTGTCTTAACATGGTCAGATAAATTCTGATCCCTCAGCCAGGCGTGCCTGCGAAGAACTGACCCAGTGGCAGCCACCCTAGACGAGGCCTGTACAGCATCAAAACCACATTGTAAAGAATGCTTACCCACCTGTTCAGAGGCATGTACCAAATCTTGTAATTCTTTACACTCAATGCCTTCCGCCATAGCATCTACCTTAGACTTCAATTGAGAAAGAAGATGGTTCTGATATTTCAACATGTGAAACTGGCAATTCAAAGCCCTCATAGCTAAGGTGGAAGAAGTATAGACTTTCTTTCCCCATCTATCCAAAGCTCAGGCCTCTTTATCTGGAGGAACCGGATTTTTTACCACAGAAGCCTTGACACCCTTAGGTCCCTGACTAATAGTTTCTGGGTCCGCCCTGGGACTCTTAAAGATATTTATGAGCCTCAGGCACCCTGTAATACCTGTCCGGTTTAACAGGAGCAGGAGGCAAAGAATCAGGATTAAGTGAAGCCTCTGCAAATACATCTTCCACAACATCCAGAACAGGTGGTATCGCCAAAGGCCTATGCTGGGGTAAAAGCAAAAATTCCCTAAGCCTTTTCCTGGAATCAGAGAAGTCCTGACCTTCCCACTTAAAATGTTCCCTCATGGAATGAAGAGTCTCTGAAAAAGAAAAATCCTCTGGAGGAGAAGCAGAAGGAGTAGAATCATCTACATCAGAATCAGAATAAGGAGAATACTCCTGCAAGTCTTCAGCCAAGACTCTGAAACATCCGAAGCCTGCTCAAAACTCCCCAACTCTGGTTCCACCCTAGGCCTCTTATCAGGAGGGGGCAAAGAACCTCTAATCAAAGTAATTAAATCTTCTGCCATTTTAAGCATGTGCTTCTTGGGCACAGATCCTGAGGAACTAGGAGTGACACCAACAGAAGCTAAACCTGGCCTGCCTCTGGGAGAAGCCTTGGAAACAGAAGGAGAGGGCCTAACCACCCTAGGAAGG
Source organism: Protopterus annectens (assembly GCF_019279795.1). NCBI lineage: Eukaryota > Metazoa > Chordata > Ceratodontiformes > Protopteridae > Protopterus > Protopterus annectens. Next base: position 49,400,539 of record NC_056729.1, read on the forward strand.
GAGGGGAGTACAGTAACCTGAGAAGCCCCTTCAGCCTGACCTGCCTCCTGAGAGGCCACATCCTGCAAAATCAAAGTCTCCCGTGGGACTCCAGAGAAGCCTCCCGGAACCACCAGTTCCACTGACGCCTCTAAAGAACCGCGCCTGGTACGGACGACTCTTCTTGCCTGGGTTTAGCTGCTTTGTCTTTGCGCTTCGAAGAAGCGGGCGTCGGAGCATCCGACGGCATATTATAATTGCACCGCTTCCTGAAGACCAACCTGGCACAATCTAACCTTCGCTTAATAGTGCGCTTATTGAACCTAGCACAAAAGCGACACCCAACAACGTCGTGCTCAGGCCCCAAACAAGGAATACACAAAGTATGATAGTCTCTATGCGGTATCTGTTTCCCACAAGAAATACAGTTATTCACTTTTTCTGACATCCGGTAAACCACTGAGGCAAGAAAAAACTAAAATATTCCCCAACGGGGTACTTAGCCAACTTTGACTCGGTCTGAAACTCCGAAAAATTTCAGAACGCCGAACGGCACTTGCAACGCTGCTTCTGCATCGGACCATGCGGCAAAAAAGACTGAGGATATGACGTCGGTCATGCGCATTTGTACCCTGACGTCCTGATGTCAGTCTTAAGCGCCTTGACCGACGTCAGCCTAATACTTTGATATTCGGGCCGATCGAGGACAGCGGACTACCCAAGTGTAAGGACTGCAGCAATGTGAGATGAAGAACATTCATTGTTTCCAGGCTGTGGCAATGTTAAGTCCAAACACTTTTTAGGCACCATTGAAGTTTCCTCATATGCAGTCTCGCATATGGAATTTGTAGAATGCAGGATGCCATGAAGCCCAAAGCCTACAGAATTTTTCTTGAAGATAACTAGGCCTTTACTGCCAACAGGTTGAAACAGGTAGTCAGTTGCCTTTGTTTGTCTGGCATGAGATAAGCCATCTGGGCAGTTGTATTTAAGCTTGCACCCAGGAATATTATCTCGAGAGGATACTAGTTTTGATTTCTTTTCATTGACTGTGTACCCTAGGCCTGTTAGAAACTTCTTTACAAACACCAGATGCTGTAGTAGAATGTCCTTGTTCTCTGCTTGTATGAGGCAGTCATTCAAGTAAGGATATATTTGTATTCCTCTGTCTGCAGAATGCAATTACTGGTGCCAGGCACTTTAAGACCCTGGGCGCAGTAGATAAGCCAAAGGGCAGTGCAGAGAATTGGTAGTGCATTGAGCCAGCTTTGAATCTGAGGTATCTTCTGCATGTCTGTCTGATTGGGACATGCAGGTATGCCTCTTTTAGGTCTAAAGTCACAAGCCAAGCCTTCTTGCCCAGCATGGGCAGAAGTTGCTGTAGAGTCAACATTTTGAATTTTGGTATATCTATATATGTGTTTAGAATGGATAGGTCCAGTATTCATCTCCAGGTGTTGTCCTTTCTTGGTACCAAGAACAGTCTTGAATAAAATCCTTGTCCCTGCTCTTGCTCTGGTACTTGTTGAATGGCCCTCATGTCCATGAGGGATGAGACTTGCTTTTGTGCCTCTGCCCATTGATGTTTTGGCAGGTCCGGCCAACCGTTTTGTCCTTGGCAGGGTATGGAAGTGAAACTTGTAGCCTTGTGACACTGTCTAGGACCCATTTGTCCTGGGTTATGTGCCAATCTTGAAAAAAAAGTGCTAGTTTTCCCCCTAAAGGTCCTGCCAGAAAATAAGTGCTTGGTGCAGGCAGGGGGAAGTCAATGGGACTGTTTCCTGTATGGCGGTGAATTGTCTTCTCCACTTTTGGAGGTAGAAGCACCCCATTGTTTAGACCTGTACGAACCTTGGGGCTGGGATCTGCCTCTTGGGCGTCTGTATCTGCCCCTTTGTGGTCTGACACTGGAAAGGACCAATTCTTTGTAGGCCAGTGTCCGCTAAATCTTGGAGGCTGTACCTGTAAGAAATTCTTAACAGTCTGTATAGACTCAGCTTTGTCCTCCATTTTCTTTAACACCAAACAAGGTATCATGCTGTAATGGAGCATCCAATAATTTTGCTTTGATATGATCAGGAAGATTTTGTTCCTTTAACCAAGCATGCCTCCTGATGACAGAACCCGTAACAGCGACCCTGCAGGAGGCCTCCAAAGAACAAAAACCACATTGCAAAGTATGCTTTCCAACTTGTTCAGCTGCGTGCAATAAATCCTGCATTTCTTTGTTTTCTGCACATACAGAATTTATCAACATTTTCCATTTAAGCAGTGACATAATATATTGCTATTTTGAGCATGTGAAACTGGCAATTTAAAACCCTTATAGCCAAGGTAGCAGAAGTATAAATCTTTTTTCCCCATCTGTCCAATGCCCTAAAATCCCTGTTAGAAGGGGTAGGGTTTTTTGCAGCGGAAGCCTGGACTCCTCTGGGTCCCTGAGACACAGTTTCTGGGTCAGCAGCAGGGTTTTTGAAAAGGAATTTATGAGACTCAGGAACCCTGTAGTGCCTGTCCAGCTTAACAGGAGCTGGAGGTAAGGAGTCAGGGGTCAGACTGGACTCTGAAAATACATCTACAATGTCTAACACAGGTGGAATAGCTAGGGGTCTGTGTTGTGGTAGTAAAAGGAAGTCTCGGAGCCTTTGCTTAGATTCTGAAAAATCTTGGCTCACCCAGTGGAAATGCTCCCTCATGGTATGCAAGGTTTCCCCCAAAAGAGTAATCCTCAGGAGGAGAGGCTGAAGGGATAGATTCCTCAGCATCAGAATCCTCATAGGGAGAAAGAGTATTCCTGATCAGAAGAGGAATCAGATGAAATGGAAACCTGATCTGAATATTCATATTCTGTCTCTTGCCTAAGCCTTTTATCAGGTGGGGGATGGGAGCCCCTGATCAAAGTAATTAAGTCTTCGGCCATTTTGAGCATCTGTTTTTTGGGCATGGAGGCCTGTCCATGAGGCTGTTGTACTTCCTTTGTCTTTAAAGGTGCTTTAGCTTTTGCCTTTGAAGCTGAAGTCGTTTTAATGTATAATTGAGTTGGTCTGAAAAACACTCTCAGAAGCCGATGCCTGCTCAGCTGCTCTCGACCCATTGGAGGGAATAGACATCGAAGGTCCAATACCTTGAGTTTCCAGCGGCCTAGTAGACTCCACGTGGGAGTCGGTAGCGGCCTGCTGGTCTAAAGTAGCAGGCGTCAGGGGCTGCGAAGGCGCCTCACTGAGAACCGGCGACTGGCTTAGAAGCCGCCTCATCGTCTGTTTTGGACCTCGGATGCCTGTCCTTTTCTTTGCGTTTCTTGTGAATTCTGGTAGTTGGATGGCTATCTGATAACATCGTATAATTAAATCTTCTGCCAAAATAGTGTAATGCAAAATCGTACAGACGCTTAATAGTGCGTTGGTTAAATCTAGCAGAAAACCAACTAGCAACGTCGTGGTCAGGGCCTAGGCAAGGAATACAGTAAGAATGAAAGTCTTTATGAGGTTTTTGCTTCCCACAAGAAATACAATTATTAACTTTTTCTGACATCGGTCTGGAGTAAGAAAAAAAAAAGTTTCCCCAATGGGGTACTTAGCTTTTAATGAAGACTTCAGACCTGAAACTCAAACACGAAAATCTCAGGAGTTGGCCGACCGGCACTTGTGAACTGTTTATGCTTCGGGCACCACGTGACAAGAAAGACTAAAGAAAATGGCGTCGGCTGCATCTTTTATACCCCTGGCGCACTGACGTCAGGGAAGAGGCGACAGCAACCGACGCCGGACCTAGACTTTGGAATTCAGGCCGACTGAGGGTAGCCTGCCAGCAGTGTAACCCAAGTGTAATGACTGCAACAGTGAAACATGAAGAACATCTGGAACAAAGGATTTTTAACATGTTGACAAACAAATGGGGGAGACCAGATATAGACCCGTTTGCCTTTCCCCAGAACTACCAATTGGACAAATTTTGCACAAGGACTCCCCACAAGCAAGCCTAGAATGTGAATGCTCTGTCCTTCAGCTGGAAAAACCTATGCCTTCACCCCTCTGCCTCTGCTTCCCAAAGTGCTACTAAAAATCAAACAGGACAAACCAAGGATGATTTTTATTGCTCCAGACTGGCCACGCGAACACTGGTACCCCCTCCTGCGCAGTGTGTCATGGTTATCCCCAATGGCACATGCCTCAGACGCCTTCCATGTTGTCTCAGCAGGAGAACCAGATTCTACACCCTCAGCTTCTAACACTGAACTTGCAGCCTAGCTAATTACATAATCTCTCCTCTACCATCCCTCAGTAAACCTGTGATGGATATCATTTTAGAGGTAAGGAGGCCTACTACTAGAAAATCCAATGCTGAAAAATGGAAAAGATTCTGTGCCTGGAACCAATCTCAGGGGAGGAGTACAGCAGCGCCCAATTTACCCCAGATTTTACAATACGTAACTGAGATGTTTCACAAGGGCCTGTCTTTTTCCTCCATTAAAATCCACGCCTCTGCCATTTCAGCTCATTATCGTAAAGAACCTCCCCTCTTCTCTCATCCACTGCTCAAGCAGTTCCTCAGAGGGGCCAAAATTTTAAGACCACCCAGGAGAGCTCCAACCCAGCCTGGGACCTTAACTTTGTTTTGAAAAACTCTCTACCTCCTTTCAAGCCAACTCCTACTGTGGACTTAAAATTTCTTTCTTGGAAAACCGCTTTCTTTTTAGCAATCATTTCAGCTAGAAGGATATCTGAATTACAGGCCCTTACGGCAGTGGAGCCTTTCATCATCTCATGTGGACAGGGTGTCCCTCAGAACCAATCCATCCTTCATGCCCAAAGTGGTATCCAATATGGCTCTTAATCAGTCTACACATTTGCCAACCTTATTTCCCAATCCACAGAACAAAGGAGAACGGACACTGCATTCCTTAGATGTACACAGACAACTTAGATTCTACTTGGACATGACTTTGCAGACCGGCACGTACGAACTGCTTCTGCTTCGGGAACCACGTGGCAAGACTGAATAAAATGGTGTCGGCTGCATGTTTTACACCCCTAACGACCTGACGTAATGGAAGAGAAGACGGCAACTGACGCAGGACCCAAGACTTTGTTATTCAGGCCGACTGAGGGCAACCTGCCAGCAGATTACCCTAATGTAATGACTGCAACAGTAAAACAAGAACATCAAGGACTGCAACAGTGAATACACTCGAACATCTACATTTATGGTAAGTGTATACAACTACAGTATGTTCTTCATGTTTCACTGTTGCAGTCATTACATTTAGGTAGCTTCCCAAACCTATGGTTGGGAGGTAGAATTTAGATAGCAATAGGACCAGCTCTATAAGGCCCTGCAAAATTGCAGTGTCAAAGCCAGCTCTGGATTTAGAGAAAGTTGGCAAATGATCATGCTTGATGAAAGTATGGAAAGAACTCCAGGTAGCAGCTTCTAGGATGTCCCTGGTAGGGACGCCTCTGAGAAAGGCTGTAGAGGTAGATGCAGCCCTGGTGGAGTGAGTTCCGATCCCCTGGGGGATAGGTTTTCAATTGTGCTTATAGCAGAAATGAATGCAATGGCCTATTTGTTTAGAAATGGTTTGCTTTGAAATAGCCTTCCCCTCTGCCCCTGCAGCAAATGCCACCAGCAGTTGTTCATATTTCCTTTGAGGTTTAGTCCTGTCCAAGTAAAATCTAAGTTGTCTGTGCACATCTAAAGAATGCAGTATCTGTTCCCCTTTCTTCTGTGGATTGGGAAAGAAGGTTGGCAAATTAATAGACTGAGTAAGAGCCACATTGGATACCACTTTGGGCATGAAGGATGGATTGGTTCCGAGGGACATCCTGTCCGCATGAAAGATGATGAAAGGCTCCACTGCCATAAGGGCCTGTAATTCAGATACCCTTCTAGCTGAAGTGATTGCTAAAAGGAAAGCAGTTTTCCAAGAAAGAAATGCTAAGTCAGGAGTAGCAGTTGGCTCGAAAGGAGGTAGACGGAGTTTCTCCAAAACAAAGTTACGGTCCCAGGCTGGGGTTGGAGCTCTCCTGGGTGGTCTCAAATTTTTGGCCCCTCTGAGGAACTGCTTGATCAGTGGATAAGAGAAGAGGGGTAATTCTGTGTTATAATGAGCTGAAATGGCTGAGGCATGGATTTTAATGGAGGAAAAAGACAGGCCTTTGTGAAGCATCTCAGTTAAGTATTGTAAAGTCAGAGGTAAACTGGGCACTGCTGTGCTCATCCCTCGAGATTGGTTCCAGGCACAGCATCTTTTCCATTCTTCAACATAAGATTTTCTAATACTAGGCCTCCTTGCCTCTAAAATGATAACCATCACAGGTTTACTGAGGGATGGTAAAGGAGAGATTAGGTAATTAGCCAGGCTGCAAGGTTCACTGATAGAAGATGATGGTGCAGAATCTGGTTCTCCTGCTGAGACAACAGGGAAGGAGTCTGAGGCAGGTGCCATGGGGATAACAGTGACACACTGCGCAGGAGGGGGTACCAGTACTGGCGTGGTCAGTCTGGTGCAATCAAAATCATCCCTGGTTTGTCCTGTTTGATTTTTAGTAGTACTTTGGAGAGCAGAGGCACAGGGGGGAAAGCATACACGGATAGGTTTTCCCAGCTGAAGAACAGAGCTTCCACTTTCCAGGCTTGTTTGTGGGGAGTCCTTGTGCAAACTTTGTCCAACTGATAGTTCTGGGTAGAGGCAAACACGTCTTTATCTGGGCTCCCCCATTTGCTTGTCAACATGTTGAAAATCCTTGGTTCCAGTTTCCACTCATGTGGGTCCATGAGGTTTCTGCTTAGTCCGTCTGCCAGTGTATTTAAATTTTCCTGGCAGGAATTGAGCTTGTAGGTGCACTTGGTAGTGCAAGGCTGTGTTCCACAATGCCATGGCTAGTCTGCAGAGGGGGTAAGAATGTGCCCCCCCCCGATTATGTACCACATAACAGTGGTGGTTGTCCATCTTCACCATTAGTCGTCCTGAAGAATGTGGTCCTTGAAGGCTGTCAGAGCATTCTGTACAGCTAACATTTCTTTTTGATCGATATGCAGGTGCATTTGACTTGGGTTCCATTTGCCCTGAATGCACTTCCCTGACAGGCGAGTACCCATGCATAGTCTGATGAGTCTGTTAGGGTTTGGGGGCAGGAGGTGGTGTGAAACACTCCCTTATTTTGGTAGCAGGCCTCTGCCCACCAAAGGAACTCTAGGCGTAGGCATGGTACGATATGAATAATTGCGTCTAGATCCTGAGAATGTTGACACCATAGGCTTTTTAGATACCACTGTAGTTTCCTCATATGCAGTCGTGCATATGGAATTAGAAGAATACAGGAGGCCATGCACCCCAAGGCTTGCAGTATTTGTCTTGCAGATAGGGTTTTTGTGGCCACTAGTTTGAAGTAGGCTGTCAAATGAATTTGTTTCTCTGGCGTGAGGCAAGCCATCTGGAAAGCTGTATTCAAGCTTGCTCCCAGGAATATAATTTGTTGACAGGGTACCAGGTGTGATTTCTTTTCGTTTATGGTGTACCCCAGATATGTTAGAACTCTTTGTACAAAGGCCAGATGATTCAAAGGTTTCTCCTGGCTTTCTGCCTGAATTAGACAATCATCCAGGTATGGGTATATCTGAATATTTCTTTGCCTGCAAAATGCAATAACTGGAGCTAGGCACTGTTAATACCCTGGGTGCAGTAGATAAGCCAAAGGGCAGTGCAGAAAAAATACAGTTTTGTACCTACCATAAATGTAGATGTCCGATAGACATGCAACTGCAGTCATAACATGTGGGTTGCCCTGCCTCAGGCAGCCCTCGGTCGGCCGGATTCCAAAGTCTGGGTCCGACGTCGGCTGATGTCGCATTTCTCTCCGACGTCAGAGCGGCTGGAGTATATAAGCATCAGCCGACGCCATTTTCTTCAGTGTTTCTTGCCCCAGATGCCAGGTGCCCTCCAAGGAAGGCTGTAATCAAATTGGAAGACAAAAACAGGATTCCAAACAAATAAATGAGCAATAAAACAAATACACCATAACAGATATCCCCAGCTAAGAGTAACAGGGATAGGAGTGGATCCTAGGCATAGAGGGGTATGGAGGGAGGGAAAATCCGACTGCAGTTGCATGTCTATCGGACATCTACATTTATGGTAGGTACAAAACTGTACTATGTCCCTCAAGAATGCAGCTGCAGTCATAACATGTGGGTAGAATACCATAGCTTAGCTGGGGGAGGAGGAATGCTCTAGGAAAAGGATGGTGAGGCAATCAAACCCTGCAGGACTGCCGAAGCAAAGCCTGCTCTGGATCTGGAGTATAGAGGGAGATTGTAGTGTTTGGAGAATGTATGCACGGAGCTCCATGTAGCAGCTTCTAAAATGTCCTTGGTAGGCACCCCTCTTAAGAATGCTGTAGAGGTTGGCTGTAGCTCTGGTGGAATGTGGTCTGACATTGGCTGGAGCAGTCTTTCCATGAAAGGAGTAACAGAATCTGATGCAATGTCCAATCCATTTAGAAATGGTCTGTTTTGAAATTGCTTTTCCTTGTACTGCAGGGGCGTAAGCTACAAAATGTTGTTCAGACTTCCTACTGGCCTTGGTTCTGTCCAGGTAGTATCGAAGTTGTCTATGAATGTCCAAGGTATGCAACAGTCTTTCCCCCTTATTCTCAGGATTGGGGAAGAAAGCAGGCAGATGAATGGCTTGATTTAAAGAAACCCTAGATACCACCTTTGGCATAAAAGTAGGGTTGGTCCTTAATGAAACCCTGTCTCTGTGAAAAATAATAAAGGGTGGTATTGCCATTAGGGCCTGTAGCTCCGAAACCCCTCTTGCTGAGGTAATTGCCAACAGGAAAGCTGTCTTCCATGAGAGAAATTGCAAGTCAATTGAAGCTGCTGGCTCAAATGGAGGTAGAGTCAGTTTCTCTAAGACAAAATTGAGGTCCCACGCTGGCACTGGGGCCTTCCTTGGTGGCTTAATGTTCTTGATTCCCCTGAGGAATTGCCTTAATAAGGGGTGAGAAAAAACAGGAGGATCAGTGTTGTATCTAGCTGAAATAGCAGATGCATGTATCTTTATGGAAGAATATGAGAGGCCGTTCTTTAACATATCTGCCAAATATTCCAAGATGAGTGGGATGTTCAACAATGATGCATCATGCCCCTTGCTGGTATTCCAATTGCTGAATCATTTCCACTTTGCTAAGTAGACCTTTCTGGTGGATGGTCTTCGAGCCTCTGTTAATATCCACTGGACTTCCTTGGAGAAAGATAAGCTGAAGTTATTTATGGGATCTCCCAGGCTGTTAGCTGCAGTGTCTGAAGATTTGGATGCAGTGTTTCGAAATTGTGTTTAGTCAAAAGTAGAGGCCACTGGGGAAGGGCCCACCTCCTGGTGTGACATATGCTCCGTAGTAGTGGGTACCAGTGTTGTCTTGGCCAGTCCGGCGCTATTATGATTCCCTTGGGTTTCTCTGCTTTGATCTTTAGTAATACTGAGGTCATCAGTGGCAGAGGTGGGAATGCATAGATTGCTAGGGAGTTCCAGTTGAATGAGAGGGCATCTATTTTCCAAGCTTTTGGATGGTATGTCCTTATGCAAAATTTTGGTAGAAGATGGTTGATGTGAGAGGCAAATAGGTCCACTTCTGGCTTGCCCCATGTCGAAGTGAGTTGTCTGAAGGCCTTCGGATGTAACCTCCACTCGTGTGGATCTGTGAAATTCCTGCTTAGGCTGTCCGCCAACACATTGTCTTTTCCTGGAACAAACTGGGATTGTAACTGGATGTTCAGGCTCAGTGATTTCTCCCAAAGCTGCATTGTCAGTCTGCAAAGGGGGTAAGAGTGGGTGCCCCCCTGCTTGTTTATGTACCACATCACAGTGGTGTTGTCTGTCCGAATCATTAAATGGCCTTGCTGGAGTTGGTGTTGAAAGGCCTTGATGGCATGCATTACTGCCAGCATTTCCTTTTGATTTATATGCAGATGTGTTTCCTTTGGAGACCATTGTCCTTGTATACACCTGCCCTCCATGTGCGCCCCCCATCCAAGGTCTGAGGCGTCCGTAGTCATGGTCTGTGTTATCTGTGGTTTTTCGAATGACATACCTGTGTTTGCCTGGCTCACCGAGGCCCACCATAGGAATTCCTTTTGTAGGCATGGAATGAGTGGTATGATTGTCTCCAAGTTGTTGCTGTGTTGAGACCAAATGCTTTTTAGGTACCATTGAAGCTTTCTCATGTGTAGTTTTGCTAACGGGACCAGGAGAATGCAGGATGCCATGTAACCCAGGGCCTGTAGGAATCTCCTTGCAGTCATCTGGGTGAGTTTTGCTAAACCTTTGAAGTGATGAGTTAACTTTTCTTGCTCGTCTTCTGTCAGGTAAGCCATCTGAGAGGCTGTGTCTAGTCTGGCTCCTAAGAAGATTATTTGCTGGGATGGCTGCAGTCTTGACTTTTGGAAGTTGACTGTGTATCCCAGAGCTTGAAGTAATCGTGTGACATAATCCAGGTTTTTTGTCAACATCAATTTGTCGTCCGCTTGTATGAGGCAGTCGTCCAGGTATGGGTAAATTTGTATACCCTGGAGCCTGCAATGAGCAATTACTGAAGCCAGGCATTTTGTAAATACTCTGGGCGCAGTAGATAAGCCAAATAGAAATGCTGAGAATTGATAATGCTCTGGCACTGCAAGAAATCTGAGGTATCTTCTGCAGCTGTGTCTGATAGGGACATGCAGGTATGCCTCCTTGAGGTCCAGAGTAATCAGCCACGACCCCTTGCCCAGCATGGGAAGGAGTTGCTGTAGAGTCAGCATTTTGAACTTTGGTACTATGAGAAAGGTGTTTAATGCGGACAAGTCCAGTATTCGTCTCCATTGAGATTCTTTTCTTGGAACAAGGAACAGTCTTGAGTAAAACACCTGGTCTTGTTCTTGTTGTGGAACTCTTTCTATTGCTTTCATCCCAGTCAGCAGAGTGATTTGATTGATAGCCTCTGCCCTCTGATTTTGTGGTAGGTTTGGCATGCCTTGTTTTCTTGGTAAGGTATGAAAGTGAAACCTGTACCCTCGGTCTATAATGTCCAAAATCCATTTGTCCTTTGTCAGTCTGTGCCAGTTTTCTGCAAATAGAGATAATTTCCCGCCCAAGGGAGCTTCTAGTTGTTCCCTGGTAGGGGGTAGTAGAGGAAAGTCATTGAGATTGTGGTTGTGGGGCAGGTGAAACCCCTGCGTCACTTCTTTGGTTTCCTGGCTGGCATTGTCGTCCCCTGTAAGGGCCTCTGTATTGGCCTCTTCCTCGGCCACGTCTGTTCTTACTCCTTTGAAACTTTTCTGGATTAGGAAAGTACCAGTTTTTTCAAGGCCAATTCCTACTGAATCTGGGGGGTTGAACCTGGAGGAAATCTTTCACAGTCTGAACTGATTTTGCTTTTTCTTCGATGGTCTTTAACACATCCTTAGCATTTGTACCAAAAAGCTTGTTCTTTTCCAAAGGTGCATCCAGAAGTTTTGCTTTTACATGATCTGGTAGAGGTTGATCTTTTAACCAAGCATGTCTACGAATGACTGCCCCTGTCATAGCTGCCCTACATGAAGCTTCCAGTGCATCATATCCACACTGCAGGAAGTGATTGCTTACTTGCTGAGTGTTATGTACAGCTTCCTGCAAAGTCTTCCTGTCTAAAGGATCAGGAGTGGCTAATGTTTTTTGTAAATCTTCTAACAAATGATCCTGATATTGTAACATATGAAAAAGGCAATTTAAAGCTCTCATAGATAAGGTAGTGGATGTGTAAACCTTTTTGCCCCATCTCTCTAATGACCTAGCTTCCCTGTTGGAGGGCAAAGGATTTTTTGAGGTGGAGGCTGAAACTCCTTTAGGCCCCTGTGAGATAGTTTCCAAATCGACAGTATGGGCCCTGAATAAATGGGAATGAGTTTCGGGGACCCTGTAATACCTGTCTGGCTTGGGTGGAGCAGGAGGAAGAGAATCAGGGGTAGCACTAGAGTCAGAATACAAATCATCCAGAACATCAAGTACAGGAGGAATAGCTAAGGGCCTGTGCTGAGGCTTCTTAAGGAAAGTCCTAAGGCGTTTCCTAGAATCAGAATAATCTTGACCTTGCCACTTGAAATGTTCCCTCATGGTGTGCAGAACTTCCACAAAAGAAATGTCCTCAGGAGGGGAGGCCGAGGGGATGGAATCTTCTGCATCCGAGTCCTCATAGGTCTGGAAGAGCTCTTCTTGGCTATCAGAGTGGACAGAGCCCTCAGAATCTTCATCTGAAGGAGTAGGGTCAGAGGGTTCAACCCGGGGCCTTTTATCTGGAGGAGGCTGAGATCCTCTCTCAGGATGGGCCTGTGAACCTCTAATCATGGAAATTAAATCAGCAGCCATGGACAAAATTTGAGTCTCTGGAGTAGTCTGAGGTAAGGATTTAGAAGTAATATGCTTTGTTTTGCTGGCTGCCTTAGCCCTAGTGTAGGCCTTAATAGACATGGCCATAGGGGGCCTGGCAGCTCCACGTGCAGGAGTGACCTTGTCTACAGCAATGGTCTCGGGCATTTCCTCGGTTTCGGTATCCGGAGGAAAATCTATAACTGGCGTCGGAGTAATGTCTGGAATCGGAGTCGTCGGTAATGCGGTGTCTTTGGTTCGGAGCGGTGGAGAGACCGTCTCAGAGGGAACTGGAGCACTCGCGGTAGGCTTTGGCGTGGAGTCGGTGGTAGACGCGGGCCGAGGATGTCGGTCCCAGTCTTTTTGCTTTTTGGGAGTTTGCGATGTCGGAAGATCCGACGGCATGGTGTAAGCAAAATTGTCGCCGAAAAAATCTTCAGCGAACTCCGCCCGGCGCCTGAGAGTGCGCTTGTTGAAGCGAGCACAGGCTACACAGGCCGAGACGTCGTGGTCTGGGCCCAGGCAAGGGAGACAGTAAGAGTAGAAATCCTTATGAGGTATTTGTTTACCACAAGAAAGACAATTGTTAACTTTTTCAGTAATTTCTGACATCGGCTGAGGCAAGAAAAGGTCCCCAACGGGGTACTTAGCTTTTTTGATGACTTCGGTATCGTAGAATACAGGAGCTGACCGACCGGCACTTGCGAACTGCTTCTGCTTCAGGCACCGTGCGGCAAGAAAGACTGAAGAAAATGGCGTCGGCTGATGCTTATATACTCCAGCCACTCTGACGGAGAGAAATGAGACATCAGCCGACGTCGGACCCAGACTTTGGAATCCGGCCGACCGAGGGCTGCCTGAGGCAGGACAACCCACATGTTATGACTGCAGATGCATTCTTGAAGGACATCTGATGGTGCATGTAGCCCTGCTTTGAAGCGTAGGTATCTTCGGCAAGATTCCCCGATTGGGATGTGCAGGTATGCTTCTTTTAAATCTAGTATTGCCAACCAGGCATCTTTGCCTAGCATAGGAAGCAACTGTTGAAGTGTCAGCATCTTGAATTTTGGAATCTCCAAAAAGGTGTGTAGAGTAGACCGGTCCAGGAAAGGACACCATGAATTGTCTTTTTCTGTGTACCAGGAAAAGTCTTGAGTAGAAACCTTGTCCCTTTTCCTTTTCTGGTACCAACTGAATAGCCCCCATGCTTGAGATAAAGTACTTCTATTTTGGCCTCTGCCCACTGAACTGGGGGTAGGTCTGGCCACCCGCTTGGTGTTGGCAACATGTGGAAGTGAAATCTGTATCCCTGGGACACTATATTTAAAACCCATTTGTCCTGGGTAATGAGTTCCCAGTTCTTTGCATGAAGATCAATCTCCCCCCCCCCCCCCGAGGGGGCAGTCAGTTGACAAGTGCTTGGAAATTTTTAAAGAAAGTCGTTGAGACAGTTTACCATAGGAGGGAGTCTTATTACTCCCAGATTTGGAAGTGGTGGCCACCCACTGCTTAGTCCCGTGTCCCCCCCTGGGCCTGAAACCTGGGGTTTCTGCTGCGTCTGGGTTTGGCTTGAGAAGACCTGGAAGGGGCTGGAAAGGACCAATTCTTAGAGGGCCAGTGCCTACTAAATCTAGGAGGCTGAACTTGTAAGAAATCTAACAGTTTGCATAGATTTAGCTTTACCTTCCATCTTTTTAAGAATTTCCTCAGCCTTGTTGCCAAACAGGCGGTCCTGATTTAAGGGACCATCCAACAATTTAGCTTTAATATGATCAGGCAAAGATTGCTCCTTAAGCCAAGCATGCCTTCTGAGCACAGACCCAGTAATAGCAGCCCTGCAAGAGGCCTCTAATAAATCAAAACCACATTGTAAAAATATGTTTACCAACCTGTTCGGCAGAATGCATTAAATCCTGTAATTCTTTATTTTCCACACAGTCAGGAATCAACATTTTCTGTTTAAGCAATCCAACAACAAGTTGCTGATACTATAACATATGAAACTGTCAGTTTAAAGCCCTAATGGCCAAGGTTGCAGAAGTGTAAACCTTCTTACCCCATCTATCCAGCGCCCTGGAGTCTCTATCAGAAGGGGTAGGATTTTTAGCAGTAGAAGCCTTAATGCCACTGGACCCCTGTGAAATAGTCTCTGGATCTGCAATAGGATTTTTAAGAAGGAACTTGTGCGACTCAGGGACCCTGTAATATCTGTCAGGTTTTCTGGGAGCATGAGTCAAGGAATCAGGGGCCACACTAGATTCCGAAAAAGTATCACCAACAATGTCTAATACAGGAGGAATAGCTAAAGGCCTATGCTGAGGCAGGAGTAAGAAATCCCCAAGTCTCTTTTTTGAAACAGAAAAATGCTGGCTTTCCCAGTGGAAATGCTCCCTTAAAATATGTAAGGTTTTACCAAAAGAAAAATCCTCTGGAGGGGAAGCAGAGGGAATAGAGTCCTCTGCATCAGAATCCTCATTAGTAGTTAAGGGCAAATCCAGATCATCAGAAGAATCAGAAAAAAACAGAATCCTGATCAGAAGATTCATAAACAACTTCAGTCCTAGACCTCTTAGGGGGGGGGGGGGGGGGGGGGTTGGCTACCCCTGATTAGAGTTATTAGATCTTCAGCCATACTTATTTTTTTAGGCATAGAGACTTGAGCATGTAGCCTGGGCGTCGTTTTCTAGGCATGGTTCGAGATTTAGGCCCAAGTGAAGAAGGATGCGTCGGTTTAATATGCAAGTCCATAGGCCTGAATACACCCTCAAAAGTGGCTCCGGACCCATCCAAAGTAGAGACACCCACGGGTTCCATAGATAAAGCATCTCGCGGCACACCGGACTCCGAATGGGTCTCAGTAGAGGCCTCTGAATCAGAAGTAGCAGGTATCAGGGGCTGCAAAAGCACCTGAGTACCGGCGAACTGGCGACTGGCTTAGGAGAAGTGTAGTCGGCAGTTTTGAACCTCGGCGGCGTGTCTGTCTATCTTTGCATTTTTTCAGAATCCCGGTAGTCGGATGGCTAACAGATGACATTTCTGGATAATTAAACAGAGAACCGAAATATTTAGAGGCGAAAATATACAGATAGTGCGCTGATTAAATAAAGCACAAAACAGACAGCAAGGTACGTCGTGGTCAGGGCCTAGGCAAGGAATACAGTACGAATGAAAATTTTAATGAGGTATTTGCTTTCCACAAGTAATGCAATTAAGTTTTACTGATATCAGTAAGAATCCAAAAAGTTTCCCCAACGGGGTACTTAAGCTTTAGTTGAAGACTTTGGCTCTGAAACTCGAAAATGCAAATTTCAGGAGTCGGCCGGCACGTGCGAACTGCTTCTGCTTCGGACACCGCACGGCAAGAAAGACTAATGTAATGGCGTCGACTGCATGTTTTATACCCCTTATGACCTGACGTCATGGAAGAAGGGACAGCAACCGACGCAGGACCCAAGACTTTGTTAATCAAGCTGACTGAGGGCTACCTGCAAGCAGATAACCCAAATGTAATGACTGCAACAATGAAACAAGAACATCCGCAGGATCCTTAGTCGAAGAAGAGTTCTGTGGCATACCGGACTCTGAAAGGGTCTCAGTAGCAGCCTGCGAATCCACAAAAGTGGACTTCAGGGGCTGCAAAAGCGGCTCACTGAGGACTAGAGAACTGACGACTAGCTTAACGTAAGCGTCGGTAGGTTTGGACCTGTGCGGTCTGTCTTTATCCTTACGTTTTTTCGGAAGATCTGCTTTCGGGTGGCTTCCCGAAGCCATATCCGAATTAGAGGACTGTGAGCGAAAATATCTAGCTACAATAAGGGCCCAATGATGTATAGTTCTGGAGTTGAACAAAGCACAAAAGCGAACGCTAGGAACATCGTGGTCTGGGCCTAAGCAAGTGAAGCAGTAAGAAAGTAAGTCTTAAACTGGTGAAACAAGCCAACAAACCAAACCGTGGAGACGAAACAGACCAAAGCACAGGTTACCGCACAGGCTGTTTTAATGAAAATATCAGTAAGCGCTTTCGGTGGAAGAAAATAACTCCACCTTCCTCAGACTAAGACATTTTCAAAATTGAAATCATTAATTAAATATAAATTTAAAAAACACTTGCCCAATGAAAAACCTTCAAATCCGTAAATACATCCTGCTTTTTAAAAACACAGTATCTTATTTAACTGAGCATCTCATATTGCCAAAACAATCGCACTGTAATTTTCATAAGAAAAAGAGGTACAATGTATATATATTTATACGTATGTAAATACAAATATGAATTATGTTGTATGACCAGCATTCACTAAATGAAAACATATTTATAAACCTGAATGTAAACTATTTTAAAAAACCTGAATGTGAACTATTTTAAAAAATCTTTTCAGATAGATGGTACTGTTATTGTTTACTTTAAGCACCAATTATATGTTTTATGTGTTTAATAATTTTTTGTTTAAAAAAAGTTTTTTGGACTCCATAAAAACATGCATATGTTGAATAAACAAACGATGACAATTAGATCACATCATATAAACTGTTATGTTTTACATGAAACAAAAAACATTTAACATTTTCACTTTATCCCATCCTTTCTTAAAAGATAGTTTTGTTGTTAATACATAAACCAACAGTGCTATTTTAAGAGTAAAATCTCATAACTCTGAGTGATTACACTCAGGTATAGAGAACAAACTAGGTCTGAAAGTAAACTTGAACTTTCACTTGATCTGAAATGTGTTATTCTATTCGGTTCTTTTTATTCTTTTTGTTCTTTCTATCCCTCTTATCTTTTTAGAGCCCTAAGCTTAAGAATACATTTAATTGAAACAGCTTCATTCAACCCTGGGGGGACATAAGCAGAAGTTCTTATCTGCCAAAACAGCTCTTGTTCTTCTGGCCAAAGCTGCCATGGACCCCCCCCTAGTGGTGGGAACCACTTGTTGGATGGCTGTAAATATAAAACTGTGGTCCGGGTGGGAGCTAATATGTTTTGCTAATGCGTTGTTCTTATCAAGTTTACTGATGGCATAAAGGTGTTCATATATCCTTTTCTTTAGGGGTCTATCGATCTTGCCGATGTAAAACGCCGAACATGCCTTGCAAGTGGCCGCATATACAACACCCTTAGAATCACAAACTTGCCATTAATCAAAACTGTTTTCCCATTGATCTCTATTCCTCTCCCCCGGTTGAATGTGTCTACAATATGTGCACATGCCACATTTGGTCATCCCACTTCTCACCCTATTGTTGTTAACTTTGGATCTTTCGACTAGGTTTTTCAAATTAAAACCCCTCCTATAAGTAAAACTAGGCTGTGTTCCTATAGATCTGATCAAAGATTTATCCTCATGTAAAATCCTCCAATTTCTGAAAATGATTTCCTTTATTGATTTAAAATCAATACAATAGGTAAAAAGAAACCTAGTAAGGGGGAGTTGGCTTGAGATTGTACTACCTTGCATTGAAATGGTACCTCCACCTAAAATGGGACGGAAATGCCCGTTTCCCCTTTTATTCACCACCTCTTCCTTGATTTCATGTATGAATGTTCCTGGGTAACCTCTCTTAAGAAACAAGGTACCCAAGAAATCACATTCTTTCTTGAAATCCTCATCATCTGAAACCATTCTTGCAGCTCTCACATATTGTCCCTTTACTACACTGCGTTTTTGATGATAGGGGTGAGAGCTGGTATAATGGAGATAACAATTTGAGAATGTTGGTTTTCTGTAGATTGTGGATTTATATTTACTAGACTGTAAATCCTTAATTAACTTGACATCCAAAAATTCTACTTCATCATGGCCAATTGTATAGGTAAATTCGAGAAATTCAGTCATCTGTGTCAAGCTTTCAATAAATTGTGGTACCAAATCATGTGACCCTTTCCACAAATCTTGGTACCTAGTGTACCAAGATACATTCTGTTTATACATGTGATTCTCAAACAAAAAGTGATGTTCCCAATAGGCCAGGACACTATTCGCAAAGGTGCAACCACATGGAGAACCCATTGCGATCCCCGTTTTCTGTAAATAACTGTTTTTAAAAACCAGAAAGTTGTTTGTTAATACTAACTCTAATAGGGTTTTGACAAGATAGATTTGCCCCTGGGTTGCCCCCCTTGTCTAGCATGAAATCAGTGGTCCATTCAATGCCTATGTTATGGGGTATTACCATGTATAAATCTTTGATGTCAACCACTAGAAAAATGGCATTTCCATCAAATTTGAGGTGGTTTATATCATCCAAAAAGTGCCATGAATCCCTACAAATCTGAGATTCTTCTTTCAATAAGGGTTTTAGAATCTCATCCACCACTTTGGCACACGCATACGTAATGGAACCCCTCCCATCTACGATTAGCCTAAATGGGGGGTCCATAACATCTTTATGAATTTTTGGAGTGCCAAAAAGAGTGGGAATTCTTGGGGCTGGCATACTAAGAAAGTGAAACATAACACTATCAATGGTGCCTTCTAAAAAAAGGTAATCCAAAATTCCCCTTATTTTCTTGTATGCCATGTGGATCTCATTCAAGCTGGACGGTGTGTATTTATTGGATTTTAAATGTTGGTCCATCTTATTCTCATACACGTATTCATCCATTAGTATGAGACCTCCCCCTTTATCGGGTGCCATGACTCTAATATTACACTCATTCAAAAGTTTTAAAAATGCCAATTCCGTGTCAGAGATATTCAAAACACGCCTACCCCTCGAATTAAATGGATTTGCCCTACCAGATGCCATTGCTCTCAAGTCTTGTTCACATATTCTCTCAAAAATATTAATGAATCCATTTAATGGAGGATTAAAAATACTAGACACTCTGTGGGCATTAATTAAGGAAGGAGTGTTCCCTAAACAATGGACTACGTTCAATTTGCGTGTATACATTTTTAAATCAATAATAGTTTTTACAATGTCACACCTTTTGTCCGGCACAAAGGTAAGCCCTTTTGAAAAAAAAGGTCCACCATTTCCGTGTTTATTGTTAGAATGGTGTAATTATAGACATGAAAGTCACCCTGTTCATTGGAACAAATGGTGGGTGCCATACTGGAAGGACATAGGTTTTTCTCCTCCGTTGGTTCCCCCTCTTCCACCTCTGCGTCTTCCCTCGATTGTTGTAGCCATTGTTGTTCCTGCCTCCCGTATTGGACTGTCTGTCCCTGGGCATGGGAAAACCCTGATCGGTTTCTTCCCCATCTATCCGACATTCAGCCTCTGCGGGAATATTCTGATGAACCAAGTTGTTGTTATTATTCCTAATCCGTTCACTCCTACGTACGGGTTGAGCAGAATTATCATCCCTTTGCTCATTTGCTCTCTGATTAGAATTACTATCAACCCGTATTCAATGGTACAAGACTGGGGGATACTTAACCCAAAGGAGGGACAAGATAAGCTTTGTTGTTTTTATAGTCCAAAACATCCCTGTCAATCTTTCTTTTTTTATTTAATAGCATTTTGGATATGGGTGCCTCAATGCTAGAAATTATTCTCAGATAATCATATTTATATCTGATGAAATCTGAGTCCTGTTGTAGAGAGGCTTCCAGTCTAATAAGCTCCTCCTGTAAGCTATTAATTTCATTGCCATAGAAATTTATTAAAGACCTGAGGAACTCAAAGCCTTGTTTATCAAACAATTCTAACAGTTCTTTGTGGAAGATAGAATTATGCACAAGTCCAGCGGGGAAGCGCCACTGTCGCAACCCCTTAGGAATAATTTTTTTTTATCTATGCATTGCTCTAAATAGGACACTTCAAGTTGAAGTTTCCTACAACGAAACAATTTCAGATCAAAGTTATTCAAGTTTTCTAAAAAGGAGCTCACCAAAGTTTCCTGGTCATCCTCCACCTCGTTGATGCTTGTAGTAAAAAAAAGTTCTTATTTGCCAAGAACGCCGTGATATTTGGTATTGTTCCTGAATTGGTGGGCCTTTGGCTCGGATTCAAGTTGTTTGTTGGCCCCCTGGTTCCATGTAGAAATGTAGAGCCATGTTCAATGACAGGCTGAGTTCCCTGCCCCTGTATTGTCGGGTTGCCATTGCTCCTATTGGAAACCGGTAGAGCCCCAATGTTATTGTCCATGCTCATGGATTTATGCTGTAAAGCATTCGCACCATAAGGGGATAATTTAGATTCTATTCTTTGTGATAGCTGGTCAACTTTGTTCAACAACATGTTCACCAAGACAATGAGGTCGCCTTGAGAATGCCCCCCTCTCCTGGCTTCCAATAGTGCCGTTGATTCCATTTGCGTTGATAACGCTCACTCCATTAGCGTTTGTTACACCCAATGCATTCCCTTCGTCTTCTTGGGAAAACAGCACTTGGGAAACAGACCTACTGTGCTCGCTCCCGTGCTCGTCGTTAACGTTGCCACTCGCCATCACAAACGAGAGAAATACTTAAACTGGTGAAACAAGACAACAAACCAAACCGTGGAGATGAAACAGACCTAAGCACAGGTTACCGCACAGGCTGTTTTAATGAAAATATCAGTAAGCGCTTTCGGTGGAAGAAAATAACTCCACCTTCCTCAGACTAAGACATTTTCAAAAGTGAAATCATTAATTAAATATAAATTAAAAAAACACTTGCCCAATGAAAAACCTTCAAATTCGTAAATACATCCTGCTTTTTAAAAACACAGTATCTTATTTAACTGAGCATCTCATATTGCCTAAACAAATCGCACTGTAATTTTCATAAGAAATAGAGGTACAATGTATATAATTTATACAAATATGAATTATGTTGTATGACCAGCATTCACTAAATGAAAACATATTTATAAACCTGAATGTAAACTATTTTAAAAAACCTGAATGTGAACTATTTTAAAAAACCTTTTCAGATAGATGGTACTGTTATTGTTTACTTTAAGCACCAATTATGTTTTATGTGTTTAATAATTTTTTGTTTAAAAAAAGTTTTTTGGACTCCATAAAAACATGCACATGTTGAATAAACAAACGATGACAATTCAATCACATCATATAAACTGTTATGTTTTACATGAAACAAAAAACATTTAACATTTTCACTTTATCCCATCCTTTAAAAGATAGTTTTGTTGTTAATACATAAACCAACAGTGCTATTTTAAGAGTAAAATCTCATAACTCTGAGTGATTACACTCAGGTATAGAGAACAAACTAGGTCTGAAAGTAAACTTGAACTTTCACTTGATCTGAAATGTGTTATTCTATTCGGTTCTTTTTATTCTTTTTGTTCTTTCTATCCCTCTTATCTTTTTAGAGCCCTAAGCTTAAGAATACATTTAATTGAAACAGCTTCATTCAACCCTGGGGGAACATAAGCAGAAGTTCTTATCTGCCAAAACAGCTCTTGTTCTTCTGGCCAAAGCTGCCATGGACCCCCCCTAGTGGTGGGAACCACTTGTTGGATGGCTGTAAATATAAAACTGTGGTCCGGGTGGGAGCTAATATGTTTTGCTAATGCGTTGTTCTTATCAAGTTTACTGATGGCATAAAGGTGTTCATATATCCTTTTCTTTAGGGGTCTATCGGTCTTGCCGATGTAAAACGCCGAACATGCCTTGCAAGTGGCCGTATATACAACCCCCTTAGAATCACAATTAAACTTGCCATTAATCAAAACTTGTTTTCCCATTGATCTCTATCCTCTCCCCCGGTTGAATGTGTCTACAATATGTGCACATGCCACATTTGGTCATCCCACTTCTCACCCTATTGTTGTTAACTTTGGATCAAGTTTAGTCTAGTTTAATAGTTTACATTCAGGTTTATAAATATGTTTTCATTTAGTGAATGCTGGTCATACAACATAATTCATATTTGTATTCATATTTGTATTTACATACGTATAAATATATACATTGTACCTCTTTCTTATGAAAATTACAGTGCAATTGTTTAGGCAATATGAGATGCTCAGTTAAATAAGATACTGTGTTTTTAAAAAGTAGGATGTATTTATGGATTTGAAGGTTTTTCATTGGGCAAGTGTTTTTTAAATTTAGATTTAATTAATGATTTCACTTTTGAAAATGTCTTAGTCTGAGGAAGGTGGAGTTATTTTCTTCCACCGAAAGCGCTTACTGATATTTTCATTAAAACAGCCTGTGCGGTAACCTGTGCTTTGGTCTGTTTCGTCTCCACGGTTTAGTAAGAAAGAAAGTGTCGGTGTGGTATTTGCATTCCACAGGCGCGACAATTCTTAACTTTTTCTGACATTGGTTACAGCACAAATAAAGGATCCCCAACTGGGTACTTAGCTTTAGAAGACTTCAGCTTCTATTCGGAAAACAAAACTCAAGTAGCGGCCAACCAGCACTCATGCAAACTGCTTCTGCTTCGGGCTCCTTGGCAAGAAAGACTGATGTAATGGAGTCGGCTGCCTTACTTTATACTACTGCCGACCTAACGTCAGTCCTGAGGTGACAGCAACCGACGCAGAAATACTAAGCCTCTGGTATTCGGGCCGCAGAGGGCTACCCTGGCAGGGACAACTCAAATGTGATGACTGCAAAAGTGAAACACGAAGAACATCTTTCCGATTCCTCAGAAGTCTCCATCTCCAACTCCTAACAGATCTCTCCCTCTACGATATGGATCTCTGGAAGGCGGCTCCATTGAACCTGACTCCCCAGTGGGAGATTTAACCTTTGGCGAAACTATCAGCAAAATGAAAAACCGCTACGTGGGAACCGTCAGACATGACTCAAGTGCAGAAGAGGTTTTATGACCTCGTACAGATGGACTCCTCTAGTCTTTCTGCTATCCCTCCTTATCCTGCCAGCTTTCCAGGATGCCTTTTTCTCTGCTTCCATCAATCCTGACACCCAACCTCCAGCACCACGCAGGGCAGACACAGACTGTACAAGGTTCCTGTGACACAAAAATTTCTACTTGAGTACCCTCCTGCTCACCCAGACACTATCTCCATTTCTACTGATAGAGCCTCCAAACTGCTCCCTATTACAACTATTCTTCCAGCTGATAAGGACAGCAAGACTATGGAATGGCTAGGGAAGAAAAGATGCATTTCTGCCACCTTGTCATTCAGGGACACTAACTACCAAACCTCACATGACAAAAAACTCCTTAGCCCTCCTGGACAAACCCATTAAGGAACTGGCTGACATCCCAGACTATGCAACCAAAGTTTCCCTGTCCTCTCTTCTAGCTCCACCTCTCAGGTGAACAGATACTCCATAAGATGCAGTTATGATGGAGCTGAAGCCTCAGCTAGGTCAGCTGCATCAGCTTCCACCTTAAGAAGATACTCTTGGCTGAGCCTTCAGCCCCTACGTAACGACTTTAGGGCTAAACTTACTTATGCCCCTTTGCATCACTCTGCACTGTTTGGCGAAAAAGTAGCTGACCTCTTGCAGTCCCTGCAAAAAAAAGGCAAAGAACTGCAGGACCTCAAACATCTGCTAGTCTCGCCCATCCCGAAGTTCCATAGGAACTACCGGCCAAGACTAAATTCATTTGAAAATCTTCTAGGCCTAAGGCTCCCTCCAGATACAGGAGACCCCCTAGAAAACAGCCCACTCTGGGCTAGAGCTTCTCCCTTCAGCTAGAGGCCTTCTTCTCCAGATAGGGGAGGTAGTGTCTGACTACCTGCAAACCTCTTACCCCTCACCTCCCACATCCCTTCCCCTGTCTGCCCGTCTCTCTCTCAGTCTCCCTGAGTGGTCCCGCTTTCCCCTCCTCCTACCTCAAGGCTTCATGGCAACTCTGGACATAAAGGATGCCTATCTTCACATACCAAAAAAGCCCACTTTCAGGAAATACCCAAGATTTCTGGCATACTCATACCATTTTCAATTCTGTCCCTTGCCCTTTTGGCTTTCCATTGCACCCAGGGTATTCACAAAGTGTCTGGCTCCAGTCATCGCTTACTACAGGAGAAAGGGCATCCAAATACTTCCTTAACTAGACAAAGTACAGTTGTGTACACTTACCATAAACGTAGATGTTAAAGTGTATTCACTGTTGCAGTCATTACATTTGGGTTTTCTACTTACAGTAGCCCTCAGTGAGCCTGATTAAAAGTCTTGGGTCCTGCGTCGGTTGCTGTCCCTTCTTCCACAATGTCAGGTCATCAGGGGGTATAAAACATGCAGCCAACGCCATTACATCAGTTTTTCTTGCCCCAGAAGTCAGGTGCCTCCTTAAAGGGAAGCACTTAAACCTATAACAAAAGGATATACCTCCAACAAAAAAGCAAATACACCAAAAAGCTTTTTGAGCATAGTGAGAGCAGAGGTACAGCCAAAGGAAGAAAGGGGGCTGGAGGGAGGGTATCCAGGACTGCAACAGTGAATACACACTAACATCTACATTTCTGGTAAGTGTACAGAACTGTACTATGTTCTTAGTGTTTCACTGTTGCAGTCATTACATTTGGGTAGATTCCCAAAGCTAAGGTTGGGAAGAGGAATTTAAATAGAATTAGGACCAGCTATAAGGCCCTGCAAGACTGCAGTGGCAAAACCAGCTCTGGATTTAGAGAAAATTGGCAAATGATAATGCTTGGTGAAAGTATGCAAAGACCTCCAGGTAGCAGCTTCTAGGATGTCCCTTGTAGGGACACCACTAAGAAAGGCTGTACAAGTAGATGCAGCCCTGGTTGAATGGGGTCTGATGCCCTGTGGGATAGGTTTTCCATGGTGCATACAGCAGAAATAAATGCAGTGGCCTATCCATTTTGAAATGGTTTGCTTTGAAATAGCCTCCCCCTCTATCCCTGCAGCAAATACCACCAGCAGTTGTTCACATTTCCTTTGAGGTTTAGTCCTGTCCAAGCAGAATCTAAGTTGTCTGCGCACATCTAAGGAGTGCAGTATCCATTCCCCTTTGTTCTGTGGGTTAGGAAAGAAGATGGGCAAATGAATGGACTTAAGAGCCACACTGGATACCACCTTGGGCATCAGGGAGGGATTAGTTCTGAGGGACACCCTGTCCGCATGAAAGATGATGAAAGGCTCCACTGCCATAAGGGCCTGTAATTCAGATACCCTTCTTGCAGAAGTGATTGCTAAAAGGAAAGCTGTTTTGTAGGAAAGGAATTTTAAATCTGCAGTAGCAGCTGGCTCGAAAGGAGGAAGAGTGAGTTTCTCCAAGACAAAGTTAAGGTCCCAGGCTGGAGTTGGAGCTCTCCTGGGAGGCCTTAAGTTTTTGGTCCCTCTGAGGAACTGCTTGAGCAGTGGGTGAGAGAAGAGGGGAGGCTCTGTGTTATAATGAGCTGAAATGGCTGAGGCATGAATTTTGATGGAGGAAAAGGATAAGCCTTTATGAAGCATCTCAGTCAAATATTATAGAATCTGAGGTAAATTGGGCACTGCTGCGCTCATCCCTTGAGAATGGTTCCAAGTACAAAATCTTTTCCATTTTGCAGCATAAGATTTTCTAGTACTAGGCCTCCTAGCCTCTAAAATGATATCCATCATTGATTTACTGAGGGGTGGTAAAGGAGAGATTAGGTAATTAGCCAGGCTGCTAGGTTCAGGGTTTGCAGCTGAAGGTGCAGAATCTGGTTCTCCTGCTGAGACAACAGGGAAGGAGTATGAGGCAGGTGCCATGGGGCCATGCGTGACACTGCACAGGAGGGGATACCAGTGTTGGTGTGGCCAGTCTGGTGCAATTAAAATCGTCCTTGGCTTGTCCTGTTTGATCTTTAGTAGTACCTTGGAGAGCAGAGGCAGAGGAAGAAAGGCATAAACTGATAGGTTTTTCCAGCTGAAGGATAGAGTATCCACTTTTCCAAGCTAGTTTGTGGGGAATCTTTGTGCAAAATTTGTCCAAGTTATGGTTCTGGGGGGAGGCAAACAGGTCTATATCTGGGCTCCCCCATTTGCTTGTCAACATGTTGAAAATCCTTTGTTCCAGTTTCCACTCTGGTGGGTCCATGAGGTTTCTGCTTAATCCATCTGCCAGTGTATTTAGTTTTCCTGGCAGGAATTGAGCTTGTAGATTCACTTGGTAGCTCAAGGCTGTGTTCCACAATGCCATGGCTAGTCTGCAGAAGGGGTAAGTGTGTGTACCACCCTGCTTGTTTAAGTACCACACGACCGTAGTGTTGTCAGTTTTTACCATTAGTTGTCCTGGAAGAATGTGGTCCTTGAAGGCTGTCAGAGCATTCTGTATAGCTAACATTTCCTTTTGATTTATGTGTAGGTGCATTTGACTTGGGTTTCATTTGCCCTGAATGAACTTGCCTGCCAGGTGAGCCCCCCATGCATAGTCTGATGAATATGTTAAGGTTTGGGCGGCAGGGAATAGTGTGAATGGTAGTTCCCTGTTTTGGTGGCAGGCCTCTGCTCACCAAAGGAACTCTAGGCGTAGGCAAGGTATGATAGGAATCATTGCTTCTAGATCCTGTTGAATGTTGACACCATAGGCTCTTGAGATACCATTCCAGTTTCCTCATATGCAGCCTTGCATACAGAATTAGAAGAATGCAGAAGACCATGAACCCCAAGGCTTGCAGTATTTGCCTTGTAGCTAAACTGGGTTTTTGTGGCCACTTGTTTGA
Source organism: Protopterus annectens (assembly GCF_019279795.1). Classification (NCBI taxonomy): domain Eukaryota; kingdom Metazoa; phylum Chordata; order Ceratodontiformes; family Protopteridae; genus Protopterus; species Protopterus annectens. The sequence goes on from NC_056729.1 coordinate 49,427,438, forward strand.
AGTAGGTTGTCAAATGAATCAGTTTCTCTGGCGTGAGGAAAGCCATCTGGGAAGTTGTATTCAAGCTTGCTCCCGGGAATACAACTTGCTGACAGGGTATCAGGTGTGACTTCTTTTCGTTTAAGGTGTACCCCAGACAAGTCAGCGCCCTTTGAACAAAGGCCAGATGATTCAAAAGTTATGTCCTGGCTTTTTGCCTGAATTAGACAATCATCCAGGTATGGGTATATCTGAATATTAATTTGCCTGCAAAATGTAATGACTGGAGCTAGGCACTTTGTGAATACCCTGGGCGCAGTAAATAAGCCAAAGGGTAGTGCAGAGAACTGATAGTGCATGTAGCCTGCTTTGAAGCGTAGGTACCTTCTGCAAGACTCCCTGATAGGGATGTGCAGGTATGCTTCTTTTAAGTCTAGTGTTGCCAACCATGCATCTTTGCCTAGCAGAGGAAGCAGCTGGTGAAGAGTCAGCATCTTGAATTTTAGAATCACCAGAAAAGAATTTAGAGTAGAAAGGTCCATGATAGGATGCCATGAATTGCCTTTTCTGGGTACCAGAAAAGTCTCAAATAGAAACCTTGTCCCTTTTCCTCTTCTGGTACCAACTTAATAGCCCCCGTGCTTAAGAGAGAGTACTCTGCCCACTGATTTGGGGGTAGATCTGGCCAACCGCTTGGTGTTGGTAAGGTGTGGAAGTGAAATCTGTGTCCTTGGGACAGTATATTTAAAGTCCATTTGTCCTGGGTAATGAGTTCCCAGTTTTTGGCCTGCAGACCAATCTTTCCGCCTAAAGGAGCATTCAGTTGTGAAGTGCTTGGAAGTTTTAAAAGCAAGTCAGTGAGTCAGTTTTCCATAGGGGGAGTATTACTACTCCCTGATTTGGGTGCGGAAACACCCCACTGCTTAGTCTTGTGTGTCCCCTGGGAATTAAATCTGGGGGTTCTGCTGTGTCTGGGTTGGGCTTGAGAAGACCTGGAAGGGGCTGGAAAGGACCAATTCTTAGAGGGCCAGTGCCTACTAAATCTAGGAGGCTAAACTTGTAAGAAATCTTTAACAGTTTGCATGCATTTAGCTTTATCTTCCATCTTTTTAATAACTTTCTCAGCCCTGTTGCCAAACAGGCGGTCCTGATTTAAGGGAGCATCCAACAATTTAGCTTTAACATGATCAGGCAAACATTGCTCCTTAAGCCAAGCATGCCTTCTGAGCACACACCCAGTAACAGCAGCCCTGCAAGAGGCCTCTAATGAATCAAATCCACATTGCAAACCGTTTTCCAACCTGTTAGGCAGGATGCATTAAATCCTGTAATTTTTTATTTTCCACACATTCAGGAATCAACATCATTTTCTGTTTAAGCAATCCAATAACAAGTTGCTGATACTTTAACATATGAAATTGGCAGTTTAAAGTCCTAATGGCCAAGGTTGCAGAAGTGTAAACCATCTTACCCCATTTATCCAGCGCCCTGGAGTCTCTATCAGAAGGGGCAGGATTTTTATCAGTAGAAGCCTTAATGCCCTTGGGTCCCTGTGAAATAGTCTCTGGATCCACAACAGGATTTTTAAAAAGGAACTTGTGAGAATCAGGAAACTACAGTTGTGTACCTACCATGAATGTAGATGTTAGAGTGTATTCACTGTTGCAGTCATTACTCTTGGGTTATCCTGTTGGCAGGCTACCCACAGTCGGCCTGAATTCCAAAGTCTTGGCCCGGCGTTGGTTGCTGTCGCCTCTTCCCTGACGTCAGTGTGCCAGGGGTATAAAAGATGCAGCAGACACCATTTTCTTCAGTTTTTCTTGCCCCAGATGTCAGCTGCCCCCAAAAGGGTAGGCTAAAAAAAAACACTGCCAATAAACATGCATGCACTAAAGTAAACATTTCCTTCATCTACAAGCAAATACACCACATAGGTTCTATAGAATAGAGAAGTACAGATAAGACCTAGCAAAAGAAAGGGGGATGGTGGGAGGGTAACCTGGACTGCAACAGTGAATGCACTTGAACATCTACATTTATGGTAGGTACACAACTGTACTATGTTCATAGTGTTTCACTGTTGCAGTCATTACTCTTGGGTGAATCCCAAAGCTGAGGATGGGTGGCTGGCTAAATAGGATTAGGAGAGGCTATGAGGCCCTGCAGAACTGCAGTGGCAAGGCCTGCTCTGGACTTAGAGTAGAGAGGTAAACGGTAGTGCTTTGTAAAAGTGTGCATTGAACTCCAAGTTAAAGCCTCTAAGATGCCTTTAGTTGGTACTCCTCTGAGGAAGGCTGCTGAAGTGGCTGCTGCTCTGGTTGAATGTGGCATAATGCCCTTAGGCACTGATTTGTCATGCTGTGAGTAGCAGAAACGAAAGCAATGACCTATCCATTTTGAAATAGTCTGTTTTGAGATGGCCTTTCCTTGTGATCATGCAGCATATGCCAATAAAAGTTGCTCAGTCTTTCTGAAAGCTTTAGTTCTGTCCAAGTGGAAGCATAGCTGTCTGTGTATGCCCAAAGAATGCAGAAGTCTCTCACCTTTGTTCTGTGGGTTTGGGTAAAAGGTAGGCAATAGAATGGTTTGGTTAAGGGCCACACTGGATACCACCTTAGGCATAAATGTCGGGTTCATCCTCAGAGATACCCTGTCTGGATGGAAAATGATGAAACGTTCCACAGCCATGAGTGCCTGTAACTCCGAGACTCGTCTTGCAGAGGTTATTGCTAGGAGCAAAACTGTTTTCCAGGATAAGAACTTTATATCAGCTGTTGAGGCTGGCTCAAAAGGAGGCAGTGTGAGTTTTTCCAAGACATAATTGAGGTCCCATGCAGGTATTGGTGCTCTACTTGGAGGTCTTATATTTTTGGCTCCTCTGAGGTACTGCCTTATTAAAGGATGAGAAAAGATAGGTGGTTCTGTATTGTAATGGGTTGAAATAGCAGAGGCATGGATATTAATTGATGAAAAGAATAGGCCTTTGTCCAGCATCTCAGTTAAGTATTGTAAAATCTGAGGAATATTTGGTACAAACGTGTCAATTCCTTGTGCCGGGTTCCAAGCACAGAATCTCTTCCATTTTTCTGCCTAATATTTTCTGGTACTGGGCCTCTCTGCCTAATATTTTCTGGTACTGGGCCTCTCTGCCTAATATTTTCTGGTACTGGGCCTCTCTGCCTAATATTTTCTGGTACTGGGCCTCTGCCTAATATTTTCTGGTACTGGGCCTCTCTGCCTAATATTTTCTGGTACTGGGCCTCTGCCTAATATTTTCTGGTACTGGGCCTCTCTGCCTAATATTTTCTGGTACTGGGCCTCTCTGCCTAATATTTTCTGGTACTGGGCCTCTCTGCCTAATATTTTCTGGTACTGGGCCTCTGCCTAATATTTTCTGGTACTGGGCCTCTGCCTAATATTTTCTGGTACTGGGCCTCTGCCTAATATTTTCTGGTACTGGGCCTCTCTGCCTAATATTTTCTGGTACTGGGCCTCTCTGCCTAATATTTTCTGGTACTGGGCCTCTCTGCCTAATATTTTCTGGTACTGGGCCTCTCTGCCTAATATTTTCTGGTACTGGGCCTCTGCCTAATATTTTCTGGTACTGGGCCTTTCTGCCTAATATTTTCTGGTACTGGGCCTTTCTGCCTAATATTTTCTGGTACTGGGCCTCCTGGCCTCCAAAATAACATCCATCACAGCTTTGGAGAGAGGAGTGTTCTGAATGGCTACATTATCCACCATGCTGCCAGATTTAAGGTCCTGAGTTGGCTGTGCAGGATCTGATTGTTTTGTTGGGTTGGTAAATGAGTAATTTGAGGCAATGTCCAGGCTGGACCTTGAGACAAGTTCTTTAGGATTGGGTACCAGTGCTGGCGTGGCCAGTCTGGGGCAATCAGTGTCATTTTTGGCTTCTCTTGTCTGACCTTTAGGAGTACCTTGGGGAGGAGAGGCAGTGGAGGAAAGGCATATACTGTTAGGTTTTTCCAGCTGAAGGATAAGGCATCCAATTTCCATGCTTGCTTGTGATAAGTCCTTGTGCAGAATCTCTGTAGCTGGCAGTTGTGAGGAGAGGCAAATATATCTATGTCTGGGTATCCCCATTTCCTTATCATGCTGAAGACTTGTGGATCCAGTTTCCACTCGTGGGGATCCATGAGGTTTCTGCTTAGTCTGCCAGAGTATTTATTTTTCCTGGCAGGAATTGTACTTGCAGGTGAACTTGATAAGTCAATGCTGTGTCCCACAAAGTCATGGCTTGTCTGCAGTGTGGGTAGCAATGTGTGCCTCCCTGCTTGTTTATGTACTACATGACTGTAGTAATGTCAGTCTTTATCAGTAGTTGTCCTGGATGAAGTAGATCCTTGAAAGCTGTCAGGGCATTCTGAACAGCTAGCATCTCTTTTTGATTGATATGAAGATGCATCTGGCTTGCGGGCCATGTGCCCTGAATACATTTTCCTGCCATGTGGGCCCCCCAGGCATAATCTGTTGCATCTGCTGTTAGTGTCTGCCTGGCTGTGGGTAAAGTGAATGGCTGTCCCTTGTTGAGGTGACAGGCCTGTGCCCACCATCAAAACTCCTGCTGCAGGCAGGGAATGAGGGTAATTAATGGTTCCAGGCTGTGGCAATGTTGAGTCCAAACACTTTTTAGATACCATTGTAGTTTCCTCATATGCAGTCTTACATATAGAATTAGCAGAATGCAGGATGCCATGAAGCCCAAAGCCTGCAGAATTTTTCTTGCAGATACCTGGGTCTTTGTTGCCAACATTTTTCAGTGAGAAGTCAGTTGCCTTTGTTTGTCTGGCGTGAGATAAGCCATCTGGGTAATTGTATTTAAGCTTGCACCCAGGAATATTATCTCTTGAGAGGATACTAGTTTTGATTTCTTTTCGTTTACTGTGTACCCTAGGCAAATTAGTAATCTTTTTACAAATGCCAGATGCTTTAGTAGAATGTCCTTGTTCTCTGCTTGAATAAGGCAGTCGTCCAAGTAAGGGTATATTTGAATTCCTCTGTCTGCAAAATGCAATTACTGGTGCCAGGCATTTTGTGAAGACCCTGGGTGCAGTAGATAAGCCAAAGGGCAGTGCAGAGAATTGGTAGTGCATTGAGCCAGCTATGAATCTGAGGTATCTTTTGCAAGATTGATTGGGACATGCAGGTATGCCTCTTAGGTCCAAAGTAACAAGCCAAGCCTTCTTGCCCAGCATGGGCAGAAGCTGTTGCAGAGTCAACAGTTTGAATTTTGGAATGTCCAGAAATGTGTTTAGAATAGACAGGTCCAGTATTGGTCTCCAGGCTTTGTCCTTCCTGGGTACCAAGAAAAGTCTAGAGTAAAATCCTTTTCCCTGCTCTTGCTGTGGTACTTGCTGAATGGCCCTCATGTGCATGAGGGATGAAACTTGCTTTTGTGCCTCTGCCCATTAATTGAGTGGCAGGTCTGCATACCTTTTGCCCTTGGCAGGGTGTGAAAGTGGACACTATGTTCAAGACCCATTTGTCCTGGGTGATCATGTGCCAATTTTGTGAAAAAAAGTGCTACTTTTCTCCCTAAGGGGGCTGCCAAAAGATAAGTGCTTGGTTCTGGCAGAGGAAAGTCATTGGGACTGTTTCCTGTATGGCTGTGAATCGTCTTCTCCACTTTTGGAGGTAGAAGCACCCCATTGTTTAGGCCTGTATGAGCCTTGGGGCTGGGATATGCCTCTGGGGCATCTGTATCTGCCTCTGTGACCTGTCTGACACTGGAAAGGACCAATTCTTTGTAGGCCAGCTCCTGCTAAATCTGGGTGGCTGCACCTGTAAGAAATCCTCAACTGTCTGCATAGATTTCGCTTTGTCCTCCATTTTCTTAAACACCTCTTCTGCTTTAACACCAAACAAAGTATCATGCTGTAATGGATCATCTAATAATTTTGCTTTAACATGATCAGGCAGATTCTGTTTCTTTAACCAAGCATGCTGCCTAATGACAGAACCCGTAACAGCGGCCCTGCACGAGGCCTCCAGAGAATCAAAACCACATTGCAAAGTATGCTTTCCCACTTGTTCAGTTGCATGCAATAAATCCTGCATTTCCTTGTGTTCTGCACATTCAGAATTTGTTAACATTTTCTGTTTAAGCAGTGACATTAAGATTTGCTGATATTTAAGCATATGAAATTTAAAGCCCTCACAGCCAAGGTAGAAGTGTAAACTTTTTTCCCCCATCTGTCCAGTGCCTTTGAATCCCTATCAGAGGGGATAGGGTTTTTACAGTGGAAGCCTTGACCCCTTTGGGACCTTGAGAAATAGTTTCTGGGTCAGCCACAAGGTTTTTATAAAGAAATTTATGTGAATCTGTAACCCTATAGTATCCTGTCTGGCTTAACAGGTGCAGGGGGGTAAAGAGTCAAGAGACGGGCCAGACTCTGAAAATACATCATCTACAATGTCTAAAACAGGAGGGATAGCAAGAGGCCTGTGCTGAGGTAGGAGAATAAAGTCTCTGAGCCTTTTCTTAGATTCGGAGTAATCTTGGCTCTCCCAGTGGAAATGCTCCCTCATGGTATGCAGGGTTTCCCCAAAGGAATAATCCTCAGGAGAAGCTGAAGGAATAGATTCTTCAGCATCAGAATCCTCGTAGGGAGGAATAGAATATCCCTGTACTGAAGAGGAGTCAGAGGAAATGGAAACCTGATTAGAGGAATCATATTCAGTGTCTTGCCTAGGCCTCTTATCAGGAGGGGGATGGGAACCCCTGATCAAAGTAATTAGGTCTTCGGCCATTTTGAGCATCTGTTTCTTAGGCATGGAAGTCTGTCCTAGAGAATGCTGTAAATGTTTCCTGGTCTTTAAAGCTGTTTTAGTCTTGGTCTTGGATGCTGAAGTTGGCTTGATATAAAGCTGTGTAGGTCTGAAAACACCCTCAGAAGCAGATGCCTGCTCAGCGGCTCCAGACCCATCTGAGGGATTAGTTTCCGAAGGCCCAATACCTTGAGTATCCGGAGGCCTAGTTGTCTCCATGTGGGAGTCGGAGACTGCCTGTGGCTCTGAGGTAGCAGGTGTCAGGGACTGCGAAAGCGCCTCACTGAGAACCGGCGACTGGCCTAGAAGAGGCTTTGTCGTCTGTTTTGGACCTTGGATGCCTGTCCTTTTCTTTTTCCTTGCGCTTTTTATGAACTCCGGTCGTCGGCTGTTCTGACGGCATTATACAGTTAAACCTATGGCCAAAGTAATGAAACGCAAAATCGTACAGATGCTTAATAGTGCATTGGTTAAATCTAGCACAAAACAGACAACTAGCAAAGTCGTGGTCAGGGCCTAGGCAAGGAATGCAGTAAGAATGAAAATCCTTATGGGGTTGTTAACTTTTTCTGACATCGGTCTGGAGCAAGAAAAAAAAGATTCCCCAATGGGGTTACTTAGCTTTATTGAAGACTTAGGATCTGAAATTCAATTTCGAAAATCTCAGGAGTCGGCCGACAGGCACTTGCAAACTGCTTTGGCTTCGGGCACCGCGCGGCAAGAAAGACTGAAGAAAATGGCGTAGGCTGCATCTTTTATACCCCTGGCGCACTGACATCACGGAAGAGGCGACAGCAACCGACGCCGGACCAGGACTTTGGAATTCAGGCCGACTGCGGGTAGCCTGCCAGCAGGAAAACTCAAGTGTAATGACTGCAACAGTGAAACATGAACATTCAAGAGATCCGTGCCGTGGCAAACTGGATCCGAGGTAATTCCAGCAGTGCATTACGTGATAAGGGGTTGGGTCTCTAGCTACTGGAAAACTTTGAGCTTGCTAGTTGGCCATGTCAGAGCAGAGAATCGGCTCCAAACCCATCAGTGAAGAATGTACAGCAAGACTTAACAACTTCACATTTGCCCTTAAGGAGAGCAGGGATTGAACTTGGTTTTGTTCCTCTGCCCACTGGTTTGGAGGAAGGTCTGGGAATCCTTCTGGGGTTGGCAGTGAATGGAAGTAAAATTTGTACTCCTGGGATACAATGTTGAGGACCCATCGATCTTTGGTGATGGAAGTCCAGTTTTTTACATGATGGGCAAGTTATCCTCCTAGGGGCACGAGCAGTTGGGCAGAGGTGGGGAGTGGAGATGAGAAGTCATTGTGAATTCTTTCCGTAAAGGGGTGGGGCTTAGCACTCCCTGTAGTCTGGGGGAGTCCATTTCCCCTGGGTCTAGTCTGAGATGGCCTTGAGGGGACTGGAAATGACCAATGTTTCGAAGGGCAATGACTACTGAATCTAGGAGGCTGTACTTGCAAGAAAGCCTCAACTGTCTGCATAAATTTAACTTTTTCTTCCATCTTTTTAAGAACCTCTTCTGCTTTGGTGCCAAACAGATTGTCCTTGTTCAAAGGAGCGTCTAGCAATTTTGATTTGACATGGTCTGGCAAGGTCTGTTCCTTAAGCCAAGCATGCCTTCTCAGTACAGAACCAGTGACTGCTGCCCTGCAAGATGCTTCTAGGGCGTCAAAGTCACATTGCAAAGTATGCTTGCTGACTTGGCTTGCAGAATGCATAAGCTCTTGTAATTCTTTATCTTCTGCACAGGCTTAAGTTCCATAATATGTTGTTGGTACTTCAGCATGTGAAACTGGCAATTCAAAGCACTAATGGCGAGAGTTGCAGAGGTGCATACTTTCTTACCCCATCTGTCTAAAGCTCTGGAATCCCTGTCCAAAGGGGTGGGATTCTTAGCTGTAGTTGCTTTGATACCTTTAGGCCCCTGGGAGATAACCTCTGGGTCAGTAGTAGGATTTTTGAAAAGGAATTTGAGAGTCAGGAACTCTGTAATACCAGTCTGGTTTCCTAGGAGCAGGAAGTATCAGGAGTTAAACTGGATTCCAGAAAGACATCATCCACAACATCCAGGACTGGGGGGGTATTGCTAAAGGCCTATATTGTGGAAATCTAGAAATTCTCTGAGTCTCTTTTTGGACTAAGGATAGTCTTGGCATTCCCACTGGAAATGCTCTCTTAAAGTATGTAAGGTTTCACCAAAAGAGAAATCCTCTGGAGGACAAGCACAGGGAATGGATTCCTCTGCATATGAATCCCCATAAGCAGATAAAGGCATGTCTTCATTATCAGATACCTCAGAATCGGACTCTTGGTCTGTTAAAGCTACTGGGGACAGGTCTCTTTCTCTTAGCAGGGGAAGGCTGATTTCCCCTAATCAGCATAAGGTCTTCTGCCATTTTAAGCATTTGATGTTGTGGCAAGGAAGCAGGTGCTTGAGATTTGGTCGTCGTTTTTTTAGGCATAGCTCATACTCTTGGCCTTAGAAACTTGGTAGTTTCAGACAGAACTGAGAACATGAAAGAAGTAGTCAGTGTGTGTCAAATATCGGTAGTGCGAAGAACTTCCTCAGAAGCCGGTGCCTGCTCAGCGGCTCTGGACCCATCCAAGGAAGAGACATCCACAGGTTCCGTAGTTGGGAGTCTCGCAGCATACCGGACTACAAACGGGTCACGGTAGAGGCCTGCAAATCCACTGAAGCCGGCATCAGGAGCTGTGAAAGCGCCTGAGTACCGGCGAACTGGCAACTAGCTAAAAAGAAGCATCGTAGGGAGTTTTGGTGCTGTGTCTCTTTATCCTTACGTTTTTTTTCAGAAGATCGGTAGTCAGATGGCTTACTGAAGCCATTTCGGAATATGGATATCGAGAACCAAAGTATTTAGCGACAATAAGGGCCCGACAACTAATAGTTTGGGTGTTGAACAAGGCACAAAACCAACAGTGTGGTACGTCGTGGTCTGGGCATAAACAGGTGATGCAGTATGAATGGAAATCTCGGTGTAGTATTTGCTTTCCACAGGCGAGACAATTGTTAACTTTTTCTGACAACGGTTACATCAAGAAAAAAGGATCCCCACGGGATACTCAGCTTTAGAAGACTTCAGGATAATTCAATTCGGAAACGAAAATGCAGGTAGTGGCTGACCGGCACTCATGCAAACTGCTTCTGCTTCAGGCTCCTCGGCAAGAAAAACTGATGAAATGGCATTGACTGCCTATTTTTATACCCCTGACGACTTGACGTCAGTCCTGGAGCAACACCAACCGACGCAGAAATACTAAGTCTCTGGTATTCGGGCCGACTTGAGGACTACCTGCAGGCGGATAACCCAAGTGTGACGACTGCAACAGTGAAACATTAACATCCCTGGCCTATATGTTCTGCAGGAACGTACTCTATTGCCCTCATAGAGAGCAGGGAAAGGACCTGCTTTTTCACCTCGGCCCACTGGTTTGGAGGTAGATCTGGGAACCCTTTTTGGGTTGGACGTGTGTGGAAAGAACATCTGTATCCCTGGGACACTTATGTTGAGGATCCAGCGGTCATTGGTAATGGTGGCCCAGGTGCTTGCGTGAAAGGAGAGTTTCCCCCAGGGGTAAGTGTAGGTGGGCAGAGGGAGGGGGTGGAGGAGAGTCACTGAGTTCTTACCATGAGGGGGTGGCTTAGAACTCCCTGGTTTTGAAGTGGACGAATTCCACTGTTTTGATCTCTGCATTCCCTATAGCTTGTCTGGGGGGGTCTGCTTCCCTGGGGTCTGGGCTGAACTGACCTGGTGGGAGCAAGAAAGGACCAGTGCATGGAGGGGCATTACCCGCTGAACCCTGGTGGCTGGACCTGTAGGAAATCCTTAACTGTCTGCATAGATTTAGCTTTTTCTTCCATATTTTTTAAGACCTCCTCTGCCTTAGTGCCAAATGAGTTGTCTTTGTGCAAGGGTGCATCCAATAATTTAGATTTAACAAGGTCTGGCAAGGGCTGTTCCTTAAGCCATGCATGTCTTCTAAGGACAGAACCGGTGACTGCTGCCCTGCAAAAAGCTTCTATGGCGTCAAAACCACAGTACAAGGTAAGCTTCGTCGCTTGACTTGCAGAATGCATTAACTCTTTAGATTCTGCACAATCAGGAAAGGAAGACACTGAAGTTCCGTGGTATGTTGCTGAAATTTTAGCATATGGAAAAGGCAATTTAGTGCTCTGATAGCAAGAGTAGCAGAGGTGTATACTTTTTTACCGCATCTGTCTAATGCTCAGTAATCCCTATCTGAGAGGGTGGGATTCTTACCAGAGGTTGCTTTAATTCCTTTTGGCATTTGAGAAATTACCTCAGGGTCAGCAGTAGGGTTTTTGAAAAGAAATTTGAGAGTCAGGGACTCTCACCAGTCAGGTTTTCTGGGTGCAGGAGGGAGGGTGTCGGGAGTCAAACTGGATTCCAGAAAATCATCCACAACATCCAGGACTGGGGGAATGGCCAGGGGTCTGTGCAATGGAAGATCCAAGAATTCTGAGTCTCATTTTAGAATGAGGGTAGTCCTGAAATTCCCAGTGGAAATCCTCCCTTAAGGTATGAAGGGTTTCCCAAAGGAATAGTCCTCGGGTGGAGAGGCTAAAGGAATGGATTCCTCTGCATCAGAATCCTCATAAGCAGAGAGGGCTTGCATGCCTTCATATTCAGATGCATCAGAGTCATCGGACTCTTGTTCAGACAAATCTACTGGGGACAGATCTCTTCCTTTTGGAGGGGGTAGCGCTGCTTCCCCTGATCAGCATGACAAGGTCTTCCACCATTTTAAGCATTTAAGACTGAGGCAAAGAAGCAGGTGCCTGAGATTGGGTCATCTGTTTCTTGGGTGTGGTTCGTACCCTAGGCCGTAGAAACTCGGTAGTTTTTGAAAGAAGGGTAGATACGAAAGTAGTCGGTTTGTGACGAGAATCGGTAGTGCGAAGTACTTCCTCAGAAGCCAGTGCCTGCTCACCGGCTCCAGACCCATCCGAGGGTAAGACAAAGTACAGTTGTGTACACTTACCATAAATGTAGATGTTAGAGTGTATTCACTGTTGCAGTCATTACATTTGGGTTATCCTGCTGGCAGGTTGCCCTCAGTCAGCCTGAATTCCAAAGTCTTGGGTCCTGCGTCAGTTGCGGTCACCTCTTCCCAGTCAGGGGTATAAAAGATGCAACAGATGCTAATTTCTTCAGTTTTTCTTGCCCCAGATGTCAGGTGCCCCCCAAAAGGGTAGGCTAAAAATATGTAAATAAAACATACATGCACCAAAATAAGCTTTACCTTCATCTATAAGCAAATATACCACCTAGGTTGTATAGATTAGAGAAGTAAAGATAAGTTCCAGCAACAATAAGGGGGATGGCGGGTGGGTAACCTGGACTGCAACAGTGAATACACTCGAACATCTACATTAAAGTGTACACAACTGTACTATGTTCTTCGTGTTTCACTGTTGCAGTCATTACATTTGGGTTGAGTCCCAAAGCTATGGTTGGGGGGGCTGCAGCAAAACAGCATTAGCAGCGACTATGAGGCCCTGCAGAATTGCAGTGGCAAAGCCTGCCCTGGATTTAGAGTAAAGAGGCAGACTGTAATGTTTTGTAAAGGCATGTACTGAACTCCAAGTAGCAGCCTCTAAAATGCCTTTGGTTGGTACTCCCCTGAGAAAAGCTGCAGAAGTGGCTGCAGCTCTGGTTGAATGCGGCCTAATGCCCTTAGGCACTGGTTTGCCATGCTGTGAGTAGCAGAAACTAATGCAGTGACCTATCCACTTTGAAATAGTCTGCTTGGAGATCGCCTTTCCTTGTGATGCTGTGGCATATGCCACTAGTAATTGTTCTTTCTGAAAACTTTAGTTTTGTCCAAGTAGAATCTAAGTTGTCTGTGTACGTCCAAAGAATGCAGAATTTTCTCCCCCTTGTTCTGTGGGATTTGGATAAAAAGTTGGCAAATGAATAGTTTGTTAAGGGCTACACTGGATACCACCTTAGGCATAAATGTAGGGTTTGTTCTCAGAGACCCTGTCTGGATAAAAAATGATAAAGGGTTCCACAGCCATGAGAGCCTCTAGCTCTGAAACTCGTCTTGCAGAAGTTATTGCCAGGAGCAAAGCTGTTTTCCAAGATAAGAACTTTATATCCGCAGTAGCAGCTGGCTCAAAAGGAGGTAAGGTGAGTTTTTCCAAGACATAGTTGAGGTCCCATGCAGGTATTGGCATTCTCCTTGGAGGCCTTAGGTTTTTGGCTCCTCTGAGGTACTGCCTTAATAAAGGATGAGAAAAGAGTGGTGGTTCTGTATTGCAATGAGCCGAAATGGCAGAGGCATTGATTTTAATTGATGAAAAGGATAGGCCTTTGTCCAGCATCTCAGTTAAGTATTGCAAAATCTGAGGAATATTTGGGACAGCTGCATCAGTTCCTTGAGCTTGGTTCCAAGCATAAAATCTCTTCCATTTCCCAGCATAGGACTTTCGAGTACTAGGCCTTCTGGCTTCTAAAATGACATCCATCACAGCTTTACTGAGAGGTGTGGTTTGTATGGCTACATTATCCACCATGCTGCCAGGTTTAGGGTCCTGAGTTGGCTGTGCAGAATCTGATTGTTTTTATGGGACAGTAGATGAGGTATTTGAGGTAAGGTCCAGGCTAGGCATTGGGGCAAGTTCCTTAAGCTCGTATACCAGTACTGGCGTGGCCAGTCTGGGGCAATCAGAATCATTTTTGGTTTCTCCTGTCTGACCTTCAGGAGTACTTTGGGGAGGAGTGGCAGTGGAGGAAAGGCATATACTGATAGGTTTGTCCAGTTGAAAGATAAGGCGTCCACTTTCCAAGCTTGTCTGTGATAGGTCCTTGTGCAGAATCTTTTTAGTTGATTGTTGTGAGGGGAGGCAAATAGATCTATGTCCGGGCGTCCCCATTTCTTTATCATGCTGAAGACTTGTGGATCCAGGTGCCACTCGTGAGGATCCATGAGGTTTCTGCTTAGTTTGTCTGCCAGAGTATTTTCCTTTCCTGGCAGGAATCGTGCATGTAGATGGACTTGGTAAGTCAATGCTGTGTCCCATAAAGCCATGGCTGGTCTGCAAAGGGGGTAAGAATGAGTGCCCCCCTGCTTATGTACCACATGACCGTGGTGTTGTCTGTCTTTATCAGTAGTTGTCCCGGATGAAGTAGGTCCTTGAAGGCTGTCAGGGCATTCTGAACAGCTAGCATCTCTTTTTGATTGGTATTCAGATGCTTTTGGTTTGTGGACCAGGTGCCCTGAATGCCTCTTCCTGCCATGTGTGCCCCCCAGACAATCTGAAGCATCCGTCGTTAGGCTCTGCCTGGCTGGGGGTAGTGAGAATGGCTGTCCCTTGTTTTGGTGACAAGCCTTTGCCCACCATCGAAACTCCTGTTGCAGGCAGGGAATGAGAGTAATCATGGTTTCCAGGCTGTGGCAATGTTGTGTCCAGACACTTTTTGGGTACCATTGAATTTTCCTCATATACAGTCTTGCATATGGAATTAGTAAAATGCAGGATGCCATAAAGCCCAAAACATGCAGAGTTTTTCTTGCAGATAACTGGGCCTTTGTTGCCATTTCCTTGAAATGGGTAGTCAGTTGTCTTTGTCTGGAGTGAGATAAGCCATTTGGGCAGTTGTATTTAAGCTTGCACCCAGGAATACTATCTCGAGAGGGTACGAGTTTTGATTTCTTTTTGTTGACTCTGTACCTAGGCATGTTAAAAGTCTTTTCACAAATGTCAGATGATGAAGTAGAATGTCGTTGTTCTCTGCTTGTATGAGGCAGTCCAAGTAAAGATATATTTGTATTCCTTTGTCTGCAGTACGCAATTACTGGTGCCAAGCACTTTGTGAAGACCCTGGGTGCAGTAGATAAGCCAAAGGGCAGTGCAGAGAATTGGTAATGCTTTGAGCCAGCCTTGAATCTGAGGTATCTTCTGCATGATTGTCTGATTGGGACATGCAGGTATGCCTCTTTTAGGTCTAAAGTCACGAGCCAAGCCCTGCTGCCCAGGATGGGCGGAAGCTACTGCAAGGTCAACATCTTGAATTTTGGTATATCCAGGAAAGTATTTAGAATAAATAGGTCCAGTACTGGTCGCCATGCTTTGCCCTTTCTAGGTACCAAGAACAGTCTTGAGTAAAATCCTTGTTTACTTGCTTACTTTTAACCATTGCTGTACTTACAAATGGTCAAAAAAATAAGTCACCAAAACCCATCACTACTGTATCTGTGTTTGCCTTCTCTGAAGGATTCCCACACAGTGAATACAACCCGTTCATCACATGCACAGCAGGCATGACAATTCAAGTGTGTAACACGCTTACAAAAAACAGGAAGAGGGTTTTCTCCACTGTTTCTGTTCCCAAAGGTAATCTGAAGTTATTCCCCAACAATACGGACTCGGAATACCACCTTAAGGTTTGGTGGCCTCGTTTCTATCTACTCCATATCCAAAATCTGGAACTCACTTCCCACTGCCATAACTACCCTCCCTTCCATCAGTCTCTTCAAAAATGCTCTTAAAGCACACCTAAAATCTCACTGGCTATGTCCTTATCCATACCCCAACTACCCCCGTCCTTTCTCCTGTACCACTAATTAGCTGCCAGCTCTACTATTAGCTGTCAGCAGGTTATCAAGTATTTCATTAATATTTCATATCCTTAACTAGCAGATGATTGCAGTACGATGTTTACTCTTTTCTCTATGTGAGAAATTAATACTACCAGGCAAATGTCTTGCACCTTATACCATTATACTCTGACATATGTCATTACCTATCAGACTGTTTCTGCTATAAATATGCTGTTTTTTTCCCTCTGAAATGCTAGATTATACTCTTATATTATGTGAAATTTTGCTTGTCTGAATATATGGAGCCTTCCTTGTGATATTATACTCTGACGTATAGGTCATTTCTCTTGCTGAACTGTGTCTTTACTATAATTATACGGTTTCTTTTTTCATCTGATATACTAGATTGTACTCGTATTATGTAAATCTCATATGTCTGATTATATGGAGCTTTTCTCCCCAGTCCTCTGCTGAAAATGGGCATATACCCAGTCGGAGTTTCCCAGTCAACAAATGTAAAATAAATAAATTTGCAACTGTGAAAATCTGGTTGTGATGAAGTACAATTGTGTATACTTACTATAAATGTAGATGCTAGAGTGTATTCACTGTTGCAGTCATCACATTTGGGTTATCCCTGTCAGGGTAGTCCTCAGCTGGCCCGAATATCAGACTTATTTCTGCGTCTGTTGCTGTCACCAGAGGACTGACGTCAGGTCATCAGTAGTATAAAGCAAGGCAGCAGACGCCATTAAATCAGTTTTTCTTGCCCTAACCTGTCAAGAGCCCCCAAGTAGGAAGCCAGGCTCTGGTGGAAGAACCCCACCAGTGGAAATTAAATATCAGTATGTCCCCTGCAAGGAAAGAATAATAATGAAAAAAAATGTTAATTATAGAGAAAGAGAAGGAAAGGGGGATGGGGGGGGGGGACGGGACCAGGACTGCAACAGTGAATACACTCGAACATCTAAATTTATGGTGAGTGTACACAACTGTACTATGTTCTTCATGCTTTACTGTTGCAGTCATCACATTTGGGTTGATTCCCAAAGCAGAGGAAATGGGTGGAGGCAGTCAAGGAAACTAGGGGCTGGCTAGGATGCCCTGCAAGACTGCAGAGGCAAGAGAGGCAGGTGGTAATGCTTGGTAAAAGTGTGAACAGATGTCCAGGTGGCAGCCTCCAGGATGTCCCTGGTGAGGACTCCTCTGAGGAAAGCTGCAGAGGCGGAGGCGTGTGTCCTGACCCCCCCCCCCCTTGGGGGAGGCTTTCCATATTGTTTGTAGCAGAAATGGATGGAGTGTGCTATCCATTTGGAAATGGTTTGCTTGGAGATGGATTTGCCTTCTGCCCCTGTAACAAAGCTAACCAGCAATTGATCAGACTTTCTGAAGGATTTATTCCTGTCTAGATAGAATCTGAGCTGTCTGTGGACATCTACAGAGTGAAGAGTGAAGAATTCTTTCCCCCTTGTTCTGGGGATTAAGAAAAAAGATTGGCAAATGAATGGATTGGTTGAGAGCCACGCTGGAGACCACCTTTGGCATGAAGGATGGTTTAGTTCTGAGGGATACCCTCTCTGCATGGAAGATGAAGGGTTCCATAGCCATGAGTGTCTGCAGCTCAGAGACTCTTCTGGCTGAAGTGATGGCCAGAAGGAATGCTGTCTTCCAGGAGACAAATTTTAGCTCTGCAGAAGAAGCTGGTTTGAAAGGAGACAGGGTGAGCTTTTCTAATACAAAGAAAAGGTCCCGAGCTGGTGCCCTTCTGGGTGGCCTCAAGTTGATAGCCCCTCTTAGAAACTGCTTGACCAAAGGGTGTGAGAAAAGGGGCTGCTCACTGTGAAAATGAGAAGAAATATCAGAGGCATGAATTTTTATAGAGGAGAAAGAGGCCACTGTGTAGTAGGTCAGCCAAGTATTCCAGGATGACAAGGAGGGAGGGCTGTGTCGTGCTGACTCCCTTAGCCTGGATACAGGTGCAGAACCTTTTCCATTAATCAGCATAAAACTTTCTGATGCTAGGGCATCTGGCCTCACGGATAACACCCAGAATCTGTTTACTAAGGTTGGGAGATTGGTTCGAGGTTAGGGAATAAGCCAAGCTGCCAAACTGTGCGTCTGCAATTGGAGATGCATGAATTTCCCTTCCCCCTGGGTCAGGAGGTCTGGAATCGGAGGAAGATTTCATGCAGGCAGTGGGTAAAGGCTGCACAGCAAGGGGTTCCAGTGTTGGCAGGGCCAGTCTGGAGCTACAAGAATGGTCCTTGGTTTTTCTTCCCTTATTTTGAGTAGTACCCTTGGGATGGGAGGTAGAGGAGGAAAGGGATTGACCGATAGATTGAACCAGGGGAAAGACGGGGAATCCACTTTCCAAGCCATGCAGTGGATGAGCCCTGGTGCAGAATTTGCTGAGCTGATGGTTGGTGTGGGAGGCAAAGAGGTCGACCTTCGGGGTTCCCCATTTCTGAGTTATTAGGGTGAAGGTACTTCTGTTGAGTTGCCACTTGTATGTGTCCAGAAGATTTCTGCTTAATTGGTCTGTCAGAGAGTTGAGACAGCCTGGTAGGAATTGTGCCAACAGTTGTGGTTGCATGGCAGAGGCTGTGCGCCAAAGGGTCATGGCCAGCCTGCATAGAGGGTAGGAGTGAGTCCCTCCCTGATTGTTGATGTGCCACATAACAGTGGTGTTGTCTGTTTTCATCAGGAGAGCCCCTGGAGAGAGAAGGGGCTTGAAAGCTATCAAGGTGTGCTGCACAGCCATAATTTCTTTTTGAGTGATGTGCAGAGGGATTTGCTGTAGGCCCCCCATTGGCCCTGTATGCACCTGCCGTCCAGGTGTGCATCCCAAGCATAGCCTGATGCATCTGTAGTGAGGGTCTGAGTGGCAGGGGGTGGGGAAAGGCAGTCCCTTGTTGAGGGAGCACGCTGTTGCCCACCAAAGAAAATCTTTTCTGAGGCAAAGAATTATAAGTAGAAGAGTTTCCAGGTCTTGAAAATGTTGACACCAAAGGCTCTTTAGGTACCACTGAAGTTTCCTCATATGCAGTCTGGCATATGGAATGAGTAGTATGCAAGATGCCATGAACCCCAGAGCTTGCAGGATCTTCTTTTGCAGTTAGTTGGGGACTGGTGGCTAGTTAAGAGAAGTAGGTTGTCAGGAAAATTTGTTTCTCTGGTGTAAGGTATGCCATCTGGGATGCTGTGCCCAGACTTGTTCCCAGGAAGATTATCCTTTGGGGAGGCACCTGCTTGGATTTCTTTTCGCTGTTTGTGTACCCTTAGAGAGGTTAGGAGGGCCTTTACAAAGGCCAGGTGCTTGAGCAGCTTTTCCTGGCTGTCTGCCTGAATAAGGCAGTCCTCTAAGTATGGGTAAATCTGAATATTTCTTTTGTCTGCAAAAGGCATTGGCCGGAGCCAGACATTTTGTGAAAACTTTGGGAGCAGTAGATAAGCCAAAGGGAAGCGTAGAGAACTGAAAGTGTTGAGATCCTCCCCTGAAGCGGAGATATTTCCTGCATGATTCCCTGATAGGAATGTGGAGGTAGGCCTCTTTTAGAACTAGGGTGGCTAGCCAAGCGTCCTTGGAGAGCATGGGCAGTAGCTGCTAGAGGGTGTGCATTTTGAATTTTGGGATCACCAGGAAGGTGTTTAAAATGGATAGATCGAGGCTGGGGAGCCAGGTACCCTATTTTCTGGGTACCAGAAATAGTCTGGAGTATAAACCTTGGCCTATCTGTTCTGCAGGAACGTGCTCTACTGCTCTCATAGAGAGCAGGGAAAGGATTTGCTTTTGAGCCTCTGCCCACTGATTTGGCGGTAGATCTGGGTACCCTTTGGGGGTTGGAAGGGTGTGAAAGGAAAATTTGTATCCCTGATACACAATGTTCAGAACCCAGTGATCCTTGGTAATGGTGGCAAAGGTGTTTGAGAGAAAGTTTTCCTCCTAGGGATAAATGGAGGTGGGCAGAGAGGGTGGAGGAGGCAAGTCATTGTGAGTTCTTACCATAAAGAGGTGGCTTAGGACTACCTGACTTTGAAGTGGAGGTAGTCCACTGCTTAGATCCACCACTCCCATTAATGACTAAGGTCTTACTGAAGATCAGAACAGAGCAGCCCACAGTGATTCTGATAGCTCCAAACTGGCCAAGACAGCACTGGTACCCACTGTTAAAGAGCATGTCACACACAAAACCGTGCCCTCTCCCCCTATGGCCACTGCTACTGACACAGCACAATTTCAAGACTCTGCATTCCAACCTGAAAACCTTGCAACTAACTGCCCGGAAAATACCTTGATTCCTCCTCAGGATAAGCTATCCCAGAGAGTGAAGGATATTATTATGGAAGTCACGCCGCCCTCCACAAGGAAGGCATATTCAGCGAAATGGAAAAGATTTCACATTTGGAACACAACAAAGGGCCTAGATGCGACAGTGATGAACATGGCACATATACTGGAATATTTGGCAGAATTGTTCCACAACGGCCTGTCTTACTCTTCCATTAAGATACATGCCTCAGCAATTTCAGCAGAATACAATGTTGATCCACCTGTCTTCTCATCCTCCTGAGGCAGTTTCTAAGAGGAATCAAAAACATCAATCCTCCAAGGAAACCACCTCTACCTACTTGGGACCTTAACTTAGTGTTGGAAAAACTGACACTTCCTCCCTTTGAACCAGCAGCATCTGCAGATCTACAGTTTCTGTCTTGGAAAACTGCCTTCCTTCTGGCCATAACCTCAGCAAGAAGAGTATCTGAGTTACAAGCTCTAATGGCAGTACAGCCATATCTTATTTTTCATCAGGACAGAGTTTCATTGAGAACCAATCCTACATTTATGCCAAAGGTGGTATCCAGGGTATCTTTGAACCAAGCTATTCGCTTGCCTACCTTCTTCCCACAACCACAAAATAAAGGGGAGAAGCTTCTGCACACCCTGGACATACACAAGACAGTTGTGCTACTATTTGGACAGAACTAAAAGTTACAGAAAGACTGACCAGCTGTTTGTAGCATATGCTGCTGGAGCACAAGGAAAAGCAATTTCCAAACAGACAATTTCAAAATGGATAGGAAATTGCATTCGTTTTTGTTACTCCTTTCATGGAAAAACCGTGCCAGCTAACATTAGACCTCATTCCACGAGAGCCATAGCCACCTCCACAGCCTTCCTAAGAGGGGTGGCTACCAAGGACATTTTAGAAGCTGCTACATGGAGCTCTGTGCATACATTTGCCAAGCATTACAATTTACCTTTATATTCCATATCCAGAGCAGGCTTTGCTACGGCAGTCCTGCAGGGTATTTTAGCTACACCATCCTTTTCTTAGTACCTCCACCCCCAGTTTGGCTATGGTATTCTACCCATATGTGATGACTGCAGATGCATCCTTGAAGGACATAGTACAGTTTTGTACCTACCATAAATGTAGATGTCCGATAGGTATGCATCTGCAGCCAGGTTTTCCCTCCCTCCTTCCCCTCTGTGGTATTTTTCGGGTGCTTACCCCTTTTATAGTGGTATTTCTTGGGTACTTATCCCTCTTATTAGCTAGCTGGGGGGATCTATTATGATGTATTTGTTTTTATAGTACTGTGCATGCTTGGATTTGTTTTTAAAATGCATCTCTCCAAATTTTAGCCTTCCTTAGAGGGCACCTGGCATCTGGGGCAAGAAAAACTGAGGAAAATGGCGTCGGCTGATGCTTTTAAACCCCAGACGCTCTGACGTCGGGGAAAGTGCGACATCAGCCGAGGCCAGACCCAGACTTTGGAATCCGGCCGACCGAAGGGCTGCCTGCATCTGCAGTCATCACATATTGGTAGAATGCCATAGCCAAACTGGGGGTGGAGGTACTAAGAAAAGGATGGTGTAGCTAAAATACCCTGCAGGACTGCCGTAGCAAAACCTGCTCTGGATCTGGAATATAAAGGTAAATTGTAATGCTTGGCAAATGTATGCACGGAGCACCATGTAGCAGCTTCTAAAATGTCCTTGGTAGCCACCCCTCTTAGGAAGGCTGTGGAGGTGGCTGTGGCTCTCGTGGAATGAGGTCTAATGCTAGCTGGCACAGTTTTTCCATGAAAGGAGTAACAAAAACGAATGCAATTTCCTATCCATTTTGAAATTGTCTGTTTGGAAATTGCTTTTCCTTGTGCCCCAGCAGCATATGCTACAAACAGTTGGTCAGTCTTTCTGTAACTTTTAGTTCTGTCCAAATAGTAGCGCAACTGTCTGTGTATGTCCAGGGTGTGCAGAAGCTTCTCCCCTTTATTTTGTGGTTGTGGGAAGAAGGTAGGCAAGTGAAGAGCTTGGTTCAAAGATACCCTGGATACCACCTTTGGCATAAATGTAGGATTGGTTCTCAATGAAACTCTGTCCTGATGAAAAATAAGATATGGCTGTACTGCCATTAGAGCTTGTAACTCAGATACTCTTCTTGCTGAGGTTATGGCCAGAAGGAAGGCAGTTTTCCAAGACAGAAACTGTAGATCTGCAGATGCTGCTGGTTCAAAGGGAGGAAGTGTCAGTTTTTCCAACACGGGTTAAGGTCCCAAGTAGGTAGAGGTGGTTTCCTTGGAGGATTGATGTTTTTGATTCCTCTTAGAAACTGTCTCAGGAGAGGATGAGAGAAGACAGGTGGATCAACATTGTATTCTGCTGAAATTGCTGAGGCATGTATCTTAATGGAAGAGTAAGACAGGCCGTTGTGGAACAATTCTGTCAAATATTCCAGTATATGTGCCATGTTCATCACTGTCGCATCTAGGCCCTTTGTTGTGTTCCAAATGTGAAATCTTTTCCATTTTGCTGAATATGCCTTCCTTGTGGAAGCCCGGCGAGCTTCCATAATAATATCCTTCACTCTCTGGGATAGCTTATCCTGAGGAGGAATCAAGGTATTTTCCGGGCAGTTAGTTGCAAGGTTTTCAGGTTGGAATGCAGAGTCTTGAAATTGTGCTTTGTCAGTAGCAGTGGCCATAGGGGGAGAGGCCAAGGTTTCGTGTGTGACATGCTCTTTAACAGTGGGTACCAGTGCTGTTTTGGCCAGTTTGGAGCTATCAGAATCACTCTGGGCTGCTCTGTTCTGATCTTCAGTAAGACATTGGTCATTAATGGGAGTGGTGGAAAAGCCATATGTGATGACTGCAGATGCATCCTTGAAGGACACCTGTACTATGTTCATCGTGCATACAGCTGCAGTCATAACAGATGGGTAGAATCCCAAAGCTACGCACAGGGTGGTAAGCACTAGGTGTAAAGTACAGTTGTGTACACCTACCATAAATGTAGATGTTCGAGTGTCTTCACTGCTGCAGTCATAACTGTAGGGTGTTCCTGCCGGCAGGCAGCCCAAGGTCGGCGAGAATTCCAAAGTCTGGGTCCGGCGTCGGCTGTACCAGCAAGTACCCTGACGTCAGAACGCAGAGGTATAAAGCTGACAGCCGACGCCATCTTCTCCAGCCTTTCTTGCCCCAGATGTCAGAAGTCCCCCAAAGTAACCAAAAGGTGTCCAAAAAGGAAACACAAATACACCACAAAAGAGGAGGAAGAATGAATAAGCAGAAAATAAGAGGGGATTGGTGTGAGGGAAACACCGACTGCAACAGTGAAGACACTCGAACATCTACGTTTATGGTAGGTGTACACAACTGTACTATGTTCTTAGTGTTTCACTGTTGCAGTCATAACTGTAGGGTGGAATCCCAAAGCTGTGATGAGGGAGGAGGTTATGTAGAAGAAGGAGCAGCCAGAAGACCCTGCAAGACAGCAGAGGCAAAACCTGCCCTAGACTTAGAATACAAAGGGAGATTATAGCGCTTAGAAAAAGTGTGCACTGAACTCCAAGTGGCAGCTTCCAAAATGTCCTTGGTAGGCACTCCTCTGAGAAAAGCTGCCGAAGTGGCAGCTGCTCTAGTAGAATGACTTCTAACAGTACCTGAAATTTGCTTCCCAAAGTGAGAGTAACAAAACCTTATCCCATGAGCAATCCATTTGGAAATAGTTTGTTTAGAGATAGCCTTGCCTAGAGAACTGGAGGCATAAGAGATAAGCAACTGAGCAGATTTTCTGAAATCTTTAGTTCTATCCAGGTAAAACCGTAGTTGTCTGTGTATGTCCAATGAATGCAAAATCCTTTCCCCCTTGTTTTGAGGATTTGGAAAGAAAGTAGGAAGGTGAATAGTCTGATTTAAAGCCACTTTAGAAATCACCTTAGGCATAAACGTAGGATTGATCCTCAAGGAAACTCTGTCTTGGTGGAAAATAAGGTATGGTTCCACAGCCATGAGAGCTTGCAACTCTGAAACCCTTCTGGCAGAAGTCAAAGCTAATAAAATAGCTGTCTTCCAGGATAAGAACTTGATATCCGAAGCAGCCGCAGGCTCAAAGGGGGATAAAGTTAGTTTTTCCAAAACATAACTAAGATCCCAAGCAGGAACAGGAGGAGTTCTGGGAGGTCTTAAGTTCTTAGCCCCTCTCAAGAATTGTCTCACCAGCTGGTGAGAGAAGATGGGGGGATCAGGGTTGTAATGAGCCGAGATAGCAGAAGCATGAATTTTAATGGAAGAAAAGGAGAGGCCTTTAAGCAGGAGGGTCTGAGAGATAAAGTAAAATGGAAGAAATGTCAGGCAAAAGAGGATCAGAACCGCGATCCCGCATCCAAATACAAAATCTTTTCCATTTAGAAGCATAGGATTTTCTAGTGCTAGGGCGCCTAGCTTCTAAGAGAACATCCAAAACTTGTTTGGGAAAAGCAGAAGGAATCAAATGCCCTTGTAGAGCCAAGCTGCCAGGCAAAGAGTCTTGATTTGAGAGTGTAACATCTGACCCTGATGCTGGGACAGAAGAGAAGGAAACAAGAGGCAGAATCCATGGAGGTTCCAAGAACAGGTGTCTTAAAGTTGGATACCAAAACTGCAGAGGCCAATTTGGAGCTAACAAAATGAAAATCTTGGGTTTGTCCTGTTTTATTTTCAGTAACACCCGAGGCAGAAGAGGAAGAGGGAAGGCATATCCCGAAAGATTCCTCCAGCTGAAAGACAGGGCATCCACTTTCCAAGCTGCTTTGTGGAAGGACCTGGTGCAAAAGAGAGGCAGCTGATGACTGAGATGAGATGCAAACAGATCTATCTGAGGGCAACCCCAAACTGCCGTAATCCTGCTGAATATGTTGGGGTCCAGCATCCATTCGTGAGGATCCAAAAGATTTCTGCTTAGGCTGTCTGTTAAGAGATTCTGTTTTCCTGGAATGAATTGAGCTTGAAGATGCAGATTCAGATTTAGAGCTGTGTCCCATAAACTCATGGCTAGTCTGCAAAGGGGGTAAGAGTGAGAGCCCCCCTGCTTGTTTATGTACCACATGACTGTGGTATTGTCTGTGCGAATCAGAAGATGGCCTGGTTGCAAGAGAGTCTGGAAGGCTAGAAGAGCATTTTGAACTGCCAACATTTCCTTCAAGTTGATGTGCCAGGGAAGATGCTTCTTTGTCCAATAGCCCTGCTGGCAATTGTTTAGGTAATGAGCTCCCCAAGCATAATCCGAGGCGTCTATGGTTATGATCTTAAGTGGATGAGGTAGACGAAAGGGATTCCCTTAGTTTAAAGCACAAGCCCTGGACCACCAGAGGAACTCTTTTTGGAGGCAGGGAATCAGAGGTATCATTGTTTCCAGGCTGTGGTAATGCTGAGACCATACACTCTTTAGGTACCATTGAAGTTTTCTCATATGAAGCCTTGCATTTGGGATCAACAGGATGCAAGAAGCCATGTAGCCCAGTGTCTGCAGGAATTTCCTTGCAGTGAGCTGAGTCAAAGTAGCCAAGGTCTTGAAAATTGATGCCAGCTGTACTTGCTTTTCTGGAGTAAGGAAGGCCCTTTGTAAGCTTGTGTTTAGAAGAGCTCCCAAAAAGATCATTTGTTGAGAGGGGATCAAATGTGACTTTTTTGTGTTCACTGAAAATCCCAGAAGTAGGAGAAGACGCTGAACAAACTGCAGATGTTGAAGTACAAGATCCTTGCTGTCCACCTGAATAAGGCAGTCGTCCAGATAGGGGTAAATTTGAATCCCTTGAGTCTGCAATAAGCTACTACTGGAGCCAGACACTTGGTAAAGACTCTGGGCAGTAGATAAGCCAAAGGGCAGTACAGAGAATTGAAAGTGTCTCGAACCTGCCTTGAATCTGAGGTATTTTCTGCTCCTGTCTGATGGGAATGTGTAAATAGGCTTCCTTCAGGTCCAATGTCACCATCCAAGCATCTTGGGAGAGCATGGGAAGAAGTTGTTGCAGAGTAAGCATCTTGAATTTTGGAATCTCCAGAAAGGTATTTAATACTGAGAGGTCCAGAATAGGTCTCCATGAGTTTTGTTTCCTTGGGACCAGGAACAGTCTGGAGTAAAAACCTTTTCCCATCTCTGGAAGTGGAACAGGCTCTATGGCTCTCATGGCCAATAAAGCGTCCACCTGATTTAAGGCCTCTGACCATTGATGTTTTGGCAGATCCGGCCAACCCGAAGACCTTGGCATAGTATGAAAGTGGAATATGTAGCCTCTTAAAATCACGTCTAAAACCCATTTGTCCTGGGTAATACGAGTCCAATTTTGGTAGAAAAGAGAAAGTTTTCCTCCGAGAGGGGCTTCCAGGCAAGGAAGACCTGTAGCCCAACGGAGAGAGTCACTGGGTCTGCTTCTTTTGTGATTGAGGTCTGTCTTCTCCCCTTCTGGGTGAAGAAGCAGTCCATTGTCTTGACCTATAAGAGGCCTGAGCCTGCGCCCGACCTCTGGAGCGTCTATATCTTCCCCTTTGAGGCCTGTCAGACGTGAAAAAAGGACCAATTTTTGGAGGGCCAATTTATAGAAAATCTAGGAGGCTGAACTTGTAAAAAAATCTTTGACAGTCTGCATAGATTTTGCTTTTTCTTCCATCTTTTTAATAACCTCCTCAGCCTTGGATCGAAATAAAACATCATGCTGAACAGGGGCATCTAACAGTTTAGTCTTAATCTGCTCAGGTAAATTCTGCTCACGAAGCCAAGCATGTCCTCCTGATGACAGTACTAGAGGCTGCGGCCCTGCAAGAAGCTTCCAAGGCATCAAAACCACAATGTAAACTATGTTTGCTAACTTGTTCAGTTGCATGCAATACATCCTGTAATTCCTTGTCCTCTGCACAAGCAGGAAAGGTAGAGCGCCTTTGCTTTAAAACAGACAAAAGAAATTGCTGATACTTGAACATGTGAAACTGGCAATTTAAAACTCTAATAGAAAGAGTAGCAGAAGTGTAAACCTTTTTGCCCCACCTGTCCAAGGCACGAGAATCCTTTTCAGAGGGAATAGGATTTTTAGATGAAGCGGCCTTAGCAGCCCTAGAACCCTGAGAAATGGTTTCAGGATCAGCAGAAGGGTTCTTAAATAAGAATTGATGGGAGTCAGGGACTCTGTAAAATCTATCAGGCTTTGAAGGAGCAAGCGGCAAGGAATCAGGATTCAAGTTAGCTTCAGAAAAAGCATCATCCACAATATCAAGTACAGGAGGAATAGCCAAAGGCCTGTGTTGAGGGAGAAGGAGAAATTCCCTAAGTCTCTTCTTGGAAGCAGAATAATCCTGACCTTCCCAATGAAAATGCTCCCTCATCTCATGTAAGGTTTCCCCAAAAGAGAAATCTTCAGGGGGAGAAGCAGGGGGAATAGAGTCCTCTGCATCAGAATCCTCATAAGGAGGAAAAGAATAATCCTGGTCAGAGGAAGAGACAGAAGACACAGAAGCCTGATCAGATGAATCATAAGGAATATCCTGTCTAGGCCTTTTTTCTGGAGGAGGGCGAGAACCCCCTAATCATTGTCAGTAAATCTTCAGCCATCCGTAGTAATTGCTTCTGGGACTTGGGAGCTGTATCCGAGGAAGCTTGAGCAGAAACCCTTGGTTTAACAGGAGTCTTTGACTTTGCCTTTGTCTTTGTAGAAATAGTGATGTGAGAAGGCCTGAAAACCCCCTCAGAAGACTGTACCTGCGCAGTGGTTCCGGACTCATGTGAAGGAGCGACTTCCAAAGGTCCTGCAGCAGATAAAATACTAGGCCTAGAAGGCTCCCCATGGGAGTCCGTGTCGGCCATCGGTTCCGAAGTGGCGGATGACAGAGGCTGCAAAAGCACCTCACTGACTACCGCCGAACCAGAAGCTGGCTCCGGCTGCAAAGTATCTTGTTTGGACCTCGGAGGCCTATCCTTGTCTTTGCGCTTCTTTTGGATTCCGGTTGTCGGTAAAGTATCCGACGACATCCTATAATTGAATCGTCTACCAAAATAATTCAAGGCCCAATCGTACCTACGCTTGACAGTGCGAGAATTAAACCTGGCACAGAACCGACAGCAACAAACGTCGTGGTCAGGGCCTAAGCAAGGTAGACAGTAAGAGTGGAAATCTTTATGAGGTATTTGTTTTCCACATGATATACAATTAACTTTTTCTGACATCGGAAGAGCAAGAAAAAAGTTTCCCCAACGGGGTACTTAGCTTGAGAAGAGAAGTAGAAAACTTCGGACCGACGACAATCAAAGCACGTTGTTCTGAATGCGCCAACCGACTTGCGAGCTGCTTTCCACCGCACGGCAAGAAAGACTGGAGAAGATGGCGTCGGCTGTCAGCTTTATACCTTAGTGTTCTGACGTCAGGGCACTTGCTGGTACAGCCGACGCCGGACCCAGACTTTGGAATTCTGGCCGACCTCGGCCTGCCGGCAGGAACACCCTACAGTTATGACTGCAACAGTGAAACAAGAAGAACATCTGGGAGGAGCCAGAATGCCCTGCAACACAGCAGTAGCAAAGCCTGCTCTAGTTTTGGAGTATAGGTAGGTGGTAGGGTTTAGTGAAGGTATGCACAGAACTCCAAGTGGCTGCCTCCAAAATATCTTTGGTAGGGACTCCTCTGAGGAAGGCTGCAGAGGTAGCTGTGGCCCTTGTGGAGTGGGATCTGATGCCTGCAGGTACAGATTTACCATGAAAGGAGTAACAAAACCGTATGCAGTGGCCTATCCATTTCAAAATTGTCTGTTTGGAAATTGGCTTCCCTTGAGCTCCTACAGCATAGGACACAAAGAGTTGTTCTGATTTCCTGAAAGGCTTTGTTCTGTCCAAATAGTAACGCAGCTGTCTATGGATGTCTAAGGAATGTAGCAGCCTTTCCCCTTTGTTTTGAGGATTGGGGTAAAAGGAAGGTAAGTGTATGGCCTGATTTAAAGCTACCCTGGATACTACCTTAGGCATAAATGACTGGTTGGTTCATAGGGAAACCCTGTCCTGATGGAAGATGAGAAAGGGCTGCACAGCCATGAGGGCTTGTAGTTCCGAAACACTACGAGCTGAGGTAATGGCCAGAAGGAAAGCTGTTTTCCAGGACAAATATTGCAAATCTGTTGAGGCAGCTGGTTCAAAGGGAGGCAATGTTATTTTTTCTAGAATGTAATTAAGATCCCAGGCTGGTATTGGTTGTTTCCTTGGAGGTCTTACATTCTTAGCCCCTCTGAGGAAATGTCTTAAGAGTGGGTGAGAGAATAAGGGTGGATCAGTGTTGTATTCTGCAGAAATGGCTGAGGCATGAATTTTGATGGAGGAAAATGAAAGTCCATTGTTCAACAGCTCAGTTAGATACTGTAATATCTGAGGCAAATTCTAGGATCCTGGCCTTTTTTCTCATTCCAAGCGCAAAACCGTTTCCATTTTGCGGAGTAAGCCTTTCTGCCTCTGTTGTGGTGTTAAGGAATTTTCATTTTCCATTTCCATGCAGCCAGATTTTGTGTTTTCAGCTGACTGCTGTGCTGAGTCAGTAGAAGTGAGTAGAGTAGGCATTAGAGGGTAGAGGGTATGTGAGCTATGTGTTAGGCCTCAGGAGTGAGTGGGTACCAGTGCCTTGGCCAGTCTGGAGTAATCAGTATCTGTCTGTCTTTGCTGCTTTCAGTACAGAGTACCAGCAGAAGAGGCAAGGTGGGAAGGGAAGAACCGTCCCGTGCTGCCCAACTGAAAGAAAGGGCGCCCCAATCTCCAGCCTTTGGATGGAAGGTCCTTCTGTCTGTCAGTGTGTGACCCCCCTGAGACATCTGTTGTGATGACATGATTTGCATGATTTGCTTGAGGCTTGGGTAATGGTAGACCTGTGTTTGTTTTAGCATGTTGGCCCACCATAGAAATTCTTGCAAACATGGAATTATTGGTGGTATTGTTTCCAGAGCCTGCAGGATTTTCCTTGCAGTTAGCCTGGTACAATTTGCTAGTATTTTGAAGTACTGAGTTAGTTGCCCCTGTTTTTCTGGCGTAAGATAGGCCATCTGGGTGTTTGTGTCCAAGTTGGCACCCAGGAAAGTTATTTTCTGAGATGGTGTTAGCCTGGATTTCTCTTTGTTGACTGTGTATCCCAGAGAATTCAATAACCGTGTTACATAAGCCAGATGTTCCAGAAGTATGTGTTTGCTGTCCGCTTGGATCAGGCAATCGTCCAAATAAGGGTAAATTTGTATCCCTTGAAGTCTGCAGTAGGCAATTACTGATGCCAGGCATTTTGTGAATACTCTGGGCGCAGTAGATAAGCCAAAGGGCAATGCAGAGAATTGATAGTGGATTGAACCTGCAAGAAATCTGAGGTATCTTCTGCAGCTTTGTCCGATTGGGACATGCAGGTATGCCTCCTTGAGGTCCAATGTTACCAGCCAAGACTCCTTTGCCCAGCGTGGGAAGAAGCTGCTGTAAGGTGAGCATCTTGAATTTTGGTACGAGTAGAAATGTGTTTAGGATGGATAAGTCCAAAATGGGTCTCCAGTCGGTTCCTTTCCTTGGTACCAGGAATAGTCTGGAATAAAAACCTTGACCTTGTTCGTGAGTAGGTACCTCTTTAATAGCTTTCATGTCCATGAGCTTTGAAATTTGTATTTGAGCCTCTGCCCTTTGATTGTGTGGCAGGTTCGGCATGCCTCTCATTTTTGCAAGAGTGTGAAAATGAAATCTGTAGCCTCTGTTTATAATGTCCAGGATCCATTTGTCTGTTGTGATATGCCAATTTGTTGTAAATAATGCCAGCCTTCCTCTCAAGGGTGCTGCCAGCTGAGACTTGCTTGGCATGAAAAGGGGAAAGTCACTGGGTTTGTTTCCTGTATTGTTGTGCACTGTCTTCGCCACCTCCGCCAAGGGTCTGCGTTCTGGAAGACAGTACAGTTGTATACACTTACCATAAATGTAGATGTTAAGAGTGTATTCACTGCTGCAGTCATTACACTTGAATTATCTGCCTGCAGGTAGCCCTCAGTCATCCTGAATAGCAGAGACTTAGTATTTCTGTGGGGTCTACATTAGATCAACGAACACGTAAATGTTTGAATCTGTAAAGGTCGACCATTCTAGATCGATCATTTACGTGCTCGAAAATCTTTAAAAATAAAATTAAAAAAAACTAAGTAATAAATACATAAACCAAAGGGTAGGCAGGGCCCCTCTACTTAAATATACCAAATCCAAAATCGAGCTACAGTGTAGTGAAGGGGAAATTTCCTGTTTCTGCACTGTAGTGCACTGATGTGCGATCTCGGAGTTGGTATATTTAAGTAGCGGGGGGGTGCAGGGGGGCTTGCCCCCGTGCTAAAACCCTTTTCTTAATTGTTTTCTTTTGTTTTTATTACATTTGCGAACATTTGAATGTTCATTCGAACATTTAAATGTTCAATGATGTAATGAAGACCCTTTCTGTGTCGGTTTCTGTCGCTTCAGTACTGACGTCAGGTCGTCAGGGGTATAAAAACAGGCAGCCGATGCCATTACATCAGTTTTTCTTACCCCAAATGTCAGGAGCCCCCCCCCCCTAAAATAGGGAGCAAAGTTATGGTGGCAAAAACACCACCAGTAAAAAGTAAATACCAATAGCCCAGTAAGGGGTGAGTAATAGACAGGACAGAGAGACAGACAAGGGGGCTGGAGGGTAGGAAACTAGGACTGCAACAGTGTATACAATCTAACAATTACATTTATGGTAAGTGTACACAACTGTACTATGTTTTTGTGTTTCACTGTTGCAGTAATCACACTTGGGTTGATTCCCAATGCTGAAGTGTGGAGGCAGTCAAGAAGAGTTGAGGCTGGCTAGTATGCCCTGTAGGACTGCTGCTGCAAAACCCACCCTGGATTTAGAAAAGATAGGTAGGTGGCAATGTTTGGTGAAGGTGTGTACAGAGCTCCAGGTAGCAGCTTCCAGAATGTCCCTGGTAGGGACTCCCCTAAGGAATGCTGTAGAGGTAGAAGCTGCCCTAGTGGAATGCGTTCTGTCCCCCTCAGGGGCTGGTTTCCCATGGTGTTAGTAGCAGAAATGGATACAGTGTGCTATCCATTTAGAAAATGTTTTGAAATGGCCTTGCCCTCTGCCCCTGGTGCAAAACTGACTAGAAACTGGTCAGATTTCCTGAAGTCTTTAGTCCTATCCAGGTAGAATCTGAGCTGCCTGTGCACATCCAAGGAGTGCAGGATCCCTTCCCCTTTATTTCTGAGGATTAGGGAAGAAGGTTGGCAAATGGATAGACTGGTTGAGAGCCACACTGGACACTTTTGGCATATAGGAAGGGTTAGCCCTCAGGGAAACCCTGTCAGCATGAAAAATAATGAAGGGTTCCACAGCTGTAAGTGCTTGTATAGCTCAGGCACTCTTCTAGCTGAAGTGATGGCCAGAAGCAAGGCTATTTTCCAAGAGAGGAATTTTAACTCTGCCGACGCTGCAGGCTCAAAGGGGGGTAAGCATGAGCTTTTCCAGTACAAAGTTAATGTCCCAAGCAGGGGTGGGTGCTCTCCTTGATGGCCTTAGGTTGTTTGTCCCTCTCAGGAACTGCTTGATGAAAGGGCGAGAGAAGAGAGGTGGCTCAGTGTTGTAATGAGCCAAGATGGCAGAGGCATGGATCTTAATAGAGGAGAAGGATAGGCTTCTGTGGAGTAGATCTGCTAGGTAATCCAGGATTAGAGGTAAGGAGGGCAGTGCTGTGTCCTCTTCCTTTAGACTGAATTCAGGAACAATACCTTTTACACTTATCAGCATAGTATTTCCTTGTATTGGGTCTTCTGACTTCAAGAATGATGTCCAGCACCTGCTGCTTGGGCTGGTCACTGGGGGAGAATTCAAGGAATAAGCCAAACTGCAAGATTCAGGGTTTGCAGTTGCGGGAGCAGGATCTGTCCCTGCCTGCTGGGTGAGGAGGGTTGGGATCTGGGGTAGGTGCCAGGTTAGCACCGGTGACAGACTGCGCAGTAGTTGGTACCAGTGCTGGCGTGGCCAGTCCGAGGCAATCGGGATTGCCCTTGGTTTGTCCGGTCTTATCTTGAGTAATATTCTTGTGAGAAGCGGCAGAGGGGGAAATGTATAGATTGAGATGTTTACCCACTGAAAGGATATGGCATCCACTTTCCAGGTCCTGCTGTGAGGTGTCCTGGTGCAGAATCTGCTGAGCTGGTGACTGCAGAGGGAGGCAAAAAGGTCCACCTCTGGGGTCCCCCATTTCAGGGTTAGAAGGCTGAAGGTGCTGGGGTCTAATTGCCACTCGTGTGGGTCTAGTAGATATCTGCTTAAGTCGTCTGCCGGAGAGTTTTGTTTGCCTGGCAGGAATTGAGCTTGCAAATGAATCTGCATGCCCAAGGCCATGTTCCAGAGGGCCATGGCTAGCCTGCAGTGTGGGTAACAGTGGGTTCCCCCCTGCTTGTTGATGTACCACATAACTGTGGTGGTGTCAGTTTTTATTAACAGGGGTCCTGGAGACAGTAGGGATTTGAAAGCTGTCAGAGCATGCTGAATAGCTAGCATCTCTTTTTGGTTGATGTGCAGATGAATTTGACTTGGGCTCCAGTGGCCTTGAATGCACTTGTCGTCCAGATGTGCCCCCCCAGGCATAGTCTGCTGCGTCTGTGGTTAGGGTCTGGGTGGCGTGGGGTTGAGTAAAGGGAAGTCCCTTGTGGTTGCATGTTGCTGCCCACCAAACAAACTCTGCCCTTAGACAAGGTATGATGGTTTCCAGATCCTGAGAATGTCGGCACCAAAGACTTTGAGTACCACTGAAGTTTCCTCATATGCAGTCTGGCATATGGAATCAGTAGAATGCAAGAGGCCATGAACCCTAAGGTCTGCAGGTTTTCCTTGCAGACAGCTGAGTTCTGGTGGCCATTTGAGTGAAGTAGCCTGTCAGATAGGCTTGTTTTTCTGGAGTAAAGAATGCCATCTGGGATGCTGTATCTGAGCTTGCTCCCAGGAATACAATCTTTTGACTGGGGACTAGTTTTGATTTCTTTTCGTTGATAATGTACCCCAGGGAGGTTAGAAGGTTCTTTACAAATGTCAGGTGCTGCAACAGCTTTTCCTGACTGTCTGCCTGAATTAGGCAATCGTCCAAGTACAGGTAAATTTTAATCTTTCTCTGCTTGCAATAGGCAATGGCTGGAGCCAGGCATTTTGTGAATACTCTGGGAACAGTGGATAAGCCAAAGAGAAGTGCACAGAACTGAAAATGCATAGATCCTTGCCCTGATGCGTAGGTATTTTCTGGATGAGTCCCTGATAGGGATGTGCAAACAGGCTTCCTTTAGGTCTAGGGTAGCTAACCAGGCATCTTTGGACAGCATAGGAAGAAGCTGCTGAAGGGTTGGCATTTTGAATTTTGGTACCACCAGGAAGGTGTTTAGAATGGAAAGACGTAGGATTGGACACCAAGTGCCCTATTTTCTGGGTACCAGAAAAAGTCTGGAATAAAACCCTTGACCTATTTGTTCTGCAGGAAGAGGTTGAATTGTCCTTATGGAGAGCTGGGATTGAATTTGGTTTTGTGCCTCTGCCTAATGGTTTGGAGGAAGGTCTGGGAACCCTTTTGGAGTTGGCATGAGTGGAAGTAAAATCTGTACCTCTGGGATACAATGTTGAGGACCCATTGGTCTTTGAAGGAGGTCCAGTTTTTTGCATGATGGGCAAGTTTTCCTCCTAGGGGCATAAGCAATTAGGCAGAAGTGAGGATTGGAGTTGAGAAGTCATTGTGAATTCTATCCGTAAGGAGGTGGCTTAGCACCCCGTTTTAGAAGTGGAGGCACTCCATTGCTTAGACCTCTTCATACCCTGAGACTTTAATCTGAGGGGTCTGTTCCCCCTGGGTCTAATTTGAGATGACCTTGAGGGGGCTGGAAAGGCCCAATGTTTTGAGGGGCAATGCCTACTGAATCTTGGAGGCTGCACTTGCAAAAATTCTTTGACTGTCTGCATAGACTTGACTTTTTCTTCCATCTTTTTTAGAACCTCTTTTGCTTTGGTGCCAGACTGTCCTTGTTCAAAGAACTAGTAATTTTGATATGACATGGTCTGGCAAAGTCTGTTTTTTAAGCCAAGCATGCCTTCTCAGTACAGAACCAGTGACTGCTGCCCTGCAAGAAGCTTCTAGGGCGTCGAAGGTATGCTTGCTGACTTGCAGAATGCAAAAGCTCTTGTAATTCTTTATTTTCTGCACAGTCTGTACAGGTAGATCATTTTAGCTTAATTTCCATAATATGCTACTGGTATTTTAACATGTGAAACTGGCAATTCAATGCCCTAATGGCGAGAGTTGTAGAGGTGCATACTTTTTTTTACCCCATCTGCCTAAAGCTTGGGAATCCCTGCCCGAAGGGGTGGGATTCTTAGCTGTAGTTTCTTTTATACCTTTAGGCCCCTGGGAAATTACCTCTGGGTCAGCAGTAGGATTTTTGAAAAGAAATTTGAGAGAGTCAGGGACTCTACAGTACCTGTCCGGTTTCCTTGGAACAGGGTGTAAAATATCAGGAGTTAGACTGGATTCCATTCGGACATCATCCACAACATTCAGAACAGGAGGAATTGCTTAGGGTCTATGTTGAGGTAAATCTAAAAATTCTCTGTCTCGTTTTGGACTGAGGATAATCCTGGGATTCCCAGTGGAAATGCTCTCAAAGTATGAAGGGTTTCAACAAAAGAAAAATCCTCTGGAGGTGAAGCAGAGGGAATGGATTCCTCTGCATCTGAATCCGCATAAGCAGATAAAGGCATGTCTTCATAACCAGAAACCTCAGAGTTGGACTCTTGGTCAGTTAAAGCTGCTGGGGACAGGTCTCTCTCTTAGCAGGGCTTCAGGGCTTCCCCTAATTAGCATAATGAGGTCTTCTGCCATTTTAAACATTTGATTTTTTGGCAAAGAAGCAGGTGCTCGAGTTTGGGTCGTCGCTATTTTAGGCGTAGTTCATACTCTTGGCCTAAGAAACTCGGAAGTTTTAGACAGAACTGAAGACGCGAGAGAAGTCATCGGCTTGTGTCGATTATAGGTAATGCAAAGAACTTCCTCGGAAGCCAGTGCCTGCTCAGCGGCTACGGACCCATCCAAGGTAGAGACATCCACAAGTTCCATAGTCAAAGTAGAGTCTCGCGGCATACCGGACTCCGAACGGGTCTCGGTAGCGACCTGCAAATCCATAGAAGCAGCCATCAGGGGCTGCAGAAGTGCCTCACTGAGTACTGCCGAACTGTCGACTAGCTTAACGGAAGCGTTGGTGACAGCTTTGGACCTGTGCGGACTGTCTTTATCCTTACAGTTTTCGTAAGATCGATTGTCGGATGGCTTACCAAAGCCATTTCAGAATATGGAGATAGAGAGCGAAAGTATTTAGCGACAATAAGGGCCAGACGAACAGCTCGGGCATTAAAAAAGGCACAAAACTGACAGCGAGGTACGTCGTGGCCTGGGCCTAAACAGGCGAGGCAGTAAGAATGGAAATCTCGGTGTGGTATTTGCTTTCCAGAGGCGAGAAAATTAACTTTTTCCGACACTGGTTAGAGCAAGAAAAAAGATCCCCAACGGGGTACTTAGCTTTAAAAGACTTCAGGACGATTCAATTCGGAAAGAAAACTCAGGTAGTGGCCGACTGGCACTCGTGCGCACTACTACTGCTTTGGGGTCCACGGCAAGAAAAAAGTACAGTTTTGTACCTACCATAAATGTAGATGTTCGAGTGCTAATACAGCTGCAGTCATAACAGATGGGTTCTCCTGCCGTCAGACGGGTCCTCGATCGGCCGAATTCCAAAGTCTAGGTCCGGCGTCGGGTGTCGTCGCTTCTTCCCTGACGTCAGTGTGACAGGGGTATAAAAGAACCAGCAGACACCATTTTCTTCAGTTTTTCTTGCTCCAGATGTCAAATACATAAATTTATGTAATAATGCAATGTAATATAACCAAAATACAGTAGTTGCAAGCAAATACACCATAAAAGAATACCCCAATCAGGTTGTATGAGGAGGCGTTAGCCAATAGGCCTGTCCCAAGAGGGGAAGGAGGGAGGGAAACCTGGACTGCAGCCATATTAGCACTCGAACATCTACATTTACGGTAGGTACAAAACTGTACTATGTTCATCGTGCATACAGCTGCAGTCATAACAGATGGGTAGAATCCCAAAGCTAAAAAGGGGGTGGTAGGCACTAGGTGGAACTAGGAGGAGCCAGGATGCCCTGCAAGACTGCAGTGGCAAAGCCTGCTCTAGTTGTGGAGTATAATGGTAGGTGGTAGCGCTTGGAGAAGGTATGCACAGAACTCCAAGTGGCTGCTTCCAAAATATCTTTGGTAGGAACTCCTCTGGGGAAAGCTGCAGAGGTAGCTGTGGCCCTTGTGGAGTGAGGTCTGATGCCTGCAGGTACAGTTTTACCATGAAAAGAGTAACAAAAGCGTATGCAGTGGGCTATCCATTTTGAGATTGTCTGTTTGGAAATTGGCTTCCCTTGAGCTCCTATAGCATAGGACACAGAGTTGTTCTGATTTTCTGAAAGGCTTAGTTCTGTCCAAATAGTAGCACAGCTGCCTGTGGATGTCCAAGGAATGTAGTAGTCTCTCCCCTTTGTTTTGAGGATTAGGGAAAAAGGTAGGCAAGTGGATAGAATGATTCAAAGCTACTCTGGATACCACCTTTGGCATAAAGGACGGGTTGGTTCGTAAGGAAACTCTATCCTGATGGAAAATGATGAAAGGCTGCACAGCCATGCGGGCTTGTAGTTCCGATACCCTGCGAGCTAAGGTGATAGCCAGAAGGACGGCTGTTTTCCAGGACAAATATTGCAAATCTGTTGAGGCAGCTGGCTCAAAAGGAGGCAAGGTCAGCTTTTCTAGAATGAAATTGAGGTCCCAAGCAGGTATAGGTTGTTTCCTTGGGGGTTTTATATTCTTAGCCCCTCTGAGGAACTGTCTTAAGAGGGGGTGAGAGAATAAAGGTGGATCAGTGTTGTATTCTGCAGAAATGGCTGAAGCATGGATTTTGATGGAGGAGAATGAAAGTCCACTGATTAGCAACTCAGCTAGATACTGTAATATTTGAGGTAAATTCAGTTTTACAGGATTCTGGCCCTTTTTCTCATTCCAGGCACAGAACCGAACAGTTTCCATTTTGCTGAGTAAGCTTTTCTAGTAGACGGCCTTCTGGCCTCCAAAATGACATCCTGCACCTCCTTGGAGAGTAGGGTCTGTTGTGAAGTTAAGGAA
This sequence comes from Protopterus annectens, assembly GCF_019279795.1. NCBI lineage: Eukaryota > Metazoa > Chordata > Ceratodontiformes > Protopteridae > Protopterus > Protopterus annectens. Next base: position 49,465,341 of record NC_056729.1, read on the forward strand.
TCTTCCATGCGGCCAGATTGAGGGTTTTCAGCTGACTGTGAAGAGTTTTGAAGCTGTGCTGAGTCAGAAGAAGAGGCATTAGAGGTAGGGTCCATGGTGGGGAATGCGTCAGGCTCCTCAGGAGTGGGTACCAGTGCTGTCTTGGCCAGTCTGGAGCAATGAGAATCATCTTTGGTCTGTCTGCTCTGGTTTTTAATAGACCTTTGGGCAGCAGAGGAATAGGTGGAAAGGCATAAACTGTCATTGTTGTCCAACTGAAAGAGAGCGTCCACTCTCCAGGCCTGTGGATGAAAAGTCCTTGAGCAGAATTTTGTCAATTGGTGATTTTTGCGGGAGGCAAAGAGATCTATGTCTGGCCTTCCTCATGCTTGAATTATCTCTGTAAAAACTTGAGGATGCAACTTCCATTCGTGTGGATCCGTCATATTTCTGCTTAGGTTGTCTGCCAGCGTGTTTTCCTTGCCTGGCAAGTACTGTGCTTGAAGTTCGATTTGTAATTCCAGAGCCATATTCCAAAGTGACATGGCCAGCCTGCATAGGGGTATGAATGGATTCCTCCCTGTTTGTTTATGTACCACATTACTGTGGTGTTGTCTGTCCTTATCAATAGTTGACCTGGATGCAGAAGGTCTTTGAAGGCTATAATAGCATTTATTACTGCTAGCACTTCCTTTTGATTGATGTGAAGGTGCTATTCTTTTTGGGACCATCTGCCCTGAATGCACCGATCTGTCATGTCCACCCCCCCAGGCGTAGTCCGAGGCATCTGTTGTGATGACTTGATTTGCTTGAGGCTTGCAGAATGGGAGACCTGTGTTTGTTTGGCATGCTTGAGCCCACCACAGGAATTCCTTTTGAAGACATGGAATTAGTGGTATTATTGTTTCCAAACTGTGCCCGTGTTGAGAACATAGGTTTTTCAGGTACCACTGAAGTTTCCTCATATGCAGCTTTGCACATGGGATTAGTAGGATGCAAGATGCCATGAATCCCAGAGCCTGCAAGATTTTCCTTGCAGTCAGCCTGGTGAAATTTGCTAGTTTTCTGAAGTATTGAGTTAGCTGCCCCTGTTTCTCTGGCGTGAGGTAGGCCCATCTGGGTGTTTATGTCCAAGTTGGCACCCAGGAAAATTATTTTCTGAGAGGGTATTAGCCTTGATTTCTTTTTGTTGACTGTGTATCCCAGAGAATTCAACAACATTATTACAAAAGCCAGATGTTTCAGAAGTATGTGCTTGCTGTCCGCTTGGATCAGGCAGTCGTCCAAATATGGGAATATTTGTATCCCTTGAAGTCTGCAGTAGGCAATTCCTGATGCCTGGCATTTCGTGAATACTCTGGGCACAGTAGATAAGCCAAAGGGCAATGCAGAGAATTGATAATGGGTTGAACCTGCAAGAAATCCGAGGTATCTTCTGCAGTTTTGTCTGATTGGGACATGCAGGTATGCCTCCTTGAGGTCCAATGTTACCAGCCAAGACTCCTTGCCCAGCATGGGAAGAAGCTGCTGTAATGTGAGCATCTTGAATTTTGGCACGAGTAAAAATGTGTTTAGGATGGATAGGTCCAAAATAGGTCTCCAATCTTTTCCCTTCCTTGGTACCAGGAATAGTCTGGAATAAAAACCTTGACCTTGTTCTTCAGTAGGTACCTCTTGAATAGCTTTCATGTCCATGAGATCTGAAATTTGCCTTTGTGCCTCTGCCCTTTGTGTGGCAGGTTTGGCATGCCTCTCATTTTTGGAAGGGTGTGAAAATGGAATCTGTAGCATCTGTTTATAATGTCCAGGATCCATTTGTCTTTTGTGACAATATGCCAATTTTTCGAAAATAATGCCAGTTTTCCGCCTAAGGGTGCTGCCATTTGAGCCTTGCTTGGCATGCTTGGGTTAAAAGTGGGTAATCTGTTGAATTTTTATCCTTGTTATTAAAATATATCGTGGTCTGGTCACACGGAGTTTTATTCATTGTATTGGTGATTTTTATACTTATTGAATGCAAAGGGGAAAGTCATTGGGCTTGCTTTCTGAAAGATTGCGAGTTATCCTCACCACCTCTTTGTGTAGGAGCTTGCCATTGTCTGCCTCTAAACGATCCTTGAGATTGCCCCCTGCCCCCTCGGGCGCCTGTATCTACCTCTTTGGGGTCTGTCCGTGGCTGGAAAGGACCAATTTTTGGAAGGCCAATTTCTACTGAAACGTGGAGGTTGTACCTGTAGAAAATCTTTCACTGTTTGCATTGATCTAGCCTTTTCCTCCATTTTCTTTAATACCTCCTCAGCTTTAACACCAAATAATACATCCTTTTGTAGAGGGGCATCTAGTAATTTAGTTTTGACATGATCTGGTAAGGTTTGCTTCCTTGAGCCAGGCATGTCTACGTATGACTGATCCTGTAACAGCAGCTCTACATGAGGCCTCTAGAGCATCAAAACCACATTGCAAGGTATGTTTACCCACTTGTTCTGCACTATGTATCAAATCCTGCAACTCCAAGTCTGGTTGTTCAGGTTGTGACATTTTGCTTCTCAACTGTGATAACAGAAACTGTTGGTATTTTAACATATGGAACTGGCAGTTTAATGCCCTCATGGTTAAGGTGGCCAAGGTGTATACCTTTTTCCCCACGTTTCTAAAGATCTGGAATCTCTCTCGGAAGGCAATGGATTTTTAGCAGTGGAGGCCTTAATTCCCTTGGGGCCCTGTGAGATAGTTTCTGGGTCAGCCGCATGGCTTTTGTATAAAAACTGGTGTGAGTCAGGAACTCGGTAGTACCTGTCAGGCTTGACTGGGGCTGGAGGTAAAGAGTCTGGGTTAAGGCAGGCCTCCGAATACACGTCATCTAGTATGTCTAAGACAGGAGGTATGGCCAGAGGCCTGTGTTGAGGTAGCAAGAGAAAATCCCCAAGCCTTTTCTTGGAGTCTGAGTACTCTTGGCCTTCCCAGTGGAAGTGTTCCCTCAAGGTATGCAAAGTTTCCCCAAAGGAGTAATCTGGGGGGGGGGGGGGGGGGCAGAGGGAATGGACTCCTCTGCATCAGAATCTTCAAAAGGGGAGTAAGAATGTTCCTGTTCATCAGAGTGCTCTGAAATAATGGAGGCCTGGTCAGAGGAGGGGGATTCTTCCTCCACTCTGGGCCTTTTGTCCGGGGGTTGAGAACCCCTGATAAGAGTAATTAAACCCTCAGCCATTTTAAGCATCTGTTTTTTAGGCATGGGGCCTGGAGAAGGGCCCTGTGTAGCCTGTCTCTTAGAATGCATGGCTGCTTTAGACTTAGTGAAAGCCTTGATGGAAAAAGAAGAGGAAGGTCTGAAGACCCCTTGAGAGGAGGCAGACCTGTCTACATTTTGAGTTTCACCACCGAGAGTGGCTTTGGTATCTGTAGTCGGGGTGTGGGCCGAGGAGCCTGCGACCTCGGGCAAAGTAGACACCGCCAATGAAGTGTCGTCGGTAGGCAGGGGCTGCGTAGGCGCCTCGCTGAGAACCGGACCACCTGTAGTCGGCTTTGGCGTGGTGTCGGTAGAGGCCGCGGACCTCGTGTGTCGGACCTTATATCTTTGCGGTTTTTTAGACAAAACTGGAGTTGGAGTATCCAACGACATAATGTAGTTAAATTTTTTGCCAAAATAGTGCTGGGCGAACTCCGCCCAACACTTAATGGTGCGTTTGTTGAATGTAGCACAAAAACGACAGACCGAGACGTCGTGGTCTGGGCCTAAGCAAGGAATGCAGAGGGAATGAAAATCCTTATGAGGTATTTGCTTCCCACATGAAATACAATTATTAACTTTGTCTGACATCGGTCTGAGGCAAGAAAAGTTTCCCCAACGGGGTACTTAGCTTTCAAGAAGACTTCGGTTGCAAAATTTTTGTAATTTCAGGAGCTGGCCGACCGGCACTTGCGAACTGCTTCTGCTTCGGGCACCGCACGGCAAGAAAGACCGAAGAAAATGGCGTCGGCTGGTTCTTTTATACCCCTGTCGCACTGACGTCAGGGAAGAAGCGACGACAACCGACGCCGGACCTAGACTTTGGAATTCGGCCAACCGAGGACTCGCCTGACGGCAGGAGAATCCATCTGTTATGACTGCAGCTGTATGGATGATGAACATCTGATGTAATGGTGTCGGTTGCCTTGCTTTATACTACTGACGACCTGACGTCAGTTCTCAAGCAACAGCAACTGACGCAGAAATACCAAGTGTCTGGTATTCAGGCCGGCCGAGGGCTACCCTGGCAGGGATTACCCAAATCTGATGACTGCAACAGTGAAACACAAAGAACATCATGTAAGCACCCATTTACCTCTGACCCCTCTTCCACGAATGCCACAAATTCTAGTATCAACTGGATTACTAACTCCTCTGACCCCTCTCCTACTTTAAACTCTAATACGTTCTCCCTTAGATTTGTTCCTACTAGCTACATTAAATACCTCCAAACTAAAACCCTGCTCTACATCTGCTGAAAATATTCCATCCTATTTCCTGCAGTTAGCAGCTGACTCGCTTGCTCTTCCAAGTGTCTATCTTGATAAATCACTCTATTGCGGAGTCAAAAGTGCCTTCTATCTGGAAAGAATTCTACACTATCTATACATAAAGGAGACAACTCCACTGAAATCACTAACTTTAGACTCATTGATATCCTACTCCCCCTCTCAAAAATACTGGAAAACTGCATACATAAGCAAGTCATGCAATACCTGGTACAGAAAAACCTGCTCACACCCACACATGGCTTTCGCCCTAAACACAGTACTATTGTTTGTCTCTTTCAGCTTTTCCCGGTTAGGGGTCGCCACAGCGAAACTCCGGTCTGCTAATGACTGGCAGTTATTTTTACGTACCAGCTTGCCAGGCCTGATGCACAACCTTCAATGAAGGTAAGCCCATTCACGCATGTCTCCACGCAGAAGACACTCTAGCTGAGAATCGAACCGGACAGTGTCTTACTGTGAAGTGACAATGCTACCGCAGCACCACCACCGCGGGAACACAGTACTACTACTGCCCTTATATCCTTCCTTAACACTTTTGATGGCCAGAGATAATAAACTTGTCTCTTCCCTTTTCTTAGACCTTTCAAAAGCCTTTGACGCTGCGTCTCACTCACCTTCTGTCTAAACTGTCTAACCTTAACTACTCTACTTCTGCTGTTGCCTGGTTTTCCAGCTATCTCACTAATTGACTGCAATCAGTGAGATGGCTTTCTGCTCACTCCCCTTCTCTGTTAAAATGGGTGTCCAAGGCTCTATTCTTGGCCCATTACTTTTCAATTTCTTTACTGATCAACTCTATACTTCCTGCCTCCAGTCATCCCTGGTACAATATGCTGATGCATTGCTGACATCCCCCCTGAACTCATCTCTACCACTCAGCCATCCTTTAACTCTCTTAAAAACCTGCTTATTCTGAACCCAAAGAAAACAAAACTCTTACTTTCTTACTCAAAAATGTTAAGCACCTTAAGCATACCTTCTCTAGTCAGTCTCAATAATGCTCCCATCAAAGTTGAATCAAGCACAAAACTCAGATGTCATCATAGATCAACTAATGTTTGACTTCATGTTATTAATGTTCGACTTTCATGTTAACTGTATTCAGAAGACTCATCTAAAACTCTACCTCCTATATAGAAATAAAAAGTTTCTTATTAACAAAGCTAAAGTAACCCTCCCATGCTTACCCCATCTATTGTATAGCTCTCAAATCCTGACAAATCCCAGCTCCTCTCCTCAATAAATTAGAATCAGTCTACAGTAGCTAGATTTGCAGTGCACCAAACAAATCCCATCACTCATCAACTAAAATAAAAATGGCTAGAACTACCACACCAGATTCTCTCTCAGCTCCTGATTATTCACTCCATTCTATACCAGTCTTCCTACTGCTCCAGCTCATCTCTCATTCTCCCATCAGATCTCTACGTAGCTTGGACCAAGACAGTCTACAGATTTATAAACCCAAAACCAAAATGGGATGCAACCTCTATAGTTACCATCCTATCATTTTTTGGAACAAGCTTCCATTAGAAATCAGGTTCCTCAATCAACAAACAATTCAAAGCAGTTACCAAGGAATATTTAAAAAGTCACTAGTCCTGTCAACTGTTCTCACCCCCCCCCCCCCAATCTTCCCTACTAGCCCTAAATCGCTCTATCGGCCCACTACATTGTTTTTGCTTCGCTGTCCTCTACTTGTACACCCTCTTAGCTCTTCCTAGCCTTGTTTACCTCTCATGTACCTGGCATCTACATTATGAACAGTAACCTCTTTATACTACTACTTATTTTGGCTTTTTCCCCAGTTAGGGGACGCCACAGCGGATCATCTGTCTGCTCATGATTGGCAGTGGAGTTTTACAGTGTCGAGTTGCCAGCCCGGCACCCAACCTTCCACAGAAGGCACAAACACTCACACCTAGGGCCAATTTAGTGTCCAATCCACCTGCTACTATATCTAAAAAATACACATCTCTCATCTCTCTCCCTCATTTATAACGTACAGTAACAGCAATAATACAAAGATTTCTTTTCTTCCTGCTTCAGTTGTCAAAATTGTACTACATTGTTATACTGCTATATTTACATGTACTGTAAATATTTTTCCAATTCTTTTGTCAACTACTAATGTTTAACCTTTATTATAATATTTGTGGAGCTTTTCTCCCTGGGCCTCCGCTGAAAAAGGGCCATTTCATCTCAGTCGCACAATCCTGGTCAACAAATGTAAAATAAAAAATAAATCAACTGTGATTAAATATAATTATATATACAACAAAAATATAACTACCACCATATGACTAAAAAATATTCCTTACAATTTGGCAGCCCTCAGTTTTAATACACTATTGACAGAAACCTGTTCATTTAACCCTGGTCTTAATGTTCCACTCAAGTGAAGCTGCCATATCAACTCGTATGTAAGAAGGGTTTCCCAATTAACCTTCCCTAGCAACAAAGTCAGTATTATCAACACCACCAAATTTAAATTTGGTACCAGACAAACAACCAACCTTTTGAATGTTTATTAAGAGCATTATTGTTGTTCCCTTTCCTTATGTCATATAGATGTTTGTATATTTTTCCCCAAAGGGCATTCTGTTTACCAACATAAAAACTTCCACAATTTTGGCATACAGCAATATAAACCATGTTTGTCATCAGTTGTGGCACAACTGGCCTAAATAGTAGCCCTAAAACTTGGGCTTTTACAGTTAATAGGGAAAGCGTCAGCATCCCAAATGCAACAAAAATGACATGCCACATTTCCAAGCACCCAGTTTCTTAGAACTACTGCTCAGTCTACTTCATTCAAAAAGATTCCTGAAATTAATTTTCTTATATACAAACATGGGGCGATTCCCCAAATCGACCTGGGGGTATCCCAAACAAAAACAGGATTGTTGTTGTCTCTTTTGGCTTTTCCCGGTTAGGGGTCGCCACAGCAGAACTCCGGTCCGCTAATGATTGGCAGTAGATTTTTACGTGCAGAGTTGCCAGCTCTGACGCACAACCTTCAACGAAGGCACGCCCATTCACGCATGTCTCTACAGAGGACGCTCCAGCTGAGAATCGAACGGGACAACGTCTTACTGTGAAGCGACAACGCTACCGCAGCACCACCACCGTAGTATCCCAAATAAAACAGGATATACAACAAAAAGACAAAAAAATTACAGAAATCAAGAAGGTGAATTCCCATAAAAACAAACACTCTCAAAGTAAACAGGCAACTAAGCGGGCTAATTAGAACAAGCAAAACCAGCTTTGAGGTTAAGACGGCCTTCCAGGTGAAAAATGACCTCAACAGCAGCACACAGCAATATGCTGAACTGGTGGTTAATGGTGCCACATTAACCAAGCCTGGCAATACTGCCAAGCTGTTAGAAAACAAATTCAGTTCCAGCTTTACCACTGACTCCCAAAACTCCTCTCAAAAATACTACCAAACATAACCCCTCCAACTTCAACTACGGAGCATGCAGGCACTCAAAGCCAAAAACATGGCCTCAATAGAAACCGATAACATCCCAGGATGCCTCCTGAATAATCTAAAATGATTAATCAGGAATCCTAGTCTCATTATTCAACTATAGTCTTAAAACAGGCTTTGTGCCACATGAATGGAGAAGAGCAATGGTTACCCCTCCCCCCCTTCACAAGGAAGGACCTTCAACAGATCCTGGAAACTACAGACTAATTAGTCTGTCTAGTCTTATCGGCAAAGCCAGGGAAAGATGGAAATAACGACAACATAGGAGACATCCAGACAGATCATTCCCAGTTTGTCTCTGTCAAAGGAAAGTCATGCTTATTGAATCTGATGGACTTCATTGAAAAGGTCACTAAAGCAATGCATGAGGGGAAAACAGTGCATACTGCCTACCTAGACCTGGCTAAAGCTTTTAATACAATACCCCATTCTGGCATTGTCAACAAACTTAAGCAACTAGAAGTACGCTCCTTTTAAACATGCTGGATAACTACCTGGCTCACTAATAGGACCCAGGAGGTTAGAATCATTGAGGCTGCCTCCACAAAAAGGCTGGTCACCAGTAGAGTCCCCCAGGGCACTGTGCTGGGTCCACTTCTCATATGCATCTACTACTTTGATGTCAAAGCAAATATCATACGCCTTTGGTTGATCAAGTTCGCAGGTGATTGCAAACTGGGCGCAGTCACTGAATCCTCAAAAGGTTAACACACACTTCTGAAAGGTCTAATAAAAAAAAAACACTTGGTGCCAAAGCTATGGCTTAAAACTCAATACCAAGAAATGCATTATAGTACTTTTTGGGAAATCTACCACCCTGGGTAGCTACATCATCAATAAAACTGCCTTATAAAGTTAACTCACTAGTCAGGGCTCTGGGAACTCAAGTAGACAGTAACCTAGCCTTCAAGCAACATGTGTACAGCTAAGTAAGAAAATCCTTCTACGCTGCTCAACTTATAAGCAAGGGCAATGGCATCTAGGTCCAGACAGGTCATCATACCACTGTAATTTGGCACTCATCAGACCCATCATAGAGTGGAATTGCCCCCTTCTGTAGATACCTATCAGACACATGCAGTAAATGGAACGCCCACAAAGAATCCTTACAAAAAGAATACAGGGAGTAAACAATGTCCTAAACTGACTGCCTCAAAGCCTCGTCTCTTTAAACACTATCATGAAGACTTCTGAGAGGTGATCTTTGATCCCTGGACCCTGTGTTTATTCATCTTTTGCACATCCACAAAACAAATAGCATGAAATCTACTAGATTTAAAGACCTACACTTTGCTTGCAACATAAACAGGATATGTTGGAGAGACGCACGCTTATCAGACAATTCTCACTTTCCGAAACAGGCTCCCCATCCGCATGAAGCAAAGTTCCTCCCTATCCATTTTTAGGGGCAACTTGAGCCAATGGATGGGTAATTAGAAATTCACCCTTGGTCTGGCTCCTACGTCTGTGATGGACAGAGGCAGTCAGTAAATCAGTACCTATATAAATCAAAATTGTGGGCCACAGGACTCTAGTGATCATTAGCCTATGAACCTATGAAACATTTTCTCTGGCTTGTATCTTAAATCATTACACAGCTTTATTTTTCATAAACATTGTTTTTACAATAAATGCTGTCATTTCTCATTTTTGCCACATTACAGTTAACGTTTGACAGTGTAGTGGTGATTTTATTTCCTATGTGCACATCCCAAAGTTTTTGTAAGGTTAGGTCTGCTTGTTGAAAAGTATACACCTTATTTCATTTCTTATACCACAAGTTATGGTCACTTATTACCACATCATTCAGCTCAAGAAATTCACAGTACTGGCTCTACTCTACAGCTCAGTAACGTATGCTAATGTAGTCTAATCCAGAATGTGCCCCTTTACAAGGTAAGTGTCTAACAAATGGCAAATTCTTTCAGACAATGAACTAATGACTTGGACAAACTTAGAATTTATAAAAAACATTCATCCTCAAAGCAAATAAAGTAAATGTACTTAATACGTCTTCCCTAGCAGCATGCAGGAATAGAGCACATGGAATATTCAAGCTTGTTACCTAAACTACCTTCAGAGGAGAATTAAGCTCTAAGCAAAATTTCCAGTTTGCAGCCCATTTCCCTCACACTGACAAACTTGGTGACTACAGCAGAACCACATTTAACCGAGAAATGTACTTCTATAGTTTAAAATGCAGACCATTGAAATCAACTCCTTTTCTTCCCTTCATCTGACTTATTTCTTCAGTTTGGACAATGCTTCTCCCTCCACTGAGATGAGACAATTCTAGGAAGCTTGCTATATAACATACAAGAGACAACAGTTGTAGTCTAAACTCCATGAGATCCATACTCAAACTGACTTTTATTTTACAACACTGCATCTCATTACATGCTAAATCACTGAGGTGAGTGCATTAGCTTTTAAAGAGTCTATATTACATTGCATGCTTAAAAAAGCGAATAGCTCAGTTTTTTGGCCTCCTTCAAAAGCTATAAAACTTTTCTGAGGTTTAGTGTATGGTGGTATAGACCTTTAAAAGGGGTTCCTACTACATGATCGCAGGGGGGATTGCCATCAGGAGATACCTGGGATAGCAGTTAGAAAGAGGGGGTAGGAGGGTGGGATTTAATACTGCAACATAGAAGAGAAGGACATCTAAAGGTTATGGTACGTTCTTACACAACTATTCTATCTTTCTATCTCTTTTTATTCTGATGATGCAGTATTCATAACAGTAGGGAGAGTACCAGAGCTTTAAGTATGAATCTGGGAGGAAGAAGGGTTCTCCTGTGGTCAAGGAGACCCTGTAGGATAGTACTGGCAAACCCTGCTCTAGCAGTGGATGCTATGTCCAGCTTGTACTGTTTGGTGAAGGTGTATACTGAGGTCCAAGTAGCTGCTTCTAAAACAGAAGAGGAGTCTATACCTTTGAAGAAGGCAGTAGAGGAAGCAGTTGCTCTGGTGGAGTGGGGTTTAATATTGCCTTGTAAGGACTTCCCATGGTGGGAGTAGCACAAGGAAATGGACTTGGAGATCCAGGAGGCAAAGGTCTGCTTAGATACAGCTTTCCCTAGGGCTCTGGGATGTAAGGAAAAAATGATCTGACTTCCTGATATCTTTGGTTTTGTCCAAGTAGTATCAAAGTTGTCTGTGTACATCCACGGAATGTAGGGTCCTTTCTGAGGCATTTTGTGGATGAGATAGAAAATAGGTAGATTAATGGATTGATTCAGAGAGAGTTCATTAACTACCTTGGGCATGAATGAAGGGTTGGTCCCGAGGACAACTCTGTCCTTGTGGAAAACTAGGTAGGGGGATGTGGCCATAAGGGCTTGGATCTCTGAAACCCTCCTGGCAGAGGTGAGGGCAACTAGCGGGACTGTTTTCAATGTGCAAAGTTTCAAGGGAACAGAATGTGTGGGCTCAAAGGGGGGCAAAGTTAGTTTTTCTAATACATAGTTTAGGTCTCATGGTGGAGGGATGGGTTTCCGTGGGGGTTTGATATGGAGGACTCCCTTTGGAAAAAGTTTAACTTCCAGTCTGGATGCCTGGGGTGGTAAAATGGGCAGACAGGCATAAATGGCAGATAAATGGACTGTGTTAGTCCTGTTTGGAGTAGCTCATACAAGTAGGATAGGACCCTTGGAATGGATATAGTTAGGGTGTCCTGGTTGTTCCTATGCCAGGAGATAGAGAATCTAAGCCATTTAGCTACATAGCTTCTCCTAGTACTAGGTTTTCTTGCATCCAGCAGAACATTGAGTACGCCCTCTGAATAAAGGTGTCTGTAAGGGATCAGAATTCTATCACCCATAAGGTCAATTTTAGGCCATTTACCTGTGGGGGTAAAGCAGGGACCCCTTGTTCTGTGTGAGTAGGGTTAGATGGTGGGGTAAACCTGTGGTGATTGCCCTTGGCTAGAGACAATAGGAGGGGAAACCAATGCTGTCTTGGCCAACAGGGGGTCACCAGTAGGATTTTTGGTTTGTCCTACTGAATTTTTAGGAGGACTTTCTGGATTAGAGTGAAGGGTGGAAAGCAGTACAGGTACATCCCCACCCCGATGAAAAGGAGGCGTTGTCCACCTTCTAAGCTTGTGGGTGTGGGTTCCTTGTGCAGAAGTTGGGCATAAGAAGGGTGGAAGCTTTTGAAATGGTGTCAAGAAAGTAGCGAGTTGTGTACACTTACCATAAATGTAGATGTTACAGTGTATTCACTGTTGCAGTCATTACACATTTGGGTAATCTGCTGGCAGGTTGCCCTCAGTCGGCCTGATTAACAAAGTCTTGGGTCCTGCGTCGGTTGCTGTCCCTTCTTCCGTGACATCAGGGGTATAAAGCATGCAAGTAGACGCCATTACATTAGTTTTTCTTGCCCCACATGTCAAGTGCCCCCCAAATGGGGAGCAAATAAAATTAAAAACAAAAAAATATACCTCCAAACAAAGGCAAATACACCAAAAGGGCTTTTAAACATAGTGAGAGAAAGCAGAGGTATAGCCAGAGAAAAATAGGGGGGCTGGGGGGAGGGTAACCAGGACTGCAACAGTGAATACACTCAAACATCTACATTTATTCTAAGTGTACACAACTGTACTAAGTTCTTCGTGTTTCACTGTTGCAGTCATTACATTTGTGTAGATTCCCAAAACTATGGCTGGGTGGAGGGAATTATACAGGATTAGGACCAGCTAGAAGGCCCTGCAGGACAGCAGTGGTGAAGCCAGCTCTGGATTTAGAGAAAAGTGGTAAATGGTAACGTTTGGTGAAAGTATAAACTAAGCACCAGGTAGCAGCTTATAGAATGTCCCTGGTAGGAACACCTCTGAGAAAGGCTGTTGAAGTAGATGCAGCCCTGGTGGAATGGAATCTGGAACCCCTGGGGGATGGTTTAAAAATGGTGCATATAGCAGAAACGAAAACAATGGCTTATCCATTTTGAAATGGTTTGCTTTAAAATAGACTTTCCCTCTGCCCCTGCAGCAAATGCCACCAGCAGTTGTTCAGATTTTTTTTGAGATTTTGTCCTGTTTACGTAAAATCTAAGTTGTCTGTGTACATCCAATGAATGCAGAATCTGCTCCCCCTTGCTCTGTCGATTGGGAAAGGAAGTTGGCAAATGAATGGACTGATTAAGAGCCAAACTGGATACCACCTTAGGCATGAAGGATGGATTGATACTGGGAGATACCCTGTCCACATGAAAAATGATGAAAGGCTCCACTGCCATAAGAGCCTGTAATTCGGAAATCATTCTAGCTGAAGTGACTGCTAAAAGAAAAGCTGTTTTCCAGGATAGAAATTTTATGCCTGCAGTAGCAGCTAGCTCGAAAGTAGGGAGAATGAGTTTTTCCAATACAAAATTGAGATCCCAGGCAGGGGTTGGAGCTCTCCTGGGCGGTCTTAAGTTTTTGGACCCTCTGAGATACTGCTTTAGCAGAGGATGAGAGAAGAGGGGCGGTTCTGTGTTGTAATAAGCCGAAATGGCTGAGTCATGTAATTTTATGGAAGAGAAGGACAGGCCCTTGTGAAGCATCTCAGTCAAGTATTGCAAAATCTGAGAAATGTTGGGCATTGCTGAGCTTATCCCTCGAGATCGATTCCAGGCACAGAATCTTTTCCATTTGTCAGCATAAGATTTTCTAGTACTAGGCCTTCTCGCCTCCAAAATGACATCCATCACAGGTTTGCTGAGGGATGTTGAGGGTGAATTTAGGTGATTAGCCACGCTGCAAGATTCAAAGTTTGGAGCGGAGTGTGCAGAATTTGGCTGTTCTGCTGAGACAGTAAGTAAGGTGTCTGAGGCAGGTGCCACGGTGGAAGGTGTGACACACTGCGCGCAGGAGTGGGAACCAGTGTTGGTGAGGCCAGTCTTCAGCAATCAAAATCATTTTTGGTTTGTCCTGTTTGACTTTTAGTAGAACTTTGGAGAGCAGAGGCAGAGGGGGAAAGGCATACACTGACAGGTTTTTCCAGCTGAAGGATAGAGCATCCACTTTCCAGGCTGTTTTATGATGAATTCTTGTGCAAAATTTGTCCAACTGATACGTTCTGGGGTGAGGCAAAAAGATCTATGCTTGGGCTCACCCATTTGCATGTCAACATGTTGAAAATCTATGGTTCCCGTTTCCATTTGTGTGGGTCCATGAGATTTCGGCTTAGTCTGCCAGAGTATTCAACTGTCCTGGCAGGAACTGAACTTGTAGTTGTACTTGAAAGGTCAAGGCCGTGTTCCACAATGCCACGGCTGGTCTGCAAAGGGGGTAGGAGTGTGTACCCCCCTGCTAGTTTATGTACCACATAACTGTGGTGTTGTCCGTCTATCAGTAGTTGCCCTGGATGAAGGTAGCCCTTGAAGGCTGTAAGAGCATTCTATAAAGCTAGCGTTTCTTTTTGATTGACATGCAGGTGCATTTGATTTGGGCTCCATTTTCCCTGAATGCACCTCCCTGACAGATGTGCCCCCCCCCCAGGCATAGTCTGATGCGTCTGTAGTTAGGGTTTGGGCGGCAGGGGGTGGTGTGAATGGCAGTCCATTGTTTTGGTGGCAGGCCCCTACCCACCATAGGAACCCTAGTTGCAGGCAAGGTATTATAGGAATCACTGTTTCAAGGCCGTGACAATGCTGACTCCATAGACTTTTTAAGTACTACGCAAGTTTCCTCATGGGCAATCTTGCATATGGAATTAGAAGAATGCAGGAGCCCATGAACGCCAAGGTTTGCAATATTCGCCTTGTAGAAAAGCAGGGTTTTTGTGGCCACCTGCTTGAAGTCACTAAATGAATTTGCTTCTCTGGCGTAAGGAAAGCCATCTGGGCAGTTGTATTCAAGCTTGCACCCAGGAATGTAATTTTTTGAAAGGGTACCAGTTGTGATTTCTTTTCGTTTATAGTGTACCCCAGACAATACTTTTTACAAACGCCAGATGGTTTAGAAGTGTGTCCTTGTTTTCTGCCTGAATTAGACAATTGTCCAGGTATGGATATATTTGAATATTTCTTTGTCTGCAAAATGCAATTACTGGAGCCAGGCACTTTGTAAAGACCCTGGGCGCAGTAGATAAGCCAAAGGGCAGTGCAGAGAACTGGTAATGCAAGTAGCCTGCTTTGAAGCGGAGGTATCTTCTGCAAGATTCCCTGATTGGGATATGCAGGTAAACCTCTTAAATCTAGCGTTGCCAACCAGGCATCTTTACTTAGCATAGGAAGTAACTGGTGAAGAGTCAGCATCTTGAATTTTGGAATGTCCAGAAAGGTGTTAAGAGTAGGTAAGTCCAGAATGGGATGCCATGATTTGTTTTTTTTTTTTTTGGGTACCAGGAAAAGTCTTGAATATAAACCTTGTCTCTTTTCCTCTTCTGGTACTGGTTGAATAGCCCCCATGCTCATGAGGGAAAGTACTTGTTTCTGGGCCTCTGCCCACTGATTTGGGGGCAGATCTGGCTATCCGTTTGGAATTGGCAATGTGTGGAAATGAAATCTGTATCCTTGGGATACTATATTTAAAACCCATTTGTCATGGGTTATAAGTTGCCAGTTTCTTGCATGAACAGCCAAGTTTTCCCCCCAAAGGGGAGGCTAAAAGGTAAGTGCTTGGTAAGTGTAAAGGGAAGTCATTGAAACTGCTTACCATAGGGCGGTGACTTGCTGTTTCCAGATTTGGAGGAGGAGGCACCCCCCATTGTTTTGTTCTGAAAGTCCCTTGTGACTGGAACCAGGAGCCTTTGGAATGTCTGGGTTTGACTTGAGCGGCTGTTGAAGGAAACTACAGTTTTGTACCTACCATAAATGTAGATGTTAGAGTGCTAATACAGCTGCAGTCATAACAGATGGGTTCTCCTGCCGTCAGGCAGGTTCTCGGTCGGCCGAATTCCAAAGTCTAGGTCCGGCGTCGGTTGTCGTCGCTTCTTCCCTGACGTCAGTGCGACAGGGGTATAAAGGAACCAGCCGACGCCATTTTCTTCAGTTTTTCTTGCCCCAGATGTCAGGTGCCCCCAGAAGGAAGGCAATACATAAATTTGTGTAATAATGCAGTGCAATATAATCAAAATACAGCAGTTGCAAGCAAATACATCATAAATGAATACCCCAATCAGGTTGTATGAGGATGAGTTAGCCTATAGGCCTGTCCCAAGAGGGGAAGGAGGGAGGGAAACCTGAACTGCAGCTGTATTAGCACTCGAACATCTACATTTATGGTAGGTACAAAACTGTACTATGTTCATCGTGCATACAGCTGCAGTCATAACAGATGGGTAGAATCCCAAAGCTAAGAAAGGGGTGGTAGGCACTAGGTGGAACTAGGAGGAGCCAAAATGCCCTGCAAGACTGCAGTGGCAAAGCCTGCTCTAGATTTGGAGTATAATGGTAGGTTGTAGTGCTTGAAGAAGATATGCACAGAACTCCAAGTGGCTGCTTCCAAAATATCCTTGGTAGGAACTCCTCTGAGGAAAGCTGCAGAGGTGGCTTTGGCCCTGGTGGAATGAGTTCTAATGCCTGTAGGTACAGTTTTGCCATGAAAGGAATAGCAAAAGCGTACGCAGTGGGCTATCCATTTTGAGATTGTCTGTTTGAAAATTGGCTTTCCTTGAGCTCCTACAGCATAGGACACAAAGAGCTGTTATGATTTTCTGAAAAGCTTTGTTCTGTCAAAATAACGCAGTTGTCTGTGGATGTCCAAGGAATGTAGTAATCTTTCCCCTTTGTTTTGGGGATTAGGATAAAAAGTAGGTAAATATATGGCCTGATTTAAAGCTACCCTGGATACCACTTTAGGCATAAAGGACGGGTTGGTTCGTAAGGAAACTCTGTCCTGATGGAAGATGATAAAAGGCCGGACAGCCATGAGAGCCTGTAGTTCTGAAACTCTACGAGCTGAGGTGATAGCCAGAAGGAAAGCTGTTTTCCAGGACAAATCTTGCAAATCTGATGAGGCAGCTGGCTCAAAGGGAGGCAAGGTCAGATTTTCCAGAATGAAATTAAGATCCCAAGCAGGTATTGGTTGTTTCCTTGGAGGTCTTAGATTCTTAGCCCCTCTGAGGAACTGTCTTAAGAGAGGGTGAGACAATAAAGGTGGATCAGTGTTGTATTCTGCAGAAATGGCTGAGGCATGGATTTTGATGGAAGAGCATGAAAGTCCACTGCTTAACAGCTCAGCCAAATATTGTAGTATTTGAGGTAAATTCAGTTTTCCAGGATCCTGGCCCTTTTTCTCATTCCAGACACAAAACCGTTTCCATTTTGCGGAGTAAGCTTTTCTAGTTGATGGCCTTCTGGCCTCCAAAATGACATCCTGCACCTCCTTGGAGAATAGGGCCTGTTGTGATGCGAAGGAATCTTCCATGCGGCTAGATGGAGTGTTTTTAGCTGGCTGTAAAGAGGTTTGAAGCTGTGCTGTGAAGAGTTTTGAAGCTGTGCTGAGTCAGAAGAGGCATTAGAGGCAGGGTCCATGGTGGGGAATGCATCAGGCTCCTCAGGAGTGGGTACCAGTGTTGCCTTGGCCAGTCCGAAGCAATGAGAATCATCTTTGGTCCGTCTGCTCTGGTTTTCAATAGAACTTTGGGCAGCAGAGGAAGAGGTGGGAAGGCATAAACTGTCATTGATGTTCAACTGAAAGAGAGAGCGTCCACTTCTCCAGGCCTTTGGATGGAAAATCCTTGAGCAGAATTTTGTCAATTGGTGATTTTTGTGGGAGGCAAAGAGATCTATGTCTGGCCCTCCCCATTCTTGGATTATTTCTGTAAAAACTTTTGGATGCAATTTCCATTTGTGTGGATCTGTCATATTCCTGCTTAGGTTGTCTGCCAGCGTGTTTTCCTTGCCTGGCAAGTACTGTTCCTGTAGTTCCATTTGTAAGTCCATGGCCATGTTCCAAAGTGACATGGCCAGTCTGCATAGGGGGTAAGAATGTGTTCCTCCCTGTTTGTTTATGTATCACATAACTGTGGTGTTGTCCGTTCTTATCAATAGTTGACCTGGTTGTAGAAGGTCCTTGAAAGCTATAATAGCATTTATTACTGCTAGCAGATTGATGTGAAGGTGCTTTTCTTTTTGGGACCATTTGCCCTGAATACACCGATCTGTCATGTGCGCCCCCAGGCATAGTCCGAGGCGTCTGTTGTGATGACTTGATTTGCTTGAGGCTTGCTGAATGGAAGACCTGTGTTTGTTTGACATGCTTGAGCCCACCACAGAAATTCCTTTTGCAGACATGGAATTAGTGGTATTATTGTTTCCAAACGGTGGCTGTGTTGAGACCATATGTTTTTCAGGTACCATTGTAGTTTCCTCATATGCAGCTTTGCACATGGGATTAGTAAGATGCAAGATGCCATGAATCCCAGAACCTGCAGGATTTTCTTTGCAGTCAGCCTGGTGCAATTTGCTAGTGCTCTGAAGTATTGAATTAGTTGCCCCTGCTTCTCTGGCGTGAGGTAGGCCATCTGGGAGTTTGTGTCCAAATTGGCACCCAGGAAAATTATCTTCCGAGAGGGTATTAGCCTTGATTTCTTTTTGTTGACTGTGTATCCCAGAGAGTTCAACAACATTATTACATAAGCCAGATGTTTCAGAAGAATGTGCTTGCTGTCCGCTTGGATCAGGCAGTCGTCCAAATAGGGGTATATTTGTATCCCTTGAAGTCTGCAGTAGGCAATTACTGATGCCAGGCATTTCGTGAATACTCTGGGCGCAGTAGATAAGCCAAAGGGCAATGCAGAGAATTGATAATGGGTTGAACCTGCAAGAAATCTGAGGTACCTTCTGCAATTTTGTCTGATTGGGGCATGCAGGTATGCCTCCTTGCGGTCCAATGTTACCAGCCAAGACTCCTTGCCCAGCATGGGAAGAAGTTGCTGTAGAGTGAGCATCTTGAATTTTGGTATGAGTAGAAATGTGTTTAGGATGGATAAGTCCAAAATAGGTCTCCAATCTTTTCCCTTCCTTGGTACCAGAAATAGCCTGGAATAAAAACCTTGACCTTGTTCGTGCGTAGGTACCTCTTGAATAGCTTTCATGTTTATGAGATCTGTAATTTGCCTTTGTGCCTCTGCCCTTTGATTGTGTGGCAGGTTTGGCATGCCTCTCATTTTTGAAAGGGTGTGAATATGGAATTTGTAGCCTCTGTTTATAATGTCCAGGATCCATTTGTCCTTTGTGACAATATGCCAATTTTTTGAAAATAATGCCAACTTTCCTCCTAAGGGGGCTGCCATTTGAGACTTGCTTGGCATGCAAAGGAGAAAGTCATTGGGTTTGCTTTCTGAAAGATTGCGAGTTGTCCTCACCACCTCTTTGTGTAGGAGCTTGCCATTGTTTGCCTCTAAACGATCCTTGGGATTGTCCTCTGCCCCTCGGGCGCCTGTATCTGCCTCTTTGGGGTCTGTCTGTGGCAGGAAAGGACCAGTTTTTGGAAGGCCAATTTCTACTAAAACGGGGGGGTTGTACCTGTAGAAAATCTTTCACAGTTTGCATTGTTTAGCCTTTTCCTCCATTTTCCTTAATACCTCCTCAGCATTAGCACCAAATAGTACATCCTTTTGAAGAGGGGCATCTAGTAATTTAGCTTTGACATGATCAGGCAAGGCTTGTTCCTTGAGCCAGGCATGCATATGTATGACTGATCCTGTAATAGCAGCTCTACATGAGGCCTCTAGAGCATCAAAACCACATTGTACGGTATGCTTACCCACTTGTTCTGCACTATGCATCAAATCCTGCAACTCCTTCAAGTCTGGTTGTTCAGGTTGTGACATTTTACTTTTCAATTGTGATAACAAAAACTGTTGGTATTTTAGCATATGGAACTGACAGTTTAAGGCCCTCATGGTTAAGGTAGCCGAGGTATATACCTTTTTTCCCCACCTTTCTAAGGATCTGGAATCTCTCGGAAGGTAATGGACTTTTAGCAGTGGAGGCCTTAACTCCCTTGGAGCCCTGTGAGATGGTTTCTGGGTCAGCAGCATGGCTTTTGTATAGAAATTGGAGTGAGTCAGGAACCCTGTAGTACCTGTCAGGCTTAACTGGAGCTGGAGGTAGAGAGTCCGGGTTAAGGCAGGCCTCCGAGTAATCATCTAGGATGTCCAAGACAGGAGGTATAGCCAGAGGCCTGTGCTGAGGTAGCAAGAGAAATTCCCTAAGCCTTTTCTTGGAATCTGAATAAAATTGGCCTTCCCAGTGGAAGTGTTCCCTTAAGGTATGCAAAGTTTCCCCAAATGAGTAATCCTCAGGGGGGGGATACAGAAGGGATGGACTCCTCCGCATCAGAGTCTTCAAAAGGGGAGTAAGAATATTCCTGATCATCAGAATGCTCTGAAATAATGGAGCCCTGATCAGAGAGGAGGGGGAATCTTCCTCCACTCTGGGCCTTTTGTCTGGTGGGAGCTGAGAACTTCCGATAAGAGTAATTAAATCCTCAGCCATTTTAAGCATCTGTTTCTTAGGCATGGGGCCTGGAGATGGGCCCTGTGTAGCTTGTCTCAGAGTGCATGGTTGCTTTAGACTTAGTGAAAGCCTTGATGGAGAAAGAAGAGGAAGGTCTGAAGACACCTTGAGTGGAGGTGGACCTGTCCACATTCTGAGTTTCAACTCCAAGACTGGCTTCGGTATCTGTAGTCGGGGTGTGGGCCAAAAAGCCTGCAACCTCGGGCACAGGAGACACTGCCAAAGAAGTGTCGTCGGTAGTCAGGGGCTGCGTAGGCGCCTCACTAAGAACTGGACAACGTGTAGTCGGCTTTGGCATGGTGTCGGTGGAGGCCGCGGACCTCGTGCGTCGGTCCTTATCTTTGCGTTTTTTAGACAAAACCAGAGTCGGAGTATCCGACGACATAATATAGTTAAATGCTTTCCCAAAATAATGCTGGGCGAACTCCACCCAACGCTTAATGGTGCGTTTGTTGAATGTAGCACAAAAGCGACAGACCGAGACGTCGTGGTCTGGGCCTAAACAAGGTATACAGAGGGAATGGAAATCCTTATGCGGTATTTGCTTCCCACAAGAAATACAATTATTAACTTTGTCTGACATCGGTCTGAGGCAAGAAAAGTTTCCCCAACGGGGTACTTAGCTTTCAAGAAGACTTTGGTTTCCAAATTTTCGTAATCTCAGGAGCTGGCTGACCAGCACTTGCGAACTGCTTCTGCTTCGGGCACCGCACGGCAAGAAAGACTGAAGAAAATGGCGTCGGCTGGTTCCTTTATACCCCTGTTGCACTGACGTCAGGGAAGAAGCGACGACAACCGACGCCGGACCTACACTTTGGAATTCGGCCGACCGAGGATCCGCCTGATGGCAGGAGAACCCATCTGTTATGACTGCAGCTGTATGCACGATGAACATCTGGAAAGGACCTGTTCTGAGTAGGCCAGTGTATTAAACCTTGGAGGTTGCACTTCTAAGAAATCTTTCACAGTTTGCATAGATTTAGCTTCATCTTCCATCTTTTTTAAAACTCTTCAGCCTTATTACTAAAGAGACGGTCCTGTTATAAAGAAGCATCCAACAATTTTGCTTTAACATGATCAGGCAGATTTTGCTCTATGAGCCAAGCATGCCTTCTTAGCACAGAACCAGTTACAGCAGCCCTGCAAGAGGCCTTCAAAGAATCAAAACCACATTGCAAAGTATGTTTTCCAACTTGTTCAGCTGAATGCAATAAATCCTGTAAATCTTTGTTTTCCACACAGTCAGAAATTATCATTTTCTGTTTAAGCAGTCCCATGATATGCTGTTCATATTTTAGCATATGAAATTGACAGTTTAAAGCCCTGATTGCCAAGACTGCAGACGTGTAAACCTTCTTACCCCATCTATCGAGTGCCCTGGAATCTCTATCAGAAGGGGTGGGATTTTTAGCAGTAAAAGCCTTAATACCCTTGGGATCCTGAGAAATGGTTTCAGGATCTGCAACAGGATTTTTGAAAAGGAATTTGTGGGAGTCAGGAACCCTGTAGTATCTGTCTGGCATACAAGGAGCCGGAGGCAGAGAATCAGGAGCAATATTAGATTCTGAAAAAACATCAACAATGTCTAGAACAGGAGGTATAGCCAAAGGCCTATGCTGAGGAAGAAGAAGAAAATCCCTAAAGTCTCTTTTTAGATTCAGAGAAATCCGGACATTCCCAGTGGAAAATGTTCCTTTAAGGTATGTAAAGTTTCCCCAAAAGAAAAATCCTCAGGGGGAGAAGCAGAAGGAATGGAATCTTCTGCATCAGAGTCCTCATAAGTAGATACAGACAATTACTGTTCATTAGAAGAGTCAGAAGAAATAGAATTCTGTTCAGAAGATTCATAATCAATGTCCTGCCTAGGTCTCTTAGAAGGGGGGGGTTGGCTACCTCTGATCAGAGTAATTAAATCTTCAGCCATTTAGATAATTTGTTTTTTAGGCACAGGTCGAGATTTTGGCCTTAATTCTGAAGATGGCGTTGGTCTAATATACAAATCTGTAGGCCTGAAAACACCCTCAGAAGCCGGTGCCTGCACAACGGCTCCAAAACCATCCAAGGTAGAGGCATCCGCGGGTTCCATACTTGAAGCATCTCGCAGCATATCGGACTCTGAATGGGTATCAGTAGAGGCCTACGAATCAGAAGTAGCGGGTATCAGGGGCTGTGAAAGCACCTCACTGAGTACCGGCGAACTGCGACTGGCTTAGGAGAAGTGTTGTCAGCAATTTTGGACCTCAACAGCCTGTCTTTTTCTTTGCGTTTTTTAGGTAATCCGGTAATTGGATTGCTAACCAATGACATTTCTGGATAATTAAAGCGTGAGCCAAAATATTTAGAAGCAAAAATGTACAGACGTTTGACAGTGCATTGATTAAATAAAGCACAAAACCGACAGCAAGGTACGTTGTGGTCAGGGCCAAGGCAAGGAATACAGTACAAATGAAAATCCTTATGAGGTATTTGCTTCCCACAAGTAATGCAATTATTAACTTTTACTGATATCGGTAAGGAGCAAGAAAAAGTTTCCCCAATGAGGTAACTTGGCTTTTTAGTTGAATACTTCAGATCTGAAACTCGAAAACAAAAGTTTCAGGAGTCATTCGACCAGCACTTGCGAACTGCTTCTGCTTCGGGCACTACGCGGCAAAAAAGACTGGTGTAACGGTGTTGGCTGCATGTTTTATACCCCTGACGACTGGACGTCACGGAAGAAAGGACAGCAACCGACGCAGGACCAAAGACTTTGTTAATCAGGCTGACTGGGGTACCAGTGTTGGCGTGGCCAGTCTGGAGCAATCAAAATCATTCTTGGTTTTCTCCTGTTTGATTTTTTGTAGTACTTTGGAGAGCAGAGGCAGAGGGGGGAAAGCATAGACTGATAGGCTTTTCCAGCTGAAGGACAGAGCATCCACAATCCCCAAATGTGGATATTCTACAAAAGGGCCTTACAGAAACAGATGCCTGGTGCCACAGCCATGGGCCCAAGCTTAATGCCAAGAAATATATAGTTATCCCCTTTGGAAAAAAACATGTACCCATGAATTACCACATAGGTGGCAGGACACTAAACATCGAAAGTATGATGAGAGACGAAGGGACACAGGTGGATAGTGGTCTCACTTTTGATAACCACATCGCCACGACAGTCAGGAAATCCTTTTATGTGGCACACCTCATCACTAAGGGCTTTTCATCCAGAAAAAAAGGAGGTTATTGTCCCACTGTACTCATCTCTCATTAGACCCATTATAGAGTATAATGCCCCATTTGGTATGTACACCTCAAGACATCTGCAACAGCTGGAAAGGCCACAAATACCTCACTAAAAGAATCTCCGGCCTAAAGCAGATGCCATATACTGAACGTCTAAAAAAGCTCCAGCTATACTCTGTGGCATATCGTCTACTCAGAGGCAATCTCTGCTTAACATACAAGGCCATGTCAAACCCTGAGCTGCTGGACATGCTCCACTTAAAGAAATCCCAATCCCTCAGAGCCACAAGCTCCATGGATCTAAACCTTGTCATCACAATGAACAAAACATGCTGGAGGGATAGGTTCCTGACCCAGAGACTCCCCATACGCTGGAATAGACTGCCCATACATGTCAAGCAGAGTGCCTCAATGGCCCTCTTCAAAAGGAACCTTGATGATTGGATGGGAGATAGGAAATTCACCCAAAGGATCATGTCAGTCACCCTGCTAGACAGGGGTCCAGAGAAGAAAATATTGTGGGAAGAAATATCCAGGGAATTTTTATGGCTAGGCTTGCATAGGCCCTAGGGCCAATAGCCTAGTACCAACCTATGTACCTATGAACTTTCCAGGCTTGTGGGGAGTCCTTGTGCAAAATTTGTCCAATTGGTAGTTCTTGGGAGATGCAAACAGGTCTATATCTGGGCTCCCCCATTTGCTTGTCAACATGTTGAAAATCCTTGGTTCCAGTTTCCAGTCGTGTGGGTCCATGAGGTTTCTGCTTAGCACGTCTGCCAGTGTATTTATTTTTCTGGCAGGAACTGAGCTTGTAAGTGCACTTGGGTAGCCCAAGGCTGTGTTCCACAATGCCATGGCTACTCTGCAGAGGGGGTAAGAATGTGTACCCCCCTCCCCCCGCTTGTTTATGTACCACATCACAGTGGTGTTGTCCATCTTTACCATTAGTTCTGGAAGAATGTGGTCCTTGAAGGCTGTCAGAACATTCTGTACAGCTAACATTTCTTTTTGATTGACATGCAGGTGCATTTCTCTTGGGTTCCATTAGCCCTGAATGCACTGCCCTGACAGGTGAGCCCCCCATGCATAGTCTGATACATCTGTTAGGGTTTGGGCAGCAGGGGGTGGTGTGAAAGGTAGTCCCTTGATTTGGTGGCAGGTCTCTGCCCACCATAGGAACTCTAGGTGTAGGCAAGGAATGATAGGAATCATTGCTTCTAGATCCTGAGAATGTTGACACCATAGGCTTTTTAGATACCACTGTAGTTTCCTTACATGCAGTCTTGCATATGGAATTAGAAAAATGCACGAGGCCATGAACCACAAGGCTTGCAGCATTTGACTTGCAGATAGCAGGGTTTGTGTAGCCACTTGTTTGAAGTAGGTTGTCAAATGAATTTGTTTCTCTGGCGTGAGGAAAGCCATCTGGGAAGTTGTATTCAGGCTTGCTCAGAGGACCATAATTTGTTGACAGGGTACCAGGTGTGATTTATTTTCATTTATGGTGTACCCCAGACAAGTTGGAACCCTTTGTACAAAGGCCAGATGATTAAAAAGTATGTCCTGGCTTTCTGCCTGAATTAGACAAATCGTACAGATATGGGTATATTTGAAAATTTCCTTGCCTGCAAAATGCAATAACTGGAGCTAGGTACTTTGTGAATACCCTGGGTGCAGTAGATAAGCCAAAGGGCAGTGCAGAGAACTGAGTGTGTGTAGCCTGCTTTGAAGTGTAGGTATCTTCTGCAAGATTCCCTGATTGGGATGTGCAGGTATGCTTCTATTAAATCTAGTGTTGCCAACCAGGCATCTTTGCCTAGCATAGGAAGCAAGTGGTGAAGAGTCAGCATCTTGAATTTTGGCATCTCCAAAAAGGTGTGTAGAGTAGACAGGTTCAGGATAGGACGCCATGAATTCTCTTTTGTAGGTATCAGGAAAAGTCTTGAGTAGAAACGTTGTCCCTTTTCGTCTTCTGGTACCAACTAAATAGCCCCCGTGCTTGAGAGAAAGTACTTGTTTTTGGGCCTCTGCCCACTGATTTTGGGGTAGGTCTGGTCAATTACTTGGTGTTGGCAATGTGTGGAAGTGAAATCTGTATCCCTGGGACACAGGATTTAAAACCTATTTGTCCTGGATAATAACTTCCCAGTTCTTTGCACGAACAGCAATCTTTCCCCCCAAAGGGGCAGTCAGTTAAGTGCTTGGATATTTTAAAAGGAAGTAATTGAGACAGCTTACCACAGGGGGTAGTCTTATTACTCCCAGATTTGGAAGTGGAGGCCCCACCACTGCTTAGTCCTGTGCGTACCCTGGGACTGCAGCCTGGGAGCTCTGCTGGATCTGGGTTTGGACTGAGATCTAGAAAAGGCAGGAATGGACCAATTCTTGGAAGGCCAATGCCTGCTTGGAGGTTGTACTTGTAAATCGTCTAACAGTTTGCATAGATTTAGCTTTTTCTTCCATCTTTTTAAGAACGTATTCTGCCTTGTTGCCAAACAGGCGGTCCTGGTTTAGGGGAGCATCCAGTCATTTTGCTTTAACATGATCTGGTAGGGATTGCTCCTTAAGCCAATCATGCCTTCTAAGTACAGACCCAGTTACAGCAGCCATGCAAGATGCCCCTAGAGTCTCAAAACCACATTGCAAAGTATGTTTTCCAACCTGTTCAGCTGAATGCAATAAATCCTGTAAAACCTTATTTTCAACACAATCAGGAAACATCATTTTCTGTTTAAGCAATCCAGTAATGTGCTGCTGATACTTCAACATATGAAACTGGCAATTTAAGGCCCTAATTGCCAAAGTTGCAGAAGTGTATACATTCTTACCCTATCTATCCAGCGTCCTGGAGTCTCTATCAGAGGGGGTACAATTTCTGGCAGTAGTAGCTTTAATGCCCTTAGGCCCCTGTGAAATGGTCTCAGGATCCACAGTAGGATTTTTGAAAAGGAAAGTACAGTTGTGTACCTACCATAAATGTAGATGTTCAAGTGTATTCACTGTTGCAGTCATTACAATTGGGTTATCCTGCTGGCAGGCTACCCGCAGTCGGCCCGAGTTCCAAAGTCTGGGTCCGGCGTTGGTTGCTGTCGCCTCCTCCCCGACGTCAGTGCGTCTGGGGTATAAAAGATGCAGCAGACGCCGTATTCTTCAGTTTTTCTTGCCCCAGATGTCAGGTGCCCCTAAAAAGGTAGGCTAAATTATACCAATAAGCATGCATACACAAAAAACAACTGCCTTCATCTACAAGCAAATACACCACATAGGTTGTATAGAATAGAGAAGTACAGATAAGTCCCAGCAAGGAAAAGGGGGATGGTGGGTAACCTGGACTTCAACAGTGAATACACTCGAACATCTACATTTATGGTAGGTACACAACTGTACTATGTTCATAGTCTTTCACTGTTGCAGTCATTATAGAATTGGGTACCAGTGCTGGCGTGGTCAGTCTGGTGCAATCAGTATAATTTTTGGCTTCTCTTCTCTGACCTTTAGGAGTACCCTGGGAAGGAGAGGCAGTGGAGGAAAGGTATATACCGTTAGATTTTTACAGCTGAAGGATAGGGCATCTACTCTCCATGCTTGCTTGCGATAAATCCTTGTGCAAAATCTCTGCAATTGGCAGTTGTGAGGGGAGGCAAATAGATCTATGTCTGGGCATCCCCATTTCCTTGTTATCATGCTGAAGACTTGTGGATCCAGTTTCCATTCGTGGGGATCCATAAGGTTTCTGCTTAGTTTACCTGCCAGAGTATTTGTTTTTCCTGGCAGGAATTGTGCTTGCAGGTGAACTTGATAAGCCAATGCTGTGTCCCATAATCTCACTGCTCGTCGGCAGAGGGGGTAGGAATGTGTACCACATGACCATAGTATTGTCTGTCTTTATAAGTAGCTGTCCTGGTTGAAGTTGATCCTTGAAAGCTGTCAGGGCATTTTGAACAGCTAGCATCTCTTTGATTGATGTGACGATGCATCTGGCTTGCAGGCCATGTGCCCTGAATACATTTTCCTGCCATACAGACATAATCTGATGTATCCGTTGTCAGTGTCTGTCTGGCTGTGGGTAAACTGAATGGCAGACCCTTGTTGTGGTGACAGGCCTCTACCCACCATCGAAACTCCTGTTGCAGGCAGGGAATGAGTATAATTACTGTCTCCAGGCTGTGGCAATGCTGAGTCCAAACACTTTTTAGATACCATTGTAGTTTCCTCATATGCACTCTGGCATATGGAATTAGTAGAATGTAAGATGCCACGAAACCCAAGACCTGCAGATTTTCCTTGCAGATAAGTGGGTTTTTGTTGCCAATTTTTTGAAGTAAGAAGTCAGTTGTTTTGTTTGTCTGGCATGAGATAAGCCATCTGGGCAGTTGTATTTAAGCTTGTACCCAGAAATATTATCTCTTGAGAGGGCACTAGTTTTGATTTCTTTTCGTTTACTGTGTACCCTAGGGCAATTAGTAATCTTTTTACAAATGCCAGATGCTTTAGAAGAGTGTCTTTGTTCTCTGCTTGAATAAGGCAATCCAAGTAGGGATATATTTGAATTCCTCTGTCTGCAAAATGCAACTACTGGTGCCAGGCATTTTGTGAAGACCCTGGGTGCAGTAGATAAGCCAAAGGGCAGTGCAGAGAATTGGTAGTGCATTGAGCCAGCTATGAATCTGAGGTATCTTCTGCAAAACTGTTTGATTGGGACATGCAGGTATGCCTCTTTGAGGTCCAAAGTTACAAGCCAAGCTTTCTTGCCCAGCATGAGCAGTAGCTGCTGTAGAGTAAACATCTTGAATTTTGGAACTTCCAGAAACTTTAGTATAGACAGGTCCAGTATTGGTCTCCAGGTTTTGTCCTTTCTGGGCATTAAGAAAAGTTTGGAGTAAAATCCTTGTCCCTGCTCTTGTTGTGGTACTTGGTGAATGGCCCTCATGTCCATGAGGGCTTTAACTTGCTTTTGTGCCTCTGCCCATTGACTGTGTGGCAGGTCTGGCATACCTTTTCACCTCGGTAAGGTGTGAAAATGGAACCTTTAAGTCTTGGGACACTATGTTCAAGACCCATTTGTCTTGGGTAACCATTTGCCAATCTGATGAAAAAAGTGCTAGTTTCCCCCCTAAGGGGGCTGCCAAAAGAAAAGTGCTTGGATCTGACAGAGGAAAGTCATTGGGACTGTTTCCTGTAAGGTTGTGATTTGTCTTCTCCGCTTTTGGAGGTAGGAGCACCCCATTGTTTAGGCCTGTATGAGCCTTGGGGCTGAGATCTGCCTCTGGGATGCCTGTATCTGCCTCTTTTTGGTCTGTCTGACACTGGAAAGGACCAATTTTTAGAAGGCAAGTTCCTGCTAAATCTGGGTGGCTGTACCTGTAAGAAATCCTTAACTGTCTGCAAGGATTTTGCTTTATCCTTCATTTTTTTTCAACACCTCTTCTGCTTTAGTACCAAAGTATCATGATGTAAAGGAGCATCTAATAATTTTTCTTTAACATGATCAGGCAGATTCTGTTCCTTTAACCAAGCATGCCTTCTAATAACAGAACCTGTAACAGCAGCCCTGCAAGAAGCCTCCAGTGAATCATAACCACATTGCAAAGTATGCTTTCCCACTTGTTCAGCTGCATGCAATAAATCCTGCATTTCCTTGTTCTCTGAACATTCCGTATTTGTCAAAAATTTCTGTTTAAGCAGTGACATTAAACACTGCTGATATTAAAGCCCTTACAGCCAAGGTAGCAGAAGTATAAACTTTTTCCCCCATCTGTCCAGAGCCCTAGAATCCCTATCAGCGGGGACTGGATTTTTTGCAGTGGAAGCTTTGACCCCTTTGGGACCCTGAGATATAGTTTCTGGGTCAGCAACGGGGTTTTTACATAGGAATTTACGAGAAACCGGGACCCTGTAGTATGTCTGGCTTAGCAGGTGCAGGGGACAGGCCGGACTCTACAAATACATCTACAATGTCTAGAACAGGTTGAATAGCAAGGGGTCTGTGCTGAGGAAGTAGCAGAAAGTCTCTGAGCCTTTTCTTAGATTCAGAATAATCTTGGCTCTCCCAGTGGAAATGCTCCCTCATAGTATGCAGGGTTCCCCAAAAGAATAATCCTCAGGAGGACAGGCTGAAGGAATGGATTCTTCAGCATCAGAGTCCTCATAGGGAAGCATGGAATAATCCTTTTCAGAAGAGGAATCAGAGGAAATAGAAACCTGATCAGAAGAGTCATTATGTCTCTTGCTTAGGCCTCTTATCAGGAGGGGAATGGGAACCCCTGATCAAAGTAATTAGGTCTTCAACCATTTTAAGCATCTATTTTTTAGGCATGGAAGTCTGAGTAGGAGAATGCTGTACTTGTTTCTTTGTCTTTAGAGCTGCTTTAGTCTTTGAAGCTGTAGATGGCTTAACATATAGTTGTGTAGGTCTGAAGACCCCCTCAGAAGCAGATGCCTGCTCAGCAGCTCCGGACCCATCTGAGGGAATGATTTCAGAGTGTCCAATATCTTGAGTTTCCAGAGGCTCCACGTGGGAGTTGGAAGCGGCCTGTGGCTCTGAGTTAGCGGGCACCAGGGGCTGCGAAAGTGCCTCACTGAGAACCGGCGAACTGGCGACTGGCTTAACGGAGGCCTCGTCGTCGGTTTTGGACCTCGGATGACTATACTTTTCCTTGTCCTTGCATTTTTTGTAAACTACGGTCAGCTGCTCAGACGGCATTATATAATTAAATCTTCGGCCAAAGTAATGAAATGCAAAATCGAACTGACGCTTAATAGTGCGTTGGTTAAATCTAGCAGAAAACCAACATCTAGCAATGTTGTGATCAGGGCCTAGGCAAGGAATACAGTAAGAGTGAAAATCCTTATGAGGTATTTGCTTCCCACAAGAAATAAAATTGTTAACTTTTTCTGACATCGGTCTGGGGCAAGAAAAAAGTTTCCCCAATGGGGTACTTAGTTTTACTTAAGACTTCGGTTCTGAAATTCGGATTTGAAAATCTCAGGAGTCGGCCGACCGGCACTTGTGAACTGCTTTTGCTTCAGGCACTGCGCAGCAAGAAAGACTGAAGAAAATGGCGTTGGCTGCATCTTTTATACCCGTGGCACACGGACGTCAGGGAAGAGGCGACAGCAACCGACGCCAGACCTAGACTTTGGAATTCTGGCCGACTGCAGGTAACCTGCCAGCAGGATAACCCAAGAGTAATGACTGCAACAGTGAAACACGATGAACATCTTTAGCACCACAGTCCCAGCTTACTTTCTGGAAATTGAGGATGCCCTTAAACATCTGTGTGTTTACAAATCACATGGAATGGCTTACTCTTAGGTCTAGAATCCATTTATCTTGCATGAGTTTTTCCCAATGGGGTAGAAAAAGTGACAGCCTAATTACACTATTCTTTCTGGAAGTTTTTTTCTTTTTTCTTCAGCAGGAGGAAGGAGGAGTTCTGCTGAGTCATAGCTGCTTTCCTGTTGGAACCCTGGGACTGAGCCTCTCCAGGTCTTATTCTAGAATCAGTTGCAACATTCTTGAAAAATTCACTTTTTTCCCTTTTAGACTTTTTCCTTTAGTCTAAATAGGAGCAAAGGACCAAGTTTTAATAGGATCATTTCGAATATAGCTAGGTAGAGAGAACTGCAGAAAATTTTTAACTGTTTGCAGTCTTTTCCTACAGCACATTTTCAATGTGAGGGAGTCATTTAACAGCTGGTCCTAAGGTCAGGGATGGACTGCACCTTTAATCAAGAAAGTCTCCTAACAAGACCATTGTAGTAACAGCCTAGATACATCTAAAGCATCACTGCCACATTTTAATGCACGTCTACCCACCAGAGTGCTGAGGTTAAGCAAATGCACTTTCTTCTGAAGGCCCCCATCTGCCTTTTGATTCAGCTGATAAACGAGTGTCCTGGCATTTAATCACGTGAAACTGGTAATTGAGAATCAATGAAGTGTAGGTATTTTTTTTCCAAAAAGAGAGAGAACCCTGCTCTCTATTAGGAAGTGACTTCTGAAATTCAGCCATAGGATCCCTTGGAATCTAAATCACCACCTCTGGATCTGACACAGGATTCTGATACAAAAGCTTGCGGAATTCAAGTATTCTATAGACGCAGTCAGGCCTTCTGGAACAAAGCTCTGGTATTCAGGCTCAGAAAATGCATCTAGAAACATATCATCCATGACTTCATGCACTGAAGAAATAGCACGTTGTCTGGTGCTTGACAGACCAAGAAAATGTCTAAACCTTATTTAGGACTGAGGGTACTTCATGGCCTCCCAGTTAAGTGACTCCATCCTGTGAATGGTAACCCCAAAGGAAAGATCCTTAGGTGGTAAGGATGAGTCCAAGTTGTCTTCAGACATAAAAGGTAAACATAAAAGCCAGAAAATAACTGATTAACAAAGGCTAACTCCTGTTTCTCGAGTCTGAATCAGAACTCCCATGATGGGAAACGTCCCTCTTTCTGTTACCAGAGGAAGTTCTGGGGGGGGGGTTCTCACCGCCTGGTTCTCAAATTCCATGAGGTCCTCAGCAAATCTGACAAAGTCCTTGTAAACAGACCTCGGAAAAGATAGGATATGGGCAATGCAGCTGAAGCTGGTGCAAACTGAGATGCTTCAGACCTTTGGTCTGGTCCAAGGTAGTATCAAAAACAGAGGTCTCAGGAAGTGGGCAGCCAAGGTCTGTTTCCCTTCCCCAACAACCTCTTCATAGACTGTAATGCTGGAGCTGTCTCCCTTCCTGCTCTGTAACCAAGATCCTAATATCAAAAGCCAGAGTCTGCACAGATGATCCAGACACAAACACCTGCACTCTCTCAGTTCTAGCAAATGCTGTTACTGTAGCAGACATGTGGCCTTCCAATGACTTGTCAAGAGGCCTCTGTATCACCAGAATTTGTTGGAAGTGGCTGCAAATAACCTCACCCCCTTCAACAATCTCAAAACTAGGAAGGCTATCGGACACAAACTTTCAAGTCTTCCAGATTCCACTTTTCTTTGGATGTATATTTTTCTTCATAAATTTATAAGGACCATTCATTCAATCATTTATTGAATTTTTATTTACCAGGGTAGCGCACTGATCTCAGTGGGCCATTTGCAGGCACAGTCCAGGTGACTAGGAACACTAAAAATGAACAAAAAATTTACAGATACAAGGGTAGGCTAAAAAAGCAAAAATATATGCACGGTTACAGATGTAAAAATAAGCTGCAACGTTTAGTTCAAGAAGCTGTTAACGTCAACATGAATGAAAAATGGAATAATGCTTAGCAGAGCATTATAGATGAGAGGCAGAAAGTAAAGGGGATGAGACAAGATGAAATAGGAAATAATAAAACAGGGATAAACGAGTGTGTGAGAGAACTGCAGGGGACCATTTAACATAATCTGAGAGACAGCAAGTTGTATTTTGATTGGGTGAAGTGTTCCCTGAGCTGCTGTCTGAAATCAAAGTACTTTTGGACATCTCAAGTGGAGAAAGGAATTGAGTCCCATGGTTTAGGTGGTAGAATAGAGAATACATGGTGAGTACAATAGATTTCACTTTTTGGAGTTAGTAGGGTGGGTGGAAACACCCCAAAGATTATTTATAGTGGTTTTGGTGAAACGTATGAGAGGGGATGATGTCTCAGGAGAACTGCCCTTTGTGAATTAGTGATCCTAACAAGAGGCAGGCTCTCAAATGTACTGGCAGCCATTCAGCTTTGGCAAGAGACAAAGCAGTGATGCTCAATACTGGGAGAGTAACAAAGCAGCATATACCCAGGCCACAAGCAGGACTTCTGATGTAAATACCTTTCAAGGAATTCAGCCCTACACTTGGTAGGACAGGTGTTTGGGGGAAGCAGCACACCGAGGATAATTGGGCATTTTGTGCTCTGGACCTAGGCAAAAATATAATGGAAGCCCATATAACAAACCTGCTTCCTGTACTCTAAACTTTTATTAACCTTATCTGACATTTGGAAAAAGTACAGTTGTGTACACTTACCATAAATGTAGATGTTAGAGTGTATTCACTGTTGCAGTCATCACATTTGGGCTATCGCCTGCAAGTAGCACCCAGGCGGCCTGAATACCAGAGTCTTGGGATTTCTGCGTCAGATGCTGTTGCTTCTTCCATGACATCAGGTCGTCAGGGGTATAAAAACATGCAGCCGACGCCATTACACCAGTTTTTCTTGCCCCAGATGCCAGGTGCCCCCAAAATAGGAAGCAATTACATGGTATGCAATACCCCCAGCAAAACACAAATACCAATGATATAAGATATGCCAGACAAAAGATAGGACAGAAAATCAAGAGATGTCAGGGGGCTGGAGGGAGGGTAACCAGGACTGCAACAGTGAATACACTCGAGCATCTACAATTATGGAAAGTGTATACAACTGTACTATGTTCTTCATGTTTCACTGCTGCAGTCATCACATTTGGGTTGATTCCCAAAGCTAAGGAAGGGTGGACGTAGTTATGAAGCATTAGGGCTGGTAATCAGGCCCTGTAAGACTACTGTGGAAAATCCAGCTCTGGATTTATAAAATATAGGCAAGTGGTAGTGCTTGGTGAAAGTGTGTACAGAGCTCCAAGTTGCAACTTCTACGATGTCCCTGGTAGGGAACTCCACAGAGAAATGCTGTAGAGGTAGATGTAGCCCTAGTGGAATGAGTTCTGATCACCTGTGGGGTAGGTTTCCCATGGTGCTTGTAGAAGAAATGGATGCAGTGTGCTACCCATTTAGAAATGGTTTGCTTTGAAATGGCCTTGCCCTCTGCCCCTGCAGCAAAGGTGACTAGCAGCTGGTCAGATTTGCTGAGAAGCTTAGTCCTGTCCAGATAGAACCTAAGCTGCCTGTGCACGTCCAGGGAATGCAGGATCCTTTCCCCTTTGTTCTGAGGATTAGGGAAAAAAAGGTTGGCAAATGAATGGACTGGTTTAGAGCCACACTAGACACCACCTTGGGCATAAAAGATGGGTTAGTCCTGAGGGAAACCCTGTCTGCATGGGAGGTAATGAAGGGTTCCACTGCCATAAGGTCCTGCAATTCAGGCGCTTCTTGCTGAAGTGATGGCTAGAAGTAAAGCTGTTTTTCCATGAGAGGAATTTTAACTCTGCTGTGCCCGCATGTTCAAAGGACGGAAGTGTGAGCTTTTCCAATACAAAGTTAAGGTCCCAGGCTGAAGTGGGAGGTCTTCTGGGGGGGGGGGGGGGTGTCTTAAAACTTTTGGCTCCTCTCATGAACTGTTTTATCAGAGGATTACAGAAGAGGGTTGGCTCATTATTATAATAAGCTGAGATGGCAGAGGCATGGATCTTAATTGAAGAGAAGGATAGGCCTTTGAGGAGCATTTCTGTTAATTAGTATATGAGGTAAGCTGGGCACAGTTGTGCCCATTCCGTGAGACTAGCTCCAAGAACAGTATCTTTTCCATTTTTCCAAATAGGATTTTCTAGTACTAGGCCTCCTTGCCTAAAGAATGACATCCAGCACATCCTTACTGAGGTTTGCTGGTGTTGAATTCAGGGGATTAAGCCAGGCTGCAAGGTTCAGGGTCTGTAGCAGAGGGTGCAGAATCTGGCCCATCTGCTGAGATAGCAGGGAAGGAGTCTGAGGCAGGTGCCATGGTTGTAGCACTGTCATACTGCGCAAAAGAGGGTACCAGTGCTGGCGTGGCCAGTCTGGTGCAATCAGGATTGTCCTTGGCTTGTCCTGTTTGGCTGTCCTTGGCTTGTCCTGTTTAGTACAACCTTCGAGAGGAGTGGCAGAGGAGAAAAGGCATAGACTGGGAGGCTTTCCCAGGTGAAGGACAGGGCATCCACTTTCCAACCTTGTCTGTGGCGAGTTCTCGTGCAAAATTTGCTCAACTGATAGTTCTGAGCGGAAGCAAAAAGGTCCACCTCTGGTGTCCTCCACCTGTTCCTCAAAAGCTTGAATATTTGGGGTTCCAGTTTCCACTCATGTGGAACTATGGGATTTCTGCTTAAGTCGTCTACCAGTGAATTTAGCTTGCCTTGCAGAAACTGAGCATGTAATTGTACTCTGTTGCTCATGGCTGTGTTCCACTGAGCCATGGCTAGTCTGCACAGTGGGTAGGAATGGGTTCCACCCTGTTTGTTTATATACCACATAACTGTAATGTTGTCCGTCTTTACCAATAGTTGTCCTGGAAGAATAAGGTCCTTGAAGGCTATCGGAGCATTCTGCACAGCTAACATTTCTTTTTGACTGACATGCAGGTGCAACTGCTTTGGGTTCCATTTGCCCTGAATACACTGCCTGTCATGTGAGCCCCCCATGCATAGTCTGATGCGTCTGTTAGGGTTTTGGCAGAAGGGGGGTAGAATGAAAGGGAGTCCCTTGTGGTTGCAGGCCTCTGCCCACCAAAGGAACTCTGTCCTTAGGCAAGGAATGATAGTAATCATTGTTTCCAGGTCCAGAGTATATTGACACCAGACACTTTTTAGGTACCATTGAAGTTTCCTCATATGCAGTCTTGCATATGGAATTAATAGAAGGCAGGAGGCCATGAACCCTAGTGTTTGCAGTATTTTTCTTGCAGCTAGCCAGGTTTTGGTGGCCAGTAGATTGAAATAGTTTGTCAAATAAATTTGTTTCTCTGGAGTGAGGAATGCCATCTGGGAAGATGTGTTCAAGCTTGCTCCCAGGAATATAATCTGTTGGCTAGGTACAGTACAGTTGTGTACCTACCACAAATGTAGATGTTAAGTGTATTCACTGCTACAGTCATTACTCTTGGGTTATCCTGCTGGCAGGCTACCCGCAGTCGGCCTGAATTCCAAAGTCCTGGGCCGGCGTCTGTTGCTGTCGCCTCTTCCCTGACGTCAGTGCGCCAGGGGTATAAAAGATGCAGACGACGCTATTTGCTTCAGTTTTTCTTGCCCCAGATGTCAGGTGCCCCCAGAAGGGTAGGCTAAAAAAATTATGCCAATAAAAAAGCATGCACTAAAATAAAACATTCTACATCTACAAGCAAATACACCACATAGGTTGTACAGTATAAAGAAGTGCAGATAAGTCCCAGCAACGAAAAGGGGGATGATGGGTGGGTAACCTGGACTGCAACAGTGAATATACTCGAACATCTACATTTATGGTAGGTACACAACTGTACTATGTTCATCATGCTTCACTGTTGCAGTCATTACTCCTGGGTTGAATCCCAAAGCTGAGGTTGGGTGGCTGGGCCTAAATAGAATTAGGAGTGGCTATGAGGCCCTGCAGAACTGCAGTGGCGAAGCCTGCTCTTGATTTAGAGTAAAGAGGTAAGTGGTAGTGCTTTGTAAAAGTGTGGACTGAAGTCCAAGTTACAGCCTCCAAAATGTCCTTAGTTGGTACTCCTCTGAGGAAGGCTGCTGAAGTAGCTGCTGCTCTGGTTGAGTGTGGCCTGATGCCCTTAGGCACTGATTTGCCATGTTGAGAATAGCAGAAACGAATGCAGTGGGCTATCCATTTGGAAAATGTCTGCTTTGAGATTGCTTTTCCTTGAGATCCTGCAGCATATGCCACTAAGAGTTCCTCAAATTTTCTGAAAACTTTAATTTTGTCCAAGTAGAAGCGTAGCTGTCTGTGTATGTCCAAAGAATGTAGAAGTCTCTCCCCCTTATTCTGTGGGTTCAGATAAAAGGTAGGCAAATGAAATGTTTGATTAAGAGCCACACTGGACACTACCTTAGGCATAAATGTTGGGTTTGTCCTCAGAGAAACCCTGTCCGGATGGAAAATTATAAAAGGTTCAACCGCCATTAGTGCCTGTAATTCTGAGACTCTTCTTGCTGAAGTTATTGCTAAGAGCAGAGCTGTTTTCCACAAGAATTTTATCTCAGCTGTTTTAGCTGGTTCAAAAGGAGGCAGTATGAGTTTTTCCAAGACAAAACTGAGGTCCCATGCAGGTATTGGTGCTCTTCCTGGGGGTCTTATGTTTTTGGCCCCTCTGAGGTACTGCCTTAGTAGTGGATGTGAAAAAATAGGTGGGTCCGTATTGTAATGAGCTGAAATGGCAGAGGCATGAATTTTAAATCGATGAAAAGGATAGGCCTTTGTTCAACATCTCAGTTAAGTATTGTAAAATCTGAGGAATATTTGGTACAAGCATGTCAATTCCTTGTGCCTGGTTCCAAGCACAGAATCTCTTCCACTTTTCTGCATATGATTTTCCGGTGCAGGGCCTCCTGGCCTCCAGAATAACATCCATAACTGCTTTGGAGAGAGGTGTGTTCTGAATGGTTACATTAACCGCCATGCAGCCAGATTTAGGGTTTTGAGTTGGCTGTGCAGTATCAGATTGTTCTGTTGGGTCAGTGAATGAGGAATTTGAGGCAATGTCCAGGCTGGGCCTTGAGACATGCTCTATAGGACTGGTTACCAGTGCTGGCGTGGCCAGTCTGGGGCAATCAGGATAATTTTTGGCTTCTCTTGTCTGACCTTTAGGAGTATCTTGGGGAGGAGTGGTAGTGGAGGAAAGGCATATACTGTAAGGTTTTCCAAGCTGAATGATAGAGCATCCACTTTCCATGCTAGCTTGTGATAAGTCCCTGTGCAGTATCTCTGTAGTTGGCAGTTGTGAGGGGAGGCAAATAGATCATTGTCTGGGCGTCCCCATTTCCTTGTTATCATGCTGAAGATTTGTGGATCTAGTTTCCACTCATGAGGATCCATGAGGTTTCTGCTTAGTTCGTCTGCCAGAGTATTTATTTTTCCTGGCAGGAATTGAGCTTGCAGGTGTACTTGATAAGTCAGTGCTGTGTTCCACAAAATCATACCACAAAGTCTGCAAAGGGGGTAGGAATGCATGCCTCCCTGCTTGTTTATGTCCCACATGACTGTAGTATTGTCCGTCTATCAGCAGTTGTCCTGGATGAAGGAGATCCTTGAAAGCTGTCAGTGCATTTTGTACAGCCAGCATTTCTTTTAGATTGATATGAAGATGCATTTGGCTTGCGGGCCATGTGCCCTGAATACATTTTCCTGCCATCTGGGCCCCCCAGGTATAATCTGACGCATCTGTTGTTAGTCTGCCTGGCAGTGGGTAAAGTGAAAGGCTGTCCCTTGTTGTGGTGACAGGCCTGAGCCCACCATCGGAACTCCTGTTGCAGGCAGGGAATGAGTGTAATTGATTTTTCCAGGCTGTGGCAATGTCGAGTCCAAACACCTTTTAGATACCATTGTAGTTTCCCCATATGCAGTCTTGCATATGGAATTAACAGAATGCAGGATGCCATGAAGCCCAAAGCCTGCAGACTTTTTCTTGCAGATAACTGGGTTTTTGTTGCCAACATTTCGAAGTAAGAAGTCAGTTGCCTTTGTCTGGTGTGAGAAGTCATCTGGGCAGTTGTATTTAAGCTTGCACCCAGGAATATTATGTCTTGAGAGGGTACTAGTTTTGATTTCTTTTCGTTTACTGTGTACCCTAGGCAAATTAGTAAGCTTTTGACAAACGCCAGATGTTTTAGTACAATGTCCTTGTTCTCTGCTTGAATGAGGCAGTCGTCCAATAGGGATATATCTGAATTCCTCTGTCTGCAAAAAGCAATTACTGGTGCCAGGCATTTTGTGAAGACCCTGGGCGCAGTAGAGAAGCCAAAGGGCAGTGCAGAGAATTGGTAGTGCATTGATCCAGCTATGAATCTGAGGTATCTTCTGCAAGATTGCCTGATTGGGACATGCAGGTAATGCCTCTTTTAGGTCCAAAGTTACGAGCCAAGTCTTCTTGCCCAGCATGAACAGAAACTGCTGCAGAGTCAACATTTTGAATTTTGGAACGTCCAGAAAAGTGTTTAGAATGGACAGGTCCAGTACTGGTCTCCAAGCTTTGTCCTTTCTGGGTACCAAGAAAAGTCATGAGTAAAACCCTTGTCCCTGCTCCTGTAGTGGTACTCGCTGAATGGCCCCCATGTCCATGAGGGATGAAACTTGCTTTTGTGCCTCTGTCCATTGATTGTGTGGCAGGTCTGGCATGCCTCTTGCCTTTGGCAGGGTGTGAAGGTGGAACCTGCAGCCCTGAGACACTATATTCAAGTCCCATTTGTCCTGGATGATCATGTGCCAGTTTTGTGAAAAAAGTGCCAGTTTTCCCCCTAAGGGAGCTTGTAAAAGGTAAGTGCTTGGTACTGGTAGAGGAAAGTCATTGGGACTGTTTCCTATAAGGTTGAGATTTGTCTTCTCCGCTTTTGGATGTAGAAGCACCCCATTGTTTAGGCCTGTATGAGCCTTGGGGCTGGGATCTGCCTCTAGGGCGTCTGTACCTGCTTCTTTGTGGTCTGTCTGACACTGGAAAGGACCAATTTTTTGAAGGCCAGTTCCTGCTAAATCTAGGTGGCTGTACCTGTAAGAAATCCTTAACTTTCTGCATAGATTTAGCTTTATCCTCCATTTTCTTCAACACCTCTTCTGCCTTAACACCAAACAAAGTATCATGCTGTAATGGAGCATCTAATAATTTTGCTTTAACATGATCAGGCAGATTCTGTTCCTTTAACCAAGCATGTCTCCTAATCGCAGAACCCGTTACAGCGGCCCCTACAAGAGGCCTCCAAAAAATCAAAACCACATTGCAAAGTATGTTTTCCCACTTGTTCAGCTGCATGCAATAAATCCTGCATTTCCTTGTTTTCAGGACATTCAGAGTTAGTCAACATTTTCTGTTTTAATAGTGACATTAGGTATTGCTGATATTTAAGAATATGAAATTGACAATTTAAGGCCCTTACAGCCAAAGTAGCCGAAGTGTAAACTTTTTTCCCCCCATCTGTCCAGTGCCCTTGAATCCCTATCAGAGGGGACAGGGTTTTTAGCAGTGGAAGTTTTGACTCCCCTAGGACCCTGAGATATGGTTTCTGGGTCAGCAGCAGGGTTTTTATAAAGAAATTTATGGGAATCTGGGACCCGGTTGTATCTGTCTGGCTTAACTGGTGCAGGGGTTATAGAGTCTGGAGACAGGCCGGACTCTGAAAAAACATCATTTACAATGTCCAGAACAGGGGGAATGCCAAGGGGCCTGTGCTGAGGAAGTAAGAGAAAATCTCTGAGCCTTTTCTTCGATTCTGAGTAATCCTGGCTCTCCCAATGAAAGTGCTCCCTCATGGTATGCAGATTTCCCCAAAGGAGAAATCTTCTGGAGGAGAAGCTGAAGGAATAGATTCTTCAGCATCAGAATCCTCATAGGGAGGAAGAGAGTATTCCTGATCAGAGGAGGAATCAGAGGAAATGGAAACCTGATCTGAAGATTCATATTCTGTCTCTTGCCTAGGCCTCTTATCAGGAGGGTGATGGGAATCCCTGATCAATGGTCTTCGGCCATTTTGAGCATCTGCTTTTTAGGCATGGAAGCCTGTCCTGGAGAATGATGTACTTGTTTCTTTGTCTTTAGAGCTGCTTTAGTCTTTGGCTTGGAAGCTGAAGATGACTTTACATATAACTTAGTTGGTCTGAAAACACCCTCAGAAGCCGATGCCTGCACAGCGGCTCCAGACCCATCTGAGTGAATAGTTTCTGAGGATCCAATACCTTGAGTTTCCAGAGGCCCAGTCAGCTCCACGTGGGAGTCGGAAGCGGCCTGTGACTCTGAGGTAGCGGCCGTCGGGGGCTGTGAAAGCACTTCACTGAGAACCGGCGAACAGATGACTAGCTTAGCGGAAGCCTCATCGTCGGATTTGGACCTCGGATGCCTGTCCTTGTCTTTATCCTTGCGTTTTTTAGAAATTCCGGTCGGTTGCTCCGACAGCATAGTATAACTGAATCTTCGGTCGAAGTAATGAAAGGCAAAATCGTACCGACGCTTTATAGTGCGCTGGTTAAATATAGCACAAAACCGACAACAAGCAACGTCGTGGTCAGGGCCTAGGCAAGGAATACAGTAAGAGTGAAAATTCTTATGAGGTATTTGCTTCCCACAAGAAATACAATTATTAACTTTTTCTGACATCGGTCTGGAGCAAGAAAAAAAGTTTCCCCAATGGGGTACTTAGCTTTAATGAAGACTTTGGATCTGAAATTTGATTTTGAAAATCTCAGGAGTCAGCCGACCGGCACTTGCAAACTGCTCTTGCTTCAGGCACCGCGCGGCAAGAAAGACTGAAGAAAATGGCATCAGCTGCATCTTTTATACCCCTGGCGCACTGATGTCAGGGAATAGGTGACAGCAACAGACGCCAGACCAGGACTTTGGAATTCAGACTGACTGCGGGTAGCCTGCCAGCAGGATAACCCAAGAGTAATGACTGCAACAGTGAAACACAATGAACATCAGTTGTGATTTCTTTTCGTTGATGGTGTACCGCAGTGAAGTGAGAAGTCTCTTTACAAATGCCTGGTGCTGAAGTAGCAACTTCTGACTGTCCGCCTGAATCAGGCAATCGTCCAAGTTTGGGTAAATTTGAATTCCTCTCTGCCTGCAATATGCAATGGCTGGAGGTAGGCACTTTCTGAATACCCTGGGCGCAGTAGATAAGCCAAAGGGAAGTACAGAGAAAGTACAGTTGTGTACACTTACCATAAATGTAGATGTTAGACTGTATTCACTGCTGCAGTCATCACATTTGGGTTATCTGCTTGCAGTAGCCCTCAGTCGGCCTGATTATCAAAGTCCTGGGTCCTGCGTCGGTTGCTGTCTCATGACGTCAGGTAGTCAGGGGTATAAAGCATGTAGCAGACACCATTGCATCAGTTTTTCTTGCCCCAGATGTCAGGTGCCCCCCTAATGGGAAGCAATTAAATATATATATGCAAGGTTATGCCTCCAACAAAAAAAGCAAATACACCAAAAAGCTTTTAAGCATAGTAAAGAACAGAGTTATAGCCAAAAGACGACAGGGGGCTGGAGGGGGGTAACCAGGACTGCAACAGTGAATGTGCTCGAACATCTACATTTATGGTAAGTGTACACAACTGCACTATGTTCTTTGTGTTTCACTGCTGCAGTCATTGTTTGGGTTGAGTCCTAAAGCTAAGGAAGGGAGGTGGAAGTTACAGAGCAATAGAGCCAGCTATTAAGCCCTGCAAGATTGCAGTGGCAAAACCAGGACTGGATTTAGAAAAACTAGGCATGTGGTAATGCTTGGTGAAGGTATGTACAGAGCTCCAGGTAGCAGCTTTTAGGATGTCCCTGGTAGGGACTCCTCTGAGAAAGGCTGCAGAGGTAGATGCAGCCCTGGTGGAATGTGATCTTATCCCCTGTGGGGTAGGTTTTCCATGGTGCTTGTAGCAGAAATGAATGCAATGGGCTTTCCATTTGGAAATGGTTTGCTTTGAAATGGCCTTCCAGTCTGCCCCTGCAGCAAAGCCAACTAGCAGCTGCTCAGATTTTGAGAGGCTTAGTCCTGTCCAAATAAAATCTAAGTTGTCTGTGCACATCCAGAGTGCAGTATTTGTTCCCCTTTGTTTTGTGGATTAGGGAAAAAAAAGTAGGCAAATGGACTGATTTAGGCAACACTAGACACCACCTTGGGCATAAAGGAAGGATTGGTCCTGAGGGAAACCATGTCCGCATGGAAGATAATGAAGGGTTCCTCTGCCATGTGTGCCTGTAATTCAGACACTCCTCTTGCTGAAGTGACGGCTAGAAGGAAGACTGTTTTCCAAGAAAGGAATTTCAATTCTGCTGTTGCAGTTGGCTCAAAGAAGGGGGGAGGGAGAGTGAGCTTTTCCAAAACAAAGTTAAGGTCCCAGGCTGGAGTGGGAGCTCTCCTGGGGGGGTCTTACATTTTTGGCCCTTCTAAGGAATTGTTTTTAGCAGGGGGTGAGAGAAGAGGGGTGGCTCAGTATTATGTGCTGAAATGGCAGAGGCATGAATTTTAATTGACAAGAAGGATAGGCCCTTGTGGAGCATTTATGTTAAGTACTGAAGAATATGAGGTAAGTTGGGCACTGTTGTGCCCATCCCCTGAGTCTGGCTCCAGCAACAGTATCTTTTCCACTTTTCAGCATAGGATTTTCTAGTATTAAGGCCTCCTTGTCTCCAGAATGACATGTAGCACCTACTTACTGAGGTATGCTAGAGGAGAGCTCAAGGAATTAGACAGGCTGCAAGGTTCAGGGTTTGAAGCTGAAGGTGCAGAATCTGGCCCGCCTGCTGGGACAGCAGGGAAGGGGTCTGAGGCAGGTGCCATGGTTGCAGCAGTGTCATACTGCGCAAGAGAGGGGTACCAGTGCTGGCGTGGCCAGTCTGGTGCAATAAGTATTGTCCTTGGCTTGTCCTGTTTGATCTTTAGTAGAACCTTCAAGAGAAGAGGCAGAGGGGGAAGGCATAAACCGAGAGGCTTTCCCAGGTAAAGGACAGGGCATCCACTTTCCAAGCTTGACTGTGGGGAGTCTTTGTGCAGAATGTGTCCAATTGGTAGTTTTGAGGAGAGGCAAACAGGTCTACCTCTGGAGTCCCCCATTTGTTCCTCAAGAGGTTGAATATTTTTGGTTCTAGTTTCCATTCGTGTGGTTCCATGAGATTTCTGCTTAAGTAGTCTGCCAGTGAATTTAGCTTGCCTGGCAGGAATTGAGCTTGTGGGTGCACTTGGTAGCTCAAGGCTGTGTTCCACAGAGCCATGGCTAGTCTACAAAGAGGGTACGTGTGGGTTGTGGTGTTGTCTGTCTTTACCAATAATTGCCCTGGAAGAATACAGTCTTTGAAGGCTGTCAGGGAATTCTCTACAGCTAACATTTCTTTTTGGTTGATATGCAGGTGCATCTGTTTCGGGTTCCATAAGCCCTGAATGCAGTGCCCTGCCAAGTGAGCCCCCCATGCATAGTCTGATGTGTCTGTTAGGGTTTGGACGACAGGGGGTAGAGTGAAATGGAGCCCCTTGTTGCGGTAGCAGGCCTCTGCCCACCAAAGGAACTCTGTCTTTATACAAGAAACTATAGTAATCCTTGATTCCAGGTCCTGAGAATGTCGACACCATATGCTTTTTAGATGCCACTGGAGTTTCCTCATATGCAGTCTTGCATATGGAATTAGTAGAATGCAAGAGGTCATGAACCCTA
The DNA here is from genome assembly GCF_019279795.1 of Protopterus annectens. Taxonomy (NCBI): domain Eukaryota; kingdom Metazoa; phylum Chordata; order Ceratodontiformes; family Protopteridae; genus Protopterus; species Protopterus annectens. The sequence continues at coordinate 49,509,990 of NC_056729.1, forward strand.
GGGCTTGCAGAACTTTCCTTGCAGATAGCTGGTGTTTTGTGGCCAATAGTTTGAAATAGGCTGCCAAATAAACTTGTTTCTCTGGAGTGAGGAATGCCATCTGGGAAGTTGTGTTCAAGCTTGCTCCCAGGAATACAATCTGTTGGCAGGGTACTGGGTGAGATTTATTTTTGTTTATGGTGTACCCCAGTGAAGTTAGAAATTTCTTTATGAATTCCAGGTGTTGTAATAGTAAGTCCTGGCTTTCTGCCTGAATCAGACAATCGTCCAAGTATGGGTATATTTGAATATTTCTCTGCCTGCAAAATGCAATGGCTGGAGCAAGACACTTTGTGAATACCCTGGGCACAGTAGATAAGCCAAAGGGAAGTGCAGAGAACTGATGGGGCAGGCTGCCCTGAAGCGTAGGTATTTCCTGCAAGACTCTCTTATTGGAATGTGCAGGTAAGCTTCCTTCAAGTCTAAAGTTGCCAGTCAGGCATCCTTGCCTAGCATAGGAAGAAGTTGTTGAAGTGTTAGCATTTTGAATTTTGGAATTACCAGAAAAGGTGTTTAGCAGGAGCGGTCTTTTCTGGGTACCAGGAAAAGTCTTGAATAAAAATCTTGTTCCCTTTGTTCTGCTGGGACAGGTTGAATAGCCCTGATACAGAAGAGAGAACACCTGCTGTTGGGACTCCGACCATTGATTTGGGGGTAGGTCTGGCCAACTGTTTGGGGTTGGTAGGGTGTGGAAGTGGAATCTGTATCATTGGGAAACTATGTTCAAAACCCATTTGTCCTGGGTAATGAGTTCCCAGTTTTTTGTATGCAGGGCGAGCTTTCCTCCTAAGGGAACCAGGTAGTTCAGCAGGGCTTGGAAGGGTTAAGGTAGTCATTGTGCCATTTTTCCATAGGGGGGTGGCTTACTACTCCCTGCTTTGGAAGTGGGAGCCATCCACTGCTTAGGTCTGTGTGCAGCCTGAGACTGTAACCTAGGTGGTCTGCTGTTGCTGGGATTGGACTGAGAAGGCCAAGGGGTTGGGAGGGTGGCCAAATGGTTAAGGTGTTTGCCTTACTAACACAAGGTGCAGGGTTAGAGTCTCACAAGGGATAATTGGCTAGACTTAAAAAGGCTCGCAAGGGCAGTTAGCTTTGTACTAATCTATGAACCTATGGAAGTGTCTGGAAAGAACCAATTCTTTGAAGGCCAATGCCTACTAAATCTGGGAGGCTGTACTTGTAGGAAATCTTTAACAGTTTGCATAGATTTAGCTTTTTCCTCCCATCCTTTTGAGGACTACTTCTGCTTTATTGCAAAAAAGGCAGTCTTGGTCTAAGGAAGCATCCCGTAATTTAGCTTTAATATGATCTGGCAAGTTTTGTTCCATAAGCCAAGCATACCTTCTAAGTACAGGCCCAGTGACAGCAGCCCTGCAAGATGCTTCTAAAGCATCAAAACCACATTGCAAAGTAGGTTTACCAACTTGTTCTGCAGAATGCATTAAATCCTGCAATTCTTTGTGTTCAGCAGAGTCAGGAATCACCATCATTTTCTGTTTAAGTAGACCCATAATATGCTGCTGATACTTTAACATATGAAACTGGCAATTTAAAGCCCTAATGACCAAAGTAGCAGAAGTATCTACCTTCTTACCCCATCTGTCTAGGGCTCTAGAATCTCTATTGGAAGGAGTAGGACTTTTGGCAGCAGTAGCCTTAATGCCTTTTGGTCCTTGGGAAATGGTCTCTGGATCCGCAGAAGGATTCTTGAAGAGGAATTTGCGAGAGTCAGGTACTCTAATACCGGTAAGGATTTTTGGGAGCTGGAGGTAAAGTGTCTGGGATAAGGCTAGATTCCAAGAAAGCATCATCTACAATGTCCAGAACAAGAGGGATAGCTACAGGCCTGTGTTGGGGCAGGAGTAAGAATTCCCTAAGCCTCTTTTTGGACTCGGGAGTAATCCTGGCTTTCCCAGTGGAAATGCTCCCCAAGAGTATGCAAGGTTTCACCGAAGGAAAAATCTTCTGGAGGGGAAGCAAAGGGAATGGAATCCTCTGCCTCAGAATCCTCATAAGTAGATACGGGCAAATCCTGGTAATCAGAAGGAGCAGAAATATCAGTTTCCTGATCAGAAGAATCCGTAAGAAATTCAGTTCTAGGTCTCAGAGGGGGAAGGCTGGCTTCCCCTAATTAAGGTAATAAGGTCTTCAGCCATTCTAAGCACTTGTTTTTGAGGCATATGGCCTGAGCTCGCAGTGTGGTCAGCTGTTTTCGAGGCGTAGTGTGAGTTGCAGGCTTGAAGGATTTGGAACTTCTACATGGAAATGATGACAACAGTTTAAAATGAAAGTCTGTAGGCCTGAATACACCCTCAGAAGCCGGTGCCTGCACAGCAGCTCCAGACCCATCCAAGGTAGAGACATCCACAGGTTCCATAGTCGAAGAAGCATCTCGCAGCATACCTGACTCCGAATGGGTCTCAGTACAGGCCTGCGAATCTGAAGTTGCGGGTATCAGGGGCTGCGAAAGCGCCTCACTGAGTACCAGCGGACTGGTGACTAGCTTAACGGAAGCGTCTGTGGCAGTTTTGGACCTATGCAGTCTGTGTCTGTCTTTATTCTTGCATTTTTTTTTTTTTTTGGAAGATCTGTAGTCGGATGGCTTAACGAAGCCATTTCGGAGTACGGAGACCGAATACAAAAGTAACTGGCTGCAAAAATAGCCCGACAACGAATAGTTTGGGGATTGAACAAGGCACAAAACCAACAGCTAGGGAAGTTGTGGTCTGGGCCTAAACTGGGGATGCAGTATGAATGAAAATCTCTATGAGGTATTTGCTTTCCACAGGTAAGACAATTAACTTTTACTGACATCGGTTGGAGCAAGAAAAAGGATCCCCAAAGGGGTACTTATCTTTTTTGAAGACGTCGGACGACCGGCACTTGTGAACTACTTCTGGCACCGCACGGCAAGAAAGACTGATGTAATGGCGTAGCCTGCATGTTTTATACCTCTGACATCATGGAAGAGAGCATCCGACACAGAAATCCGAAGACACTGATATTCAGGCCGGATGAGGGCTACCTGCAGGCAGACAACCCTAATGTGATGACTGCAACAGTGAAACACGAAGAACATCAGGAGGGATAGCTAGAGGCCTGTGCTGAGGCAAGCTTAAAAATTCACTTAGTCTCTTTTTGGACTGGGAGTAGTCATGGCTCTCTCAGCAGAAATATTCTCTAAGGGTGTGCAGGGTTTCACCACAGGAAAAATCTTCTGGTGGGGAGGCAGAGGGAATGGAATCCTCTGCATCAGAATCCTCACAGGTAGATAAGGGTATGTCTTGGAAATCAGAAGGATAAGAGTAATCAAATTCCTGATCAGAAGAATCAGAAGGAAAGTCAGTTCTGGATCTTTTTGAGGGGGGAGGCTGACTTCCCCTAATTAAAGTAATGAGGTCCTCATCCATAATAATTTGTTTTTGTGGCATGTGGGCCTTAGAATGTGCACTTTGGTCGTCAGTTTCCTAGGCTTAATGCGAGCTTTAGGCCCGAGAAATTCAGTATTTTTTTAGTCTGAAAGGAAGTAGTCTGTAATATGAAGATCGGAAGGCCTGAAAACACCCTCAGAAGCCAGTGCCTGCACAGCGGCTCCGGACCCATCCAAGGTAGAGAGATCCGCAGGTTCCATAGTCGAAAAAGCATCTCACGGCATACCGGACATCAAATGGGTCTCAGTAGAGGCCTGCAAATCTGCAGAAGCAGGCATCAGGGGCTGCGAAAGCACTTCACTGAGTACCGGCGGACTGGCGACTAGCTTAACTGTAGGGTCATTGGCAACGTTGGACCTATCTAGTCTATCTCTGTCTTTATCCTTTTATTTATTAGGAAGATCGGTAGTCGGATGGCTTACCGCAGACATTTCGGCGTACGGAGATAGAGAGCATAAGAATTTAGCTACAAAAATAGCCCAATGATGAATAGTTAGGGCATTGAACAAGGCACAAACCGAAAGCGAGGGACGTCATTATCTGGGCCTAAACATGTGACGCAGTAAGAATGAAAGTCTCTGTGAGGTATTTGCTTTCCACAGGCAAGACAATTATTAATTTTTTCGAACATCGGTTAGAGCAAGAAAAAGGATCCCCAATGCGGTACTCATCTTTTAGAAGACTTCAGGTCTGAAACTCGAAAAACAAAAATTTCAGGAGTCGCCGACCGGCACTTGCGAACTACTTCTGCTTCGGGCACCACATGGCAAGAAAGACTGATGTAATGGCATCAGCTGCATGTTTTATACCCCTGACGACCTGACGTCATGGAAGAAGCAACAGCATCCGACGCAGAAATCCCAAGACTCTGGTATTCAGGCCGGCTGAGGGCTACCTGCAGGCAGATAACCCAAATGTGATGACTGCAACAGTGAAACATGAACATCAACTTCACCAGAAACAAAAAAGAAAAATGTGTTCCCCAATGGCATACATAACGTGCCTTTTCTTCAGGATGACCCAAAGGACTGCCCAAGTGCTTAAGCGAAATGGTCATCGGACTTTGGACGAAACAACCGAATACAGTAGAGTCGATTAGCCAACATAGGATAATTCGGATAATCGAACATATAATTGAACCTGATAAACTTCTAAAAAGGTTTTTGATGAACATTAAACAAGAAAAATAGAACAAATTTACTGGTAAGTACAAAAATGTACAGTATATTACTGTAGTATAAGCTCAAAAAACAAGCGCAAGTGAATACGTTTAACAATTACATAGACTATGATTTTCCTTCCCAAAAGGTTTAGAAGGCTGAGCTCGGATAATCGAAGTTCAGATAATAGAGACTCTACTATATTTAAACCTACAATGTCCTCACATCAGAAGGTGTGAGCATGTGCCAGGCCATGGGAGAGAAAAAAACTCTCTTGTATTCGGACCAGCCTCAGGTTTCTGCAGGCAAGAAATCCAACAGTTACTACTGCAATAGTGAACTGTGAAGAAGGTACTGCTGTGTCACACTTACCATAATTGTTGATATTTGAGTAGATCAAAGTTGCAGTACAGACTTTTGGGGTCTTCCTGCCATGTAGAAGCCCACAACCTTCCCAATTTCCACAGTTTTTGCATTATCCCTAGCAGAAAGATGTCTGAGAATGGACACCCAGATGTCGGGGCATAAGAGTGCTCATCCTCAGGTCTTTCTGGGCAATGAAAAATGGATAGATGCCAGAGTACAACACAGACTTTCCAGCTGTCCGAGTTTGAATTTTACAAAGAAAAAAAAGAGGGGGTGATGAAGCACAAAGCTGTCTGCAGGAATCCCAAGGGGGAAGGAACAGATTAGAGGGTAAGAGTCTGTACTACAACAATGATCTACTCTAACATCAACAATTACCTCAAATGTGACAACTGTACTATGCTCTTCATTGTCAATGTTGTAGTGGTCTGGGCCTAAGCAAGGTATACAGAGGGAATGGAAATCCTTATGCGGTATTTGCTTCCCACATGAAATGCAATTATTAACTTTGTCTGACATCGGTCTGAGGCAAGAAAAGTTTCCCCAACGGGGTACTTAGCTTTCAAGAAGTCTTCGGTTGAAAAAATATTCGTAATCTCAGGAGCTGGCCGACCGGCACTTGCGAACTGCTTCTGCTTCGGGCACCGCGCGGCAAGACTGGAGAAGATGGCGTTGGCTGGTTCTTTTATACCCCTGTCGCACTGAAGTCAGGGAAGAAGCGACGACAACCGACGCCGGACCTAGACTTTGGAATTCGGCCGACCGAGGAACCGCCTGACGGCAGGAAAAAGTACAGTTTTGTACCTACCATAAATGTAGATGTTCGAGGATCCACATTGCTGCAGTCCTAACCATTGGGTAGTCCGCTGTCCAGTCGGCCCGAATACCAAAGTATATGGCTGACGTCGGTCAGGGCGCATTAGACTGACGTCAGGACGTCAGGGTACTAATGCGCATGACCGACGTCATATCCTCAGTCTTTTCTTGCCCCAGATGTCAGAAGACCCTAAAAGACAAGGCCAAAACCAAAAACACCAAACACTCCTACACCAAAAATATGTACAATATATACAAAATTACAAGAGTATAACCTCAACCACACAACCACCCCTAAACACAGAGCCGAAGGAGGGAGGGTAAATTGGACTGCAGCAATGTGGATCCTCGAACATCTACATTTATGGTAGGTACAAAACTGTACTATGTTCTTCATTCCACATTGCTGCAGTCCTAACCATTGGGTAGAATCCCAAAGCAGAGGTAAGGGAGGCTGGCAAATCATAAGGAAGCAGGAGCTGTCAACATGCCTTGCAAAATAGCTGTGGCAAAACCAGCCCTAGATTTAGAGTAGAGAGGAAGGTGGTAATGCTTAGAGAAAGTATGCACCGAACTCCAAGTAGCTGCCTCCAAAATATCCTTAGTTGCCACCCCTTAGAAATGCTGTTGAAGTGGCAGTAGCCCTAGTGGAATGAGGCCTAATCCCAGCTGGAATCTCCTTGCCATGATGGGAATAACAAAATGCAATGCAAAACCCAATCCACTTAGAAATAGTTTGTTTTGACACAGGCTTGCCCTGAGAACTCAAAGCAAAAGAAATAAACAACTGCTGAGACTGTCTAAAATCCTTAGTCCTGCTCAAATAATAACGCAACTGCCTGTGTACATCTAAAGTGTGCAAAATCTTTTCCCCCTTATTTTGAGGATCTGCATAGAAAGAAGGCAAATGAATAGTTTGGTTTAAAGCCACACTAGAAATCACCTTAGGCATAAAAGAAGGATTAGTACGTAATGATACCCTATCCTTATGGAAAATCAAAAAAGGCTCTACCGCCATAAGGGCCTGAAATTCAGAAACCCTTCTTGCAGAAGTAATGGCCAACAAAAAAGCAGTCTTCCATGACAAGTATTTCAAGTCAGCAGTAGCCGCAGGCTCAAAAGGTTGTAGAGTAAGTTTCTCCAACACAAAATTGAGATCCCAAGCAGGAGTAGGAGCCCCACGTGGGGGTCTTATATTCTTTGCCCTCTAAGAAATTGCTTGAACAAAGGATGCGAAAACAATGGTGGGTCACAATCATAGTGAGCTGAAATTGCTGCAGCATGAATCTTAATGGAAGAGAAAGACAAACCTTTGTCTAGTAACTCAGTAAGATATTGAAGAGCCACACTCAAATTAGGCTCAGAAATCTCCAAATTCTTTGCTGCACTCCAAAATAAAAATCTCTTCCATTTTTCTGTGTACACTTTCCTTGTACTAGGTCTTCTGGCTTCCATAATCACATTCAAATCTTGTTGAGGAAGTTGAGACCTGCTGTGTTTCAAAACAGAATATGCCAGGCTGTTAGATGAAGAGAGTGAAGCTTGACATTGAGTAGATGACCGTCCCTCTGAGACAATAGGTGTGGAATGAAAGGTAAAGGCCATGGAGGCTTCTTTACCAGACTCCTCAGTAATGGGTACCAATGTTGCCGAGGCCAATCTGGAGCTATTAAAATCATCCTTGGCTTGTCTTGTCTGACCTTCAGGAGTACCTTTGGGAGAAGAGGCAGAGGTGGAAAGGCATACACATGAAGATTTTTCCAACTGAAAGAAAGAGCATCCACTTTCCAAGCTGTGTGATGAAACCTTTGTGCAAAACTTTGGCAGCTGGTGGTTTAGTGGAGAAGTGAACAGATCTATGTCTGGAGTTCCCCATGACACTGTCAATTTCCGAAATACATGAAGATCCAGTTTCCACTCGTGGGGATCCATGATTTGCCTGCTTAACACATCTGCTAAGGAGTTCTGTGCTCCCGGCAGAAACCTTGCCTGAAGAGTTAGTTGCAAGCTGAGCGCAGTCTCCCATAAAATCATTGCATGCCTGCATAGAGGGTAAGAATGTGTTCCCCCTTGTTTGTTGATGTACCACATGACAGTTGTGTTGTCTGTTAGAATCAACACCTGCCCTGGAAGAAGTAACTCCTTGAAAGCCATTAATGCAAACTGGACTGCTAACATCTCCTTCATGTTGATATGTAGATGCTGTAGTCTGGCAGGCCACTTGTCTTGTATCCACTTTCCATTCAGATGAGCTCCCCAAGCTATGTCTGAGGCATCTGTCGTTAGAATCTGACTCTCCTCTGGCCGGGTCACAGAGAGTCCCCTGTTTAGGTGACATTCCTGAGCCCACCACAAAAATTCCTTTTGAATGCAAGGTATTATTTGAATGACAGTGTCCAAATCCTGGCAGTGCTGTGGCCATACATTTTTGAGATACCATTGCAGCTTCCTCATATGCAGTTTGGCATTGGGAAGCACCAGAATACAAGATGCCATTAACCCTAAGGCTTGAAGGACTGTCCTTGCAGTCAGCCCGGACTGAAGAAATAGGTGATGGAAGTAAATGGAAAGATTCTTTTGTTTGTCCGGGGTTAAAAAGGCCATCTGGGCTGCTGTATTCAGTCTCACACCCAGAAAGCACATGTCTTGAGAGGGTACTAGACTGGACTTTATTTCGTTCACAGAATACCCTAGGCATCTTAGCACTGCTATCACATATTCCAAATGCTGGAAAAGGTCTTCCTTTTCTTGAGCCAGAATCAGGCAGTCGTCCAAGTAAGGATAGATTTGAATTCCTTTTAGCCTGAAGTAAGCTATCACTGGAGCCAGAACCTTTGTGAACACTCTGGGCGCAGTAGATAAGCCAAAGGGCAATGCAGAGAACTGATAATGGGAATTTCCAGCTCGAAAACGCAGATACTTCCTGCAACTTAGTCTGATAGGTACATGAAGGTAAGCCTCCTTGAGATCTAAAGTTACCATCCAGTGATCTTTGCCCAGCAGAGGTAAAAGCTGTTGTAGCGTCAACATCTTGAACTTGGGAATGTCCAGGTAAGTGTTGAGGATAGATAAATCCAAAATTGGTCTCCACGTGTCCCCCTTCTTTGGTACTAGGAACAGGCGAGAATAAAATCCTAGGCCCCTTTCTGGCACAGGGACTGGCTGAATGGCCCCTATTTTGAGTAACAGAGAAATTTGCTTGAGAGCCTCTTTTCTTTGCAGAGGAGGAATGTCTGGCATGCCTTTGAAAGGAGGCAAGGTATGGAAATAAAACCTGTAACCGTGGTGAATGATATCCAAAACCCATCTGTCTTGGGTAAGTAAATCCCAATTTTCTTTGAAAAGAGCCAGCCGTCCTCCCAAAGGTGCTGCCAGACGAGAATGTACTGGCAGCTGAAAAGGCAGGTCATTGGGTCTGTTTTCGAAAGGACTGACCCCTGCCCCCCCCAGAAGTCTGAGCAGGTGAACTCCCTGTTCTAGGCCTAAAAGAACCTTGAGCTCTGCCCCTACCATGTCTAGACCTACCCCTAGACTGGGAATCATAAGCAGGATATGTCCATCCCTTAGTAGGCCAATTTCTACTAAACTTCGGAGGCTGCACCTGCAAAAAATCTTTAACAGTTTGCATAGACTTAGCCTTGTCCTCCACTTTCTTTAAAACTGCTTCCACAGGCGAACCAAACAACACGTCAGACTGTAAAGGAGCATCCAAAATCCTTGTCTTAACATGCTCAGCTAAATTCTGATCCCTCAACCAGGCGTGCCTACGAAGAACAGAACCAGTGGCAGCCACCCTCGAGGAGGCCTGCACAGCATCAAAACCACATTGCAATGAATGCTTACCCACCTGTTCAGACACATGAACGAAATCCTGCAACTCTTTACACTCAATACCTTCCGCCAGAGCATCCACCTTAGACTTCAATTGGGAAAGGAGATAATTTTGATATTTTAACATATGAAACTGGCAATTCAACGCCCTCATGGCTAAAGTGGAAGAAGTATACACCTTCTTTCCCCATCTATCCAAAGCCCTTGCCTCTATCAGGAGGAACAGGATTTTTAACAACAGAAGCCTTAACACCTTTAGGCCCCTGAGAGACAGTTTCAGGGTCTGCCCTAGGACTCTTAAAAAGATACTTATGAGCTTCAGGCACCCTATAGTACCTATCCGGTTTAACTGGGGCCGGAGGCAAAGAATCAGGGTTCAGGGAAGCCTCTGCAAAAACATCTTCCACCACAGTCAGAACAGGAGGTATAGCTAAAGGCCTATGCTGTGGTAAAAACAAGAATTCCCTAAGCCTCTTCCTGGAATCAGAGAAATCCTGACCTTCCCATTTAAAATGCTCCCTCATGGAATGCAGAGTCTCTGAAAATGAGAAATCCTCAGGAGGAGAAGCTGAAGGAGTAGAATCATCCACATCAGAATCAAAATAAGGAGGAAACTCCTGCAAGTCTTCAGCCGAAGACTCAGAAGCCTCCGAACACTGCTCAAAACTCTCAAACTCAAGCTCCCCCCTAGGCCTCTTATCAGGAGGGGGCATAGAACCTCTAATCATAGTAATCAAATCTTCTGCCATTTTAAGCATATGTTTCTTAGGCAAAGATCCTGAAGAGCTAGGAGAAACCCCTACTGAAGTTAAACCTGGCCTGCCTCTCAAAGAAGCCTTGGAAACAGAAGGGGAGGCTCTAACCACCTTAGGAAGAGAGGGAAGAACAGCCACCTGAGAAGCCCCTTCAGCCTGGCCTACCTCATGAGAGGACACATCCTGTAACAGTAAAGTCTCTCCCAGAGACTCCAAAGAAACTCCTGGCAAAACCTCTGGCTCCACTGAGCCTTCTAAAGAACCGACGTCCGGGACTGCCGGTTCTCCTACTCTAGGCTTTGCTGCTTTGTCCTTGCGCTTTTTGGACGAAGCGGGCGTCGGAGTATCCGACGGCATTTTATAATTACAACGCTTCCCAAAAACTAACCTGGCACAGTCTAACCTTCTCTTAATAGTGCGTTTGTTAAATCTAGCACAAGAGCGGCATCCAACAACGTCGTGCTCAGGCCCTAAACAAGGTATACACAAGGTATGGTAATCCCTATGAGGTATCTGTTTCCCACAAGAAATACAGTTATTCACTTTTTCTGACATCCGGTTAAATACTGAGGCAAGAAAAAACCAAAATATTCCCAACGGGTACTTAGCCAACTTTGATTCGGTCTGAAACTCCGACTTCAGAAAATTTCAGAACGCCAACCTGCACTCGCAAAACTGCTTCTGCATCGGACCATGCGGCAAAAAAGACTGAGGATATGACGTCGGTCATGCGCATTAGTACCCTGACGTCCTGACGTCAGTCTAATGCGCCCTGACCGACGTCAGCCATATACTTTGGTATTCGGGCCGACTGGACAGCGGACTACCCAATGGTTAGGACTGCAGCAATGTGGAATGAAGAACATCCCCATCTGTTATGACTGCAGCTGTATGCATGATGAACATCATCAACAATTATCTCAAGTGCGACAACTGTACTATGCTCTTCATTGTCAATGTTGTAGTACTGATTCTTGGGAGGACTCCCACAGCTACAGGTTGGGTGGGAAGGTAATTACTGGGCCCTGTGAAATCAGATTTTACCATCTGGCAGTATCACACATTGTTCTAGTCCTCAAGGCAAAGCCTTGATGGTAGTGTTTAGTAAATGTGTGCATAGTTCCAAATGGGAACTTGTAGGATGGCCTGGGTAGGCACCCCTTTGAAGAAGGCAATGATAGCTGCACTGTAGCTGGTGGAATAGTCTTGACACGGCCAAGTACAGATTTGCCATGGTTAGTCTAACACAACTTAATGAAACTGGCTAGCCATTTTGAGATGGCTTGTTTGGAAAAAGGTCTGACCCCAAGAAAGCCACCAATCGCTATGCTCTGGTCAGGGTTTTTGTCTCGTCTAGGTAGTACCTGATTTGGGGGTGCATGTTCATAGAATGCAGGATTTGTTCTATGGATTAGGAAAGACAGGAAAGTGGACAGCCTAGTTTAACAAAAGTTCTGACCCACCTTGCTGAGGTCACAGCTATTAGTAAAGCAATCTTCCAAGTGACCATCTGTAGATGGGCAGAAGTTGCTGGCTCAAACATGCAAAGTGAGTTTTTCTAGCACATAATTTAGATCCTAAGTAGGGATCAGGCTCCTCCTAGGGGGGGCCTCAAGTGAATGACCCCTTTCAAGGCTAGCTTTAGGTGGGGGTGGGAATAAGACAGGTGGGGAATAGGAAAGGCAATAGCTAGGTGGAGAACAGGAAAGGCAAGCTGAGCTGGCAGAAGCATATCCTAGAAATACTGGAGTAAGAAAGGCCCTTGGGAATCGCAGAACTAAATTAATGTCCACCTGAGGAGGACTGGTGTTCCTGCTGTGACGCAACAAAATGGACAATATTTCCATGTGAAGTATGATTTTCTAGTGGTGGATTTCCTTATCCTTCGGGATGGTTAGCACTTCAGAGTAGCAGCTTACATTTTTGGGTGTCAAAACCCAATCTTCCAGACTGGTCAGTGAGTGTGGTCAGAAGAGGATGGAATACAGAGCCCTTAGCCTGGCTGAGGAGATCTATTTCCTGTGGGAGTGTGTAGAATCTCCCTTCTCAGAGTCAAGAGGAGGGTGAATTACTATTATCTTGGCCAGAAGGGGCTACAAGGATCATGTATGGCCTGTCCATCCTGACTTAGCATCCTGGGAATCTGAGATAAAGATGGAAAAGCATACAAGGATGGGGCTTGCCCATTTGAATTAGAAAAACGATGCCCACTCTCCATGTACCTGCCTGCAAGTTTCTGGAGTAGAATCGCTGGAGCAGTCTATTTTGGTGCGTGGCAAAAAGATCTATTGAGGGAATTCCTCATTGTAAGGTTACATCCAAAAACCCTTCTGTCTTCAGCATCCATTTACTGGGGTCTAAGGTACCTGCTTAGTCTGGTAAGGTATTGTTCTGTCGCAGAATGCAAGACACTACTAGTGTTAATTTTAGTTCTTGTGCTAACATCCAAATCTTTATTGAGAGACCACAAAAAGGGCAGGAGAAAGCATCCCTTTATGTAGTGTTGTCTGGCCAAATCTGTAAAGTTCCTGGGGCCAAACTGTGTTGAAAAGTTATGGACTAAACAGTTAACATCTGTATTTAGTTCACATGCAGATTCCTCCAGTCTGGTGGCCAGATGCACTGCACCTTTATGAACTTAAGTGAGGTTTCCAGGCTTCACCTGAAATGCCTGTGGTGATGGTCCTGTCTGCCTGAGAGACCAAAAAAATATATGTCCTTGAACTCTGTAGGATGTTTTTTCCACCACAGTAACTCCTTTAGGCATGTAAGAAGACAAGAGTTTCCTGAAGCTCAGCGTGCTGTTCCAAAGTATTTTTGAGAAACACTTGAAGCTTTCTAGTGTGCAGCATCTCTTGAAAGATCATGAGTATGCAGGATGCCATGTAACCAAAGATCCTTAGAAGTTCCCTTGCTGAGATTTGTTGCTTTGACAGCAAGCTGGTCAGGTTGTCAGGAAAGATATTTTGCCCTGTGATGAAGGCTTTTTGCTGCGCATAATTTAATACTACTCCCCAAAAGAGAATCCTTGACTGGGGTTGCTTCTAAAAAGTACAGTTGTGTACACTTACCATAAATGTAGATGTGGAGCGTATTCACTGTTGCAGTCCAGACTTGAGGAATCTCCTGCCGTAAAAGCCCCTGGCTGGCCCAGCTACCAGAGAAAAAAATCTCCCTCCTCCAACAGCTGGTGAATGCCCTGACCAACATCAGTATATTTGGGTATATAGGGAGCCAGCCAACATCATGATTTTTTTTTTGTCCTCTTGAAGGTAGGATTCCCCCAAGATGGATCTTACAGTAAAGGGTCTTGGAGAACTTAAGCAAGGGAAGGAGAAAAAAGGAGGGTCCCCTTGGTTTGAGAGGAAGCTTGTACCAGTCTACCCTGTAGGCTAAGGAGGGAGAAAGAGACTGCAATAGTGAATACACTAACATCTTCACTGATGGTAAGTGTACACAACTGTACTATGTTCATGTTTCACTGCTGTAGTCCTAACTTGTGGGATGATTCCAAAAGCTGGAACAGAGTGTGGAAGGCAGATTACGGAGAGGACAGGATGCCCTGCAGAATGACAGTGGACTTGGAAAAGACTAATAAGTGGTAATGTTTGGTAAAGATATGCACAGATGACCAAGTATAGCAGCTTCAGAATGTCCTTAGTAGGAACTCTTTTTAGTAAGGGAGCAGAGGTATCAGTAGCCCTAGTAGAGTGAGTCCTGACAGTCTCAGGTAGCTTCTTACCAGGAGATCTGTAACATAATGAGATACAGTGAGAGATCCATTTGGAGATAGTCTATCTGGAAACTGGTTTTCCTTCACAACTGGTGGCAAAGGACACGCAGCTGGTCTGATTTTCTCAAAGTCTTGGTTCTGTCAACACAGCAACAGAGCTGCCTATGCACATCCAAGGAATGAAGAATTCTTTCCCCTTGGTTTTGTGGATTAAAAAAGGTAGGCAGATGTATGGCTTGATTTAATGATGTGTCCATCACCACCATGGGCATAAAGGAAGGGTTAGTACTGAGGGAGACACTGTCTGTATGGAAGTTGAAAAGTTCCACCGCCATGAGAGCCTGCATTCAACTCATGACTTCTAGCAGAAGCGAGTTTCTAACTTGGAAAACTGCCCTTTTGCCAGCTAAGTTAACAGAAGCTGCTGGTTCAAAAGGAGGCAGGATGAGGTTTTCCAGGACAAAACTGAGGTCCAATGGAGGAGCAGACTGTCCGCTGGGAGGCCTGATGTGAATCACTCCTCTAAGAACATGCCCGAGAAGAGAATGAGAAATGACAGGAGGAAGAAAAGGGATACGAGCTAAAATTGCAGAGGCATGAATTTTAATGGAGGAATAGGATAGGCCTTTGTCAACCAGATCAGCCAGTAACATAAGATGATAGGGATCTTAGTTGAGAGGATTGTGGCCCTACTGTTCACACCAAATGGAAAATCCTCTCCAATTACCTGCACAAGTACTGGATCTTCTGGCCTCTAAAGACATCTTGAACCTGCTTGCTTAGAGCAGGATGCTGTGGAATTATTCAGACAGATGAAGTTTGAGTGTCTGCCGATGGGATACACAATCTTTCCCTTGTCCCGAGACAGAAGGTCCACTCTCTGAGGTAACTACCATGTTTCCTCGTTGGTTAATTTGAGTAGCAGAGGATACCAGTGTAGTCTGGGTCAGTCGGGGGCTCAGTACCGTCCTTGGCCCCTCCTCCCTTATTTTCAGAAGCATCCGAGGGAGCAGATGTAAGGGGAAGAATGCATAGATGAAAAGGTGAGACCAAGGATAAGAGAATGCATCTGTCTTCCAGGCTGAGGACAGGTTGCTCCTACAGCAGAATCACTTCAGTTGAGCATTTTCCCTGGTGGCGAAGAGGTCTATATGGGGAAAGAATAGTGCAAAATGTTACCATAACCATAGATGTCCTCTTCCATGTTGCAGTATTCATAACCTTTGGGTTAAGCCTCTGCCTAGTGATCCAAACATCCAGCCAGTACACAAAAGCTTTAGTCACTACAAGATACGTGGAACGTCTGACACTGGCAGTAGGGTGCGTGGGCCATAAGTGACGTCTGCATGTACCTTCCTCAGAACTGAATGCCCCAGTTGGACCCCAGTCCCAGGATAGCTGCAGAAGTCCTGAATCATCCAGCAAAGCTTTTTCAGGGGGTAGGAGAGTGGGTACAGAATACTGCACAACATGGAAGAGAAGGACATCTACAGGTATGGTAAGACTTTACACAACTATTCTAAGTCCTATTCTCATGTTGCTGCATTCATAACCTTTGGGCAAGTGCCATAGCTCAAAGGTAAGAAGGGGGTGGTTTGGAACCATTTCCCAAAAATCAATGCAGGATTGCCCTAGCAAAACCTTCTCTAGACCTGGAGATATGGTCCAGTTTGGAGTGTTTGAAGAAGGTATGGACAGATGTCCAGGTTGCTGGTTCTAGAAGACAAGCAGTGTCTAGCCCTGTGAAGAAGACTCCAGATGAGGCCACGGCTCAAGTGGAATGGGCTGTAATCTTACAGTCCAGGTGTTTGGCATGGTAGGTGTTACAGAAGGAGATGGCCTTGGAAATTCAGGCAGAAATAGTCTGCTTTGTCACCGCTTTCCCCAAAGCCCTGGGGTGAAAGGAGACAAACAGTTGTTCTGATCTCCCAAGGGATTTGGTCTTGTCTAGGTAGAATCTAACCTGTCTGTGAACATCCAGGGAATGCAGGACTCTCTGTGTCATTCTGGGGTTGTGGAAAAAAGTTGGTGAGGTGGATACATTGGTTCAGGGACAACTCATCGACCACCTTAGGCATGAAGGATGGGTTAAAGTCAGTAGTGTTACCCTATTCTTGTGAAAGATTAAAAAGGGTGGGGTGACCGGGTGACCATAAGGGTCTGGAGCACTGACACTCCCAGCTGATGTCAGGGCCATCAAAATCAGTTTTCCAAGTGCAGTATTTTAGAGAAGCTGAAGGCACTGGCTCAAATGGAGCAACAGTGGAGCATCTAACACAATTCAGGTCCCAGGGTGGTGAAACAGGTTTCCTGGCAAGTCAGATGTAGTACTCCCTTCAGGAATAACTTCACTTGAAGTCTGTAAGCAAGTGGAGTGTCAAAAGGCATACAAGTTGAAACAGTGGCAAGGTGGGCCTTATCAGAAGAATATGCCAACCATGCCTGCAACAATTCACACAGAAAGTGAAGGAGTATCCATCTGTAAACGTTCATACCGCTTTTGGACTTGTCATTTCAGTAGAGTCAGATATGAAACACTCTCTCATCCAAGAGATGGTTTCTCCAAAGATAAGGTCCTCTCCAGGGGAATCTGCTTCAGCAGAGTTCTCCTCTGGGGAAGAATATCCTAGAGGGGATGGCATTTGGGAAGCATAAGAAAGGGAACCCTCAGAAAAGGAATCTGAAGAATCGTCAGTTTCATTTGGGAGAGATCTGCAGTCTGAGGCCTAGTGCTGATAACAGAATGGACAGCTGGAGGAGAAGCAGCCATGGCGGGCCTAAGGCTATGAAGGCATTTAATAAACCCTGAGAGAAAGCTTGCCAATCAGGCAAGCTTTCAGCTGGTGGAGATGCAAGTTTAGTTGCCTTCCCTAACAGAAGAGCCTGTCTGGACGTCCGCAACAAAACAATGCTCCCCCTCAGTCTGTGCCCAATGTCTGCATAACCTCCACAGACGCGCTTTCAGCCCTTGGTTCTGTGGCATCTGGAATGGTACTCGCTATACCAGCATTGGCCGATTCCATACATTCCTCCAGGCATACATCAGCCACAGGGGCAACATCGGGTGGAGGAGGTGCAGCAGTAGACTCAGGCCTGGTAACTTTGCCCTTTTCGGTGGCTTGGCAGTCTGACCAGACAGCCCTTCCAACGCAACAAGCTAGACATTTAAGCCTTTGGTTTTCTAAATAGATATTAAAAGCATGAAAATGGCCGAGAAGAGACTTTGAAACAAGGGCCTGACAAATCGCTCAGGATTTATGGTCGATGTTGGGCCCTAGGCAGAACAAGCACAGCTCATGGGCATCCTTATGGAGGACCTGATGTCTACACCTACATTTTCCTTTCCTGTATGGCATGAACCTGGACAGGCATGCAGTGACCAAAACAAGAACAAGAAAAAAAGGCTCCAACGGGGCACTTCTCTTAAACTCACAGAATATGACAAATGTCAGGATGAGCTGATGTTCGACTGGCGACAGAGAAGTTCGGGGGAAGCTATGTGCAGACATGACTTATGGCCCATACATCCTACAACTAACGTCAGAAATCCCACGTACCTTGCGGTGACTAAAGCTTTTGTATACTGGCTGGATGTCCACTAGGCAGAGCTAACACAAAAGTTATGAATACTGCAACATGGGAAAAGGATATCTCATTTCTTGGCTGCTGAGAAATATTTCCTGATGCAGACGCCATTTGTAGGGGTCCATCTGGTTTCTGCCAAGATGATCTGCTAGAAGGCTTTGAGTGCCTGTCAGGTACTGTGCAGATAGGTGTAATCCCAGAGAGTGAGCAGTCTCCAAAAGTTGCACTGATAGGCAACAGAAGGCAGGAATGAGTACCCACTGCTTGTTTATGTACCACATGACTGCAGTGTTATCTGTTTTTACTAATGAGGCTCCTGGGTTCCATTTTTCTCTGAATGCTACCAGACCTTTTATAATTGCCATAAGCTCCTTTAAGTTTAAATGTTGGTCTCTGAACCAATTGTCTCACTTTCCTTGGGTCTGGAAGTGATTGAAATGGGCCCCCCAGGCCATCTCAGAGGTGTCTGTGGTGAGGATTTGCTCTTGGGCTGTGAGCCTAAGAGGCAGGCCCTGGTTCTGCACACAAGCTTGTGCCTACTATGCAAATTCCTCCTTGAGGCAAGGATTCAGCTGTATCTTGGTTGACAAGGGCTATGCATCCTGGCACCACACGTTTGAGGTAGCACTGGAGCTTCCTCATGTGTAGCCTAGCCAGGGGGACCATAAGGATGCAAGATGCCATGTAGCCCAATGCTGAGGAACTCCCAGGGTGTGAGGCATAGTCTCTGCATGATCTTTAGGAAGCAGCAAGTCAGAAGAGATACCTGGTCTGGAGGTAAGGCGGCCTTTTGTAGAGATGAGTCCAGAAGAGCCCACAGGAGCACAATCCTAGTAGAAAGTTCTGTGTTTGATCTGTGATGATTTATGGGAGGTCAAAGAGATTTTGGATGAACACCAGATCTTACTAGAATTTTGAAAGACTCGTGGCATGTAGTAAGCAACCATTCTGGTAGAAGTAGATTTGGACCCCTCTGGTCCTTAAAAAGGTGATTAGAGGGGCTAAGCACTTTGCGAAGACTCTGGGAGCAGTAGACAAGCCAAAGGGCATGGCACAAAACTGACAGTGACTGGTACCTGCTTAGTCTTCCTCCTCGTCTTATCGAGAGGTGAGGGGGGGAAGGGGAGCCAAAGAGACTGGAATGGATGAGTTACTGTTGCACTCTGCCCAGGGGCTGTGGCCTAGAACTCCTTTGCATGGAAGTGTCTGAAGTCCACTGACCGAGTCTTTGTTGTTGCCTGTGTGCTTTCCCTACATGACTTTCTCTGTCTGGTTTTGGGTTGTGAAGAAAAGGACCTGTTAGAGGGATAACTCCTGTGATGGGTCACTACTATGGGCCAGCAAACGAGGAGGCTCAATCCTCAGCCTCCAGTGAGGGATGGTCACTAAAACCCAAGATGGATTCACACAGTATTTTCATATGCAACTCCCTGCACCAAGCACAATTTTCCTTAAGAGCATGCAGGGAGCACTCTCCTCCACACTGACCACTTCGGAGTTCTGTGTCGCTGTTCCCAGTAGCCGACAAACACACACACTTGGATTAAGTTTCACACATACATACATATCTGGGAAAAGCTGGCACAGATTTACTGTGCCCCTTTCTGCCCAGACTCTGAAGTAATCAAGTACGTTCAAGATGTTAAAAGTATTCTCTGAAGGATCAGCCACAATGAACGTTATTAAAACATTTAATGATAAATAATGAAGCAGAAAACAGAGAATACCGAATACAATAAACAGAGTTTCAACCAGAGAGAAAAAATACAGCTGGGTAGTTCATCACAGATGCAGAAAACAATACTAAGCTATTCTCACTAAATGTCCCTGACTGACTGAAGAACTACTGTTCCCCGACTACTTACTAAAGCAAGACAAGCTGTGTGCCAAGTGTCTTACTACAGCAAAAGCCAGATGATCTTGCTCTTCGACCTCCAAAAGCTGCAGTCTCTCTTCTGACTCTAATTCCATCTGCTTCTCCAGTTGTTTGGCCTCCAGTTCAAGCCCAGATGGATTTTTAAGTCCTGTGAGGAAGAAGTGAACTGTCCCGTTTCTGAAGACTGCACATCCTCATCAACAGATTGGCTGTCTCCTAGACTGCTGGCCCAGAGTAGGGACTCGTCACAGTTACTACTGAATCTAAGAGGCTGAACTTGAAAAGTCTTAACAGTTTGCATGGGTTTAGCTTTGTCCTCCATCTTTTTAAGTACTGCCTCAGCTTTAGGCCCTAAAAGGAAATCCTTGTCAAGAGGGGTATCCAAAAGATTACGCTTTACATGTGCAGGGAAGGACTGCTTTCTTAGCCATACATGTCTTAATAACTGAACCAGCAGCTGCAGCCCATCTGGAAGCTTCCATAGCATCACAGCCTCAGTGTCAGGAATGCTTAACAACTTGACAGTTAGAATTACATATGTTCAGTAACTCTTTGGAAAGATTCCCGTCCTCAAATATTTTGGTTCAACTGACCCAGAATGGTCTGCCGGTATTTAATCACATGGAAATGATAGTTAAGGGCCCTTATAGCTAAGATGGCAAATGTATAAACTTTTTTTTGCCAAATCTATCAAGAGCACCAACTCCAGATTCAGGTAGGGTTTTTTTTTTTTTTTTTGGAGGAGCTAGCTCTAGCTCCTTTGGATCCTGGGGTCACAGCCTCTGAGTCAGCAGAGGGGTTCTTGAAGAGAAGTTTAGGATAGTCCAGTACCCTATAAAACTGGTCTGGTTTTCTACGGGCTGGGGGAAGGGAGTCTCAATTCAAAGAGTAATCCAAGAAACCATCCTCTACAACCTCTATAACTGGAGGGATGGTAAGAGGCTTGTGCTCTGGCAGGTTAAGGAATTCCACAATCCTCTTTTTGGACTGCGGGCAATCAATCCTGGGCTTCCCACTGGAAATGCTCCTTCATGGCATGAAAAAAGTTTCCCCAAAGGGAATGTCCTCTGGGGAAGCAGAAGCCAGGTTTTCTCAGAATCAGACTCTTCAAAGTCAGGGAGGATCCATCAAAAACAGAAGCCTCCTGGTCAGAATATTCAGCCGATTCAAAAGGGTCTGAAAGGACTTCTGGAGTAGGATCCCTTTTCCCTGGGTAAGACTCAATAGGGGTTACCTGGATCTAACAAGGGAAATTAAATCTTCAGCTAAATCTAACAATGGAAATTAAATCTTCAGCTAACTTAACTAAATCCAGCTGATAAACCCTGTGTGTGGGAGCTGGTAAGCCTAGGCATAGACAGAGAGGAGGTTCCCTTCTTTGGGGTAGCTTTCAGTTTGATTCTAGGTATGTCCACAATTCTGACGCCAGTCCCTCAGGAGGAATGTGCAGCTAGCATAGGCTGACTCCACAACGAAGCATCACTGGTTAAAGTCCATTCATTGGAAGCCAAACCAAGTCCTAAGGCTTGTGTAGAAGCTAATGGATGCAACAGCATAGCAGACTCCAGATTTGTCTCGACAGAGGCCTGTGCCACCACCTCAGTCATGGAAGGGGACTGAGAAAGTCCTCATCTTCAGCGATCATGACCCTGGGAAGATTAGTTGATGTAGAGGGATTGTCCGAGGCCTTATACCTGGGTCATTTCTCTTTATCCCTTTTGCGCTTAGGGAGTTCAGCCCCGGATTGACTGGCAGACCCCATCAAACGCCGAGAACTTGATGCAATGCTAAGGTGCATAGGTAAGATCTTGGCCCAATACTCCTAGAAGTGAAACGAGCACAGAAAAAGTAGTTAGGCACATTGTGATTTGGGCCCAAATAGGGGACACAAAAAGAATGGAAATCTTGGTGTGGAATCGGTTTATCATAACAGAGAGAATTATTGGCCTTGCCTGACATGAGTCAAAAAATGTAGAAAGGGTTCCCCAAAGGGGTACTTAGCTTTCAGAAGACTTCTCTCTTGTGCAGACCGACCAACGTACTGACTGGAACTCTGCTTTGGGCTCAGACTGCAAGAAAAAGTCTAAAATCATGATGTCGGCTGGCTCCCTATATACCCAAGCATACCACAGCAGTCAGGGTATTCACCAGCTGATGGAAGAGATATTTTTTTTCCCTCTGATAGCCGGACCGGCCAAAGGCTTTCATGGCAGGAAATTCCACAAGTCAGGACTGCAAGAGTGAAACATGAACATCTTGCAGAAGTTTATGCGAGACCTACCTTCTGGAAGCAGTTTATTGTGATCTGCAAGGGCGTCAGCCTCTCCCTTGTGGATTTTCCCTGAATGAAACAGTTGTCTAGGTAAGAGTAAATATGCATCCCAAAGAGTTCTGCAATGAGCTATAAGTGGAGCTAGGCATATGGTGAATACTCTGGAAGCAGTACTCAAAAAAAAAAAAAAAAAAATGGTGAGGCACAAAATTGTTAGTTCAAGCCTGCTGCTATAATACACAGGTAATTCCTGACACACTCTGTAATAGGGATGTGAAAGTAGGTGTCTTTCAGAACTAGGGTAACCATGTAGGTATGGATCCTGTAAGATCACAGGGAATCATTTTTGCAATGTTAGTATTTTGAAGTTTGGGATAAAAAAGGAACTTGTTTGGCATTGACAGCTCCCCTCTTGACCTGGAGAACACACTGAATGGACCCTTGTTGTAGCACGTCAAAGAGGACTGAAGATGAGCAGCTCTCCTGCTCTTTTGGCATGCCTAGAAAAAGAGGGGGGGGGGGGTTCCTGAATTGAATGGAACAGCTTTCTATGCTGCGGAACACACATTGGGCTTTGGTGATGAGCTTCCATTGTTGTATAAAGGAGAACAGCCTTCCTGCCAGAGGGTTGGGGAGAGGAGTGGGTAGAAGACGAGTCAAGAGGGTGAATATATAGCTGTTCTCTATGATGAGAGCGCTCTTTAGAGCTCCTGGGTCTCTGGGTCTCCTCTAACTGCCACCTCCTAGACTGTCTGCATCGCTTGACACAGGGAGGCTCTTTCCCTTGTCCTGTCCACATGAGAAAAATCACCATTTGGAAGGGCAATTATTATATCTAGGTGTCAGCGAAAGGCAAAATTCCTTCACTGATTTTATTTGGTTTCCTTTTTTGTCCAGTTTCACTCTTCAGCTGCGGGTTCAAAAACAAACGCTGTCTAGAGGAGCATCCAGGAGTTCAGCCTTCAGCTGGTCTGAGAAGAGCTGTGTCTGGAGCCAGTCATGCCTATGAATGACTGAGCCTATGGCAGCTGCTCTGCACGATGTATCCAATGCATCACATCCACATTTTAAAGAATGCCTGGAGACTTGAAAAGGCTGCTCTAGTCATCTATGCAATTTCCTTAGACAAGGTTTCGTCGGAAAGAGTCGCTGCCTTAAAAATGATTTGGTCTTGTAGGGACTCTAGATATTCATGTAAAATGGGCAATTAAGAGCCCTCATAGATAGGGCAGCTGAGGTAAAAGCTTTTTTGCCAAATCTAATGGTCTATTTCCCCCATCAGTAGACAAAGGGGTGTCCAGTTGCACCCTTCTGTGCCCCTTTAGAGAATTGTGTGGAAACTGAGGGATCAGCTTTAGGGTTCTTACACAGGTGCTTGTGAGAGTCAAGCACTCTATAAAAACATCAGGCTTCTTGGGAGCAGGTAACAGAGTTTCAGAGTGCAAAGATGTGTCTTCAGAAATGTTATCTATCACCACAGGCACTGGAGGGATGCACAGTAGGTCTTAGAGATGGTAAAATCAGGAGTTCCGTACAATAAGTCTGAGCCTGCGAGAATGTTTTGCTTTCCCAACTGAAAGCCTCCTTCATATTATGAAGGTCATCTACAAAGGAGAGATTTGGGAGAAGCAAAAAAGAGACTACCAGAGATGGAGTTAGGATAGGGTTAGGGTGGGAGGTGCTCACAGTAGGACAATTCCACCTCATCTTCAGAGCCTGAGGAATCAGATTCCTTTCCAAAATTCACACCACTCTGACTTTTGGACGTGAAGGCTTCAAGGGTAGTGGTCAGAGTGTGGCTAGGTTCCCCGGATTTCATGAACGTCATGAATTCCTGGGCTTCGACCTGAGCTGGAGTGGCTAAGGGCAAGACAGTGATAGGCTGACTGCTTTTTTAAGCTTAGGAGGCCGTTTAGTCAAGATAACCTGATCGCACGGTTGTCCAACCATGACACTGAGCTGGGGATCAAAGGCTGAGGAAGAAACCGTCGCTCTGTCGGTAACCACAACACAAACGTGGGAAGCTGAAGCCTGCAGAGCAGCCACAGATCTAAGAAACCAAAATCCAACACAAGAATACACAAACCAGTAGTAAAATCCACCTTGTTCCGTAAGAACCACAGCCATAGATCCACACAAGTAGCAAACAAAAAAAAGTTTAATAAAAAAAGTTAAGCGCTTTCATTCCCATGTTGAATGAACTTCATCAGAACAGTAAAAAAACTTGCTTCCTGTTCATTTTAAAATGTGCACAAGATCACATGCATCATTACAGCCAATCACAATCATTCATCTTTTAAATCACATTAAAGCAACACATGCATGAAAAATAACACCATTACTTAACATTCATCCTCTACTGCCGATGTTAAAAACACTATGTAAACACCATTACAAAACTTAAACATAATGTGTTTCCAAATACAATTAAAATACATTTAATTCAACCCTGGGAATCTTGGTGAATTAAGAAACAACTGCCACCACAATTCGGGGCTCTCAAATTCTTCCATAAAAGCGCCTCTTAGGTCCAGACTGATTTGTTCCAGTAATTCAAATTCGTGCCCTGCATTTACTTCAATGTGTTTATATAAGGCATTAATATTCTTCCTTTTCTTTGTCGTAATTATATTCTTAGACCCATTCTCTCAATTTCTTATTGGCTTTACCAATATAAAATGCATGACATAACTTTACACATATCTAGGTGGGTCTAGGACTGTTGCACAAACGCACTTTTTACCGAATCGCAAATGGGCGGGCACACTTACACAGAAATGCTTTCCACCAAAGCAGCATTTTCGCGTAAGTTATGCCTGCTGTGCCGGTTGTACTACAGTGCGGGTAAGAGAAAATTTTTCCCCAACTGTAGTGCGATCTCGGAGTGAGAATATTGAAGTGGGGGGGGGCCTTGCCCCCTGCGTAAAAGTACATTTCGTGTTTTTTTTTTTTTTGTTTTTTTTTTTTTTTTTAACACTTCAGCAAAAGCACCTTCATTAAAGTGCGTTCGGTGATAGTGGATTCGGAACGTTGAACTTTCATTCAACAGTCCTAGATCCATCTAGGTATACCACCAGTTTCAAATCACAAAAATAATGATCCCTAGCGTGTATGATTTTTTTCCCCCATTAACACACATATTTTGCTTTTAAAATGAAAAGGCAGTGAGAAAAATGCCCACATTTAAACACTCCAGCCCCCTGTTTGGAGCCACCCCTCAAATGGGAAAAGTACCCCCCCCCAAATAATTTTTAAAGCACTTATCTTTCCTGTAGGTTATCAGGGGTTCCTCCTCCAATTTTCTACACATTTCCAAACCTTCCATAAGCAAACTCCAATTTTTACATAAATTATCAGAAATGGGACTGCTTTCCAAGGTGTAGATATTAATAAAAGACCTACCCAACTTTTTATCTGAAGAGTTTGAAATCACCTCATCATCCCTTTTTGTCCCCAGGACTAATGTAACCACGTCTTCCATAACAGAGTTTACAAAATGGGGTGGATAGCCTCTTTTGAGGAACATATTAATACATACATCACATTCCTGTAGGAATAGCTCAAAGTTCAACACCATCCATGCCAAACGGATGAGATATCCTTTCACCAATGCTTTTCTTTTCTGGTGTTTGGGACGCCAACTGCTGAAATGTAAATAAGGGTTGGAAAATGTTGGTTTCCTGTAAATATTACTGCTGAAACAACCTAGTTGGTAGTCCTTTTTAATCTATATAGCCAAGTAGGTTATAACATCATCAATGCTAAATGTGAAACTATGTCTGGACCCAAGGGGTGGTTTTATGAAAGAATTTGAGTGCCGCAAATTATGGTGGCAACCGTTTCCCAATGCAATAAGACTCCCACGGCTGAATGAAATGTGTCCAATTAATCGTATGTTGAAGGTAAGGCATTACGTTACTTAAGTTTTGTCATGCTGATTACATAGTGTTTTTAATACTAACAGAGGACAAGCATTGATTAACGGTGTTATTTTTCATGCTTGTGTTGCTTTAATGTGACAAAAATTTAAATTAAAAGAATGATTATGATTGGCTGTAATAATGCATGTTATCTTGTGCACAAACTTTTCAAAACAAACAGGAAGTTCATTTAACTGTTCTGACGAAGTTTCTTCATAATGGGAATGACAGCAATTAACTTTTATTAAACTGCTTGCTACTGGTGTGGATCCGTTGCTCTGGTTCTTAACAAAACAACCTTAGATCTAACCAATGCTGATGTGCAACAGGTGAACAAAGGACATGAAGCCATGGTGGTCTCACAAGGGGTCGTTTAGTAGGGTTCGGGCCAAGCAGTCAGACCAGGGACTGTAAAGGCACCTCTACAGAATCTGTCAACTGTGACAGCGGCTGAAATGTGGGCAATATCTTTAGAGCCTTCTTCCTCGTATTTACCTTTGCTTTTTCAGGAATGATGCTGGCAGATGCCAGGGGGTTGTGAAGGAATCAACGGAACCAAAGCCAAGGACTCCATATAAGCACTTCAGCCCTGCATTTAACAGACTTTGCTTGGAATTTATCAAACTCGGGACTCAAGCTGACAGCCCCAAACAGAACAGGCACAAAGAATGAAAATCTTTATACGGGATTTACTTCCCACACTTTAAACAATTAAATGTTTTAAACATAAAACAGAAGAAAATACCCAACAGCATACTTTTCTAACTGGTAGATGGCTTGCTCTTTCCAGAGTGTCTGCAAACAGACAGACTTGCAAGCATGTTGTACACACCAAGTGCATCAGACTACATGGCTAGAAAGAACCAAAGACACTGCCGAAGGACACCCTTCTCATACCATGACATCCAGACTTTGGTTCTCAGATGTCTGTAAGCTAGAGATGATGCTAAGAATCTAGTAATCAGACCGGTCACAGGCTTCTGCTGCACAGCAGGAAGATCCCAAGCATTGGTACTGCAACAATGACTTCAAAGGTAATCATCTCTATCCTCAAATTATCACAGAACCAAACCAGTTTACCACTTCCTTTCCAGTTTTCCCTTTGGTCTGACTGAGGGGAAAAGGCCAAGTTTTACTGGGATCATTTCTTACATATCTAGACCAAGGGGACTGCAGAAAATCTTTCACTGTCTGCATAGTCCAGTCTTCTCCACCAGCTTCTTAAACACCCATTCAACAGGGAACCCAAACAGCTGTCTACGAAGAGGGTATCGGGCATCTTGACCTTTATATGGTTAGGGAGGGGCTGGCCCTTCAAATCAAAGAACCCATATAGTAGCTGTCCTGCTAAAATGCATCCAGAGCATCATAGCCACATCTTAAGGAGTGCCTAGCCACCTGAGCACTGAGATTACACAATTCCTTCACTTCCTTCTACAGACCCTTACTTTGTATTTTATCACCTCCACACCCTCGGCTTTGTCCAGAACAGTCTCCCCAGTATTTAACTGTGAGAAACTGGGGGAGGGCTGCTTTCATGGTTACAGTGACAGAGATTAGCCCCCCCCCCCCCCCAAAAAAAAAACACTGTCATTTAGAAGCAGGTTCCTGCAAGTACAGCCACATGATCCCTTGGAATTCCAAAACACCACCAATGGATCCAGCACAAGATTCTTGTACAAGTGCTAGTAAGTTTCAAGAACCCTGTAGAATCACTTTGGCTTCGTAGAGGCAGAAGGCTGGGAATCAGGCTGACAGGATGCGTCAGACACCACCTCATATAGGACTCAACACAATGGAGTAAAAGCAAGAGACCTGAGTTCTGGCACACCACTGCCTAAACCTGATCTTACACTGAGAAAACTCATTAGCTTCCCAAATTAAGAACTCCATCCCGTGTAAGCTGTTCCAAAAGAAAGTTACCTAGGTGGTAAAGCTGAGGCCAGGGTGTCTGCAGACAGAGTCTGGAGAGAGTTGGTTAAGTCCTCATGCGTGCCTGAGGAATCAAAACTCCTCCGAGGGGAACTGTCCCTCTGTTTTACAGATGTTCCAGGGCCAAGGACCTTCCGAGTGTTCATCTGTCTGGATCTCAAACTGCATGACATCCTCAACCAATCTGAAGTCTTTTAGGAAGACCCAAGAGGAATGAGGTGTAGGCCCATGCAGTCAAGGCTGGGTAGACAGCTGGCTACTTAAGCTTTAGGGGCTTGGGCCTATAACTCAGGTGTGGAGTCAAAACGCAGGGAGCCACAATCTACATCTGATCCATAGCAACCTCTTCATAAGCAAATAAAAATTGGGAGGGGGTACAGAATACCACTCCGGTACTATAATTTCGGTGTCAAAACAAATCGTCCCTGTGGTGTCCCTCAGTCTCAAACCCAGAACATCCATATTCTGGGTCCAAAAACAAATGAGGAAACTTCTGTGTGTGGAAGATTTAAGATTCCCTAGAGTTCAGGCACCTAATAAACATACTGTGAATATCTAGCCTAATAAAAGGTGGAAGAAATACTTTAAAACTTTCAAAAGTACAAATCCACTAAGGAAACACAAGCTGGCTCAAGTCGAATTTTCTTTATTAAAAACATACAAACAAGCAATCCAAATAGTAGTTGGAAAAAAAACCAAACAGTAGTTGGAAAAAAAAAAAAAGAATAAAGTGTACAAATTCACCATTACATTTATATACCTGTTTAAAAGCATGGGAGTGTTCTACTAGGATAGCTGTGTTGTGAAAGACAATTAGCATGTTTACTTGTTAAACACCCCTTCCCCCATACGCCATTGTGACATTAGACAGTGCTGCCTTACTTCAGGCTCTGTGATTCTAAGACATGTTAAACTAAATTAAACGTTAACTAAGAACTACACCTTAACTGCTAAAATTTTTTGAAAGCATTTAAATGTAGTATAAAAAAGTCCTTAGAAATCCTTTATACTGATATTCAGAAACATTTTTAATATAAATCACTTTCATCTATTAGAACTTCTTTGGGTTTATGTGTCAAGTGGGAAAAGCAACTAAAATTAAAAGTTAAATAATAAATACTACATTCTGTTGGGGTAAAAACAATACATATTTCACAAAATGTAGTACAAGAAACAAATCCTAAATAAGAAGGAAAAAAAAAACTACCCAACTCTTGAGAAATATATGTATATAAAAAGTGTGTATTGCTCATAAGTCTATTCATCTCAATTATTAAATCTATTAAAAGAATTTTAAAATACTCAAACATAACAAAAATATATATGGGCTCCCACAGTCAAAATAAGGGAATCCACCTCCAACAGCAGACCTGTAACCAGTGGTGTTCTGGAATCTATTTCTCAGAAGTACAAGCAAAAAAGTACAATTTTGTACCTACCATAAATGTAGATGTCCGATAGATATGCAACTGCAGTCATAACATATGGGTTGCCCTGCCTCAGGCAGCCCTTGGTCAGCCGAATTCCAAAGTCTGGGTCCGGCGTCGGCTGGTGTCGCCTCCTCTCCGACGTCACAATGGCTGGAGTATAAAGGCATCGGCCAACGCCATCTTCCTCAGTGTTTCTTGCCCCAGGTGCCCTCCTAGGAAGGCTAAATTTGGTGAATGGATAAACAATTCCAGACATGCACAACAGTAATAAACAGATACACCACAGGAGATACCCCCAGCTAAAAGGAACAGGGGGAATGGACCCAAATGCAGGAAAAGAGGGGAAGGAGGGAGGGAAAATCCGACTGCAGCTGCATATCTATCGGACATCTACATTTATGGTAGGTACAAAACTGTACTATGTCCTTCAAGAATGCAACTGCAGTCATAACATATGGGTTGAGTACCTTAGCCAAGCTGGGGGTGGATGGAGCTAAGGAAAAGATGGTGTAGCTACAATGCCCTGCAGGACTGCCGAAGCAAAGTCTGCTCGGGATCTGGAGTATAAAGGCAGGTTGTAGTGTTTGGTAAATGTATGCACGGAGCTCCATGTAGCAGCCTCTAGAATGTCCTTTGTAGCCACTCCTCTTAGGAAAGCTGTGGATGTGGCTATAGCTCTGGTGGAATGTGGACTAATATTGGCTGGCACACTTTTTCCACAGTAAGAATAGCAGAATCTGATGCAGTGTCCAATCCATTTTGAAATTGTTTGCTTGGAGATTGCTTTTCCTTGTATTCCAGCAGCATAGGCTACAAACAGCTGGTCAGACTTTCTGGTGGCCTTAGTTCTGTCCAAGTAGTAGCGTAGTTGCCTGTGTATGTCCAAGGTATGCAGCAGTCTTTCCCCTCTATTTTGAGGATTGGGGAAGAAAGTAGGAAGGTGAATAGCTTGATTTAGAGACACCCTGGAAATCACCTTTGGCATGAAAGAAGGATTTGTTCTTAGAGAGACTCTGTCCTGATGGAAAATGAGGAAAGGAGGTACTGCCATGAGTGCCTGTATCTCCAAGACTCTTCTTGCTGATGTGACTGCCAATAGAAAAAACATTTTCCATGATAGAAATTGCATCTCAGAGGTTGCTGCTGGCTCAAAGGGAGGCAGAGATAATTTTTCCAGTACAAAATTGAGGTCCCATGCAGGTACTGGTTGTTTTCTGGGAGGCTTCATATTCTTTATCCCTCTCAGGAACTGTCTTAGCAAAGGATGTGAGAACACTGGTGGATCACAATTGTATCTTGCTGAGATTGCTGAGGCATGAATCTTTATGGAAGAATATGAGAGTCCAGTGTGAAACACTTCTGCCAAGTATTCCAATATCTGAGGTATACTCAGTACTGTTGTATCCTGACCCCTGTTGGCAGCCCAGATGCTGAATCTCTTCCACTTGGCTGAATAGGCTTTTCTGGTGGATGGTCTGCGTGCTTCCAATAAGATGTCCTGAACTGCCTTGGAAAGACTGGAAGCGGGAGGAGTTAAAGTAACCTCCAGGCTGTCAGATGTAATGTTTTCAGGTTTTGGTGAACAGTCCTGTAGTTGTGTTGTGTTAGGAGCAGGGGCCATAGAGGCAGAGGCCACGGTTTGGTCCGAGTTATGCTCAACAGCAATGGGTACCAGTGTTGCTTTGGCCAGTCTGGAGCTATCAAAATGCCTGTTGGTTGTTCTGCTTTGATCTTCAGGATCACCTTGGTCAACAGTGGCAGAGGAGGAAATGCATAAATTTTTAGGGAATTCCAGCTGAAGGAGAGAGCATCCGTTGTCCAGGCTAGTGCATGGTGGGTCCTGGTACAGAACTCTTCCAGGTGATGATTCGTGTGAGACGCAAATAGATCCATGTCCGGTCTTCCCCATGTCTTTGTTATTTGTGAGAAAATGTGGGGATGCAGCATCCATTCGTGTGGATCCAAGAAATTTCTGCTCAGCTTGTCCGCCAGTACATTGTCCTTGCCTGGCACAAACTGGGATTGCAGGTGTATCTTCAGACTCGGTGCTTTTTCCCATAGAATCATTGTTAGTCTGCAGAGGGGGTATGAATGAGTCCCTCCCTGCTTGTTTATATACCACATGACAGTGGTGTTGTCTGTCCTTATTAGTAAATGTCCTTGCTGCAGTGATTTTTCGAAACTCTCGATTGCATGCATCACTGCCATCATCTCTTTTTGGTGTATGTGCAGGTGTCTTTCCTTTGGTGACCATTGACCTTGAACGCATCTGCCCTCCATGTGCGCCCCCCCATCCATGATCTGAGGCGTCTGTTGTAATTATTTGACCTGCTTGAGGTCTGTTGAAAGACATGCCTTTGTTTAATTGACTTGCTTGAGCCCACCACAAGAATTCCTTTTGCAGACATGGAATAAGTGGGATTACGTCCTCTAGGCTTTGGCTGTGTTGGGACCATAAGCTTTTCAAATACCATTGCAGCTTTCTCATATGAAGTCTTGCCAAAGGTATCAGAAGAATGCATGATGCCATGAACCCCAGGGCCTGCAGGAGTTTCCTTGCAGTCAGCTGGGAGAGCTGTGATAGGCCTTTGAAGTACTCTGGTAACTGCTGTTGCTTTTCCTCTGTGAGGTAGGCCATTTGTGTTTGTGTGTCCAGTTTGGCTCCTAGGAAAATAATCTGTTGGGATGGCAGTAGCCTTGATTTCTGAATGTTGACTGTGTATCCCAAGGCCTGTAGTAATTGCATGACATAGTCCAAGTTTTTTATTAAGGTTTGTCTGTTGTCTGCTTGTATGAGGCAGTCGTCCAGGTAGGGGTAAATTTGAATTCCCTGGAGTCTGCAGTGTGCCACTACTGATGCCAGGCATTTCGTGAACACTCTGGGCGCAGTAGATAAGCCAAACGGCAATGCTGAGAACTGATAGTGCTCTGTCCCTGCAAGAAATCTGAGGTATCTTCTGCAGCTTTGTCTGATTGGGACATGCAGGTATGCCTCCTTGAGGTCCAGAGTGACCAGCCAAGACCCCTTGCCCAGCACGGGAAGGAGTTGCTGTAACGTCAGCATTTTGAACTTTGGCACAATGAGAAAGGTATTTAGAGTAGACAAGTCCAGTATAGGCCTCCATTTGTTTTCCTTTCTTGGAACAAGGAACAGTCTTGAATAGAATTTCTGGCCTTGTTCCTGGGGAGGTACCTTTTCTATTGCTTTTATACTTAATAGCTTTGAAACTTGAATGAGTGCCTCTGTCCTTTGATGGTGTGGCAGGTTTGGCATGCCTTGTCTTGTAGGTAAAGTAGGGAAGTGGAATCTTGTAACCCTTGTCTATTAAATCCAGAATCCAACTGTCCTTGGTTAAGATGTGCCAATTTTTTGAGAATAAGGATAATTTTCCGCCCAAGGGTGCTTCTCTCGGAGCCCTTGTAGGCGGTATGAAAGTCAAGTCATTGTGATTGTCCTTGTGGTGCAGCTGGACTGGCTGCAGCACTTCTTTGATTTGTAGGTTGCCACTGGCGTCCCCTGTAGGAGCCTCGGTATTGTCCTCGGCCACACCTGTTCTTTCTCCTTTGAAACTTGTCCGAGTCTGGGAAGGACCAATTCTTTGAAGGCCAGTTTCTACTGAATCTGGGTGGCTGAACCTGGAGGAAATCCTTGACTGTCTGTACTGACTTAGCTTTTTCCTCAATGGACTTCAACACATCTTGTGCATTAGCGCCAAAAAGCTTCTGTTTTTCCAGAGGTGCATCAAGTAACTTTACTTTGACATGGTCTGGCAGTGGCTGATCTTTTAACCAAGCATGTCTACGTGTCACAGCCCCAGTCATAGCTGCCCTACATGAAGCTTCCAATGCATCATAACCACACTGAAGAAAATGATTGTTAACCTGCTGAGTGTTATGTATGTGATCCTGCAATGCCTTTCTGTCAATGGGCTCAGGAGAGGCTAACTTTTTCTGTAAATCATCCAGTAAAAAATCCTGGTACTGAAACATATGAAAAAGGCAGTTAAGAGACCTCATGGCTAGGGTGGTAGAGGTATAAACTTTTTTACCCCATCTATCCATAGACCTGGCTTCCCTATCCGCTGGCAAAGGATTCTTGGCAGTGGAGGAAGCCACTCCCTTGGGACCCTGTGAAATAGTTTCTAAATCCAAGGTGTGGGCCTTAAAGAGATGTTTGTGAGTGTCAGGGACTCTAATATCCGTCTGGCTTGACAGGAGCAGGGGGGAGAGAGTCAGGGTTAGCACTGGAATCGGAGAAAACATCATCCAAAACATCCATCACAGGAGGAATAGCTAAAGGTCTGTGCTGGGGAAGCTTTAGGAAAGTACGGAGCCTTTTCCTGGAATCGGAGAATTCCTGACCCTGCCATTGGAAATGTTCCCTCATTGAGTGCAGGACTTCACCAAAAGAGAAATCCTCTGGAGGAGAGGCAGAGTGAATTGATTCCTCAGCATCAGAGTCCTCATAGGCCTGGAAAGATTCTTCTTGAATATCTGAATGCTCAGAATCCCCAGAGGCCTCATCTGAAGAGAGGTTTTCAGTCTGCTCAGTTCTAGGCCTTTTCTCTGCAGGAGGCTGAGAACCTCTGTCTGGGTGAGGCTGAGACCCCCTGATAAGGGAAATAAGGTCTGCAGCAAGAGACATAATCTGTTTATCAGAAGAGGGGGCCTGGACAGCAGGTTTAGGATGGGCCTTGGCCTGGCTGGCGGCCTTAGCACGTGCAAAGGCCTTGAAGGACATAGATACAGGAGGCCTAGCAGCCCCACGTGCAGGAGTGACCTTGTCCACCGGAATGGTGTCGGGTAAATCAAGAACTTCGGTATCCGGAGGAAAATCAACAACTGGCACCAGAGAGGTCTCCGGGACCGAAGGACTAGTTATCGCTGTGTCGTCGGTCTGGAGCTGCTGAATTACCGTTTCCGCAGGGACCGAAGCACTAGCGGAGGGTCTCTGAGTAGTATCGGTAGAGGACGCGGGCTGAGGATGCCGGTCCCGGTCCTTCCGTTTTTTGGAAGATTGAGCAGTCGGTAGATCCGACGGCATGATATACGTGAAGGATTCGCCAAAAAAGTCTTCAGCAAATTCTGCCCGGCGCCTGAGAGTGCGCTTATTGAAGCAAGCACAGGCAGCACAGGCCGAGACGTCGTGGTCTGGGCCCAGGCAAGGAAGACAGTAAGAATGGAAGTCCTTCTGAGGTATTTGTTTACTACAAGACAAACAATTATTAAACTTTCTCAATTTGTTCTGACATCGGCTGAGGCAAGAAAAATGTTCCCCAACGGGGTACATAGCTTTTAGATGACTTCAGTACTGAAAACACAGGAGCTGACCGACCGGCACTTGCGAACTGCTTCTGCTTCAGGCACCGCGCGGCAAGAAAGACTGAGGAAAATGGTGTCGGCCGATGCCTTTATACTCCAGCCGTTGTGACGTCGGAGAGGAGGCAACACCAGCCGACGCCGGACCCAGACTTTGGAATTCGGCTGACCGAGGGCTGCCTGAGGCAGGACAACCCATATGTTATGACTGCAGTTGCATTCTTGAAGGACATCTAAAGGTCTGTGGTTGACAGTTTGCTGATGACTGCAAACTAAGTGGTCACAGAATCTCCAAATTATGTCAACATCCTACAAGAGGATCTTAAATAGTACAGTTGTGTACACTTACCATAAATGTAGATGTTAGAGTGTATTCACTGTTGCAGTCATTACATTTAGGTAATCTGCTGGCAGGTTTCCCTCAGTCGGCCTGAATTCCAAAGTCTTGGGTCCTGCGTCGGTTGCTGTCTCCTCTTCCATGACGTCAGGTCATCAGGGGTATAAAACAAGCAGCAGACACCATTTTCTTTAGTTTTTCTTGCCCCAGATGTCAGGTGCCCCCAAAAAGGTAGCAATATATATATATATATATATATATATATATATATATATATATATATATATATATATATATATATATATATATATATATACATACATACACACACACACACACACACACACACACATGCATCAATATAAACTTTACCTTCATCTACAAGCAAATACACCACATAAGTTGTAGAAGACAGAGAAGGAAAGATAAACTCCAAAAGGAAAGAGGGATGGCGGGTGGGTAACCTGGACTGCAACAGTGAATACACTATGGTAAGGGTACACAACTGTACTATATTCTTCGTGTTTCACTGCTGCAGTCATTACATTTGGGTAGAATCCCAAAGTTATGGTTGGGAGGCTGGAGCTAAACAGCATTAGGTGCGGCTATAAGGCCCTGCAGAACTGCAGTGGCAAAGCCTGCCATGGACGTAGAGTAGAGAGGCAAATGATAATGCTTTGTAAAAGGTGTGAAAAGAACTCCAAGTAGTAGCCTCTAGAACGTCTTTGGTTGGTACTCTGAGAAAGGCTGCTGAAGTAACTGCAGCTCTGGTGGAATGAGACCCAACGCCCTTGGGCACAGGTTTACCATGGTGTAAGTAGCAGAAATTAATGCAGTGGCTTATCCACTTTGAAATAGTCTGCTTTGAAATAGCTTTTCATTCCGATCCTGCAGCATATGTCACTACTAATTGCTCAGTGTTTCTTAGAGCTTTAGCCCTGCTCAAGTAGAATATTTGCAGCATATGTCACTAGTAATTACTCAGTTTTTCTTAGAGCTTTAGTCCTGCTCAAGTAGAATCTTAGCTGTCTGTGTACATCCAAGGAATGCAGAATTCTCTCCCCCTTGTTCTGCGGATTTGGATAAAAGGTTGGCAGATGAATAGTTTGGTTAAGAGCCACACTGGAAACCACCTTAGGCATAAATGTTGGATTTGTCCTCAGAGATGCCTTGTCTGGGTAAAATATGATAAAAGGCTCCACAGCCATGAGGGCCTGGAGCTCTGAGACTCTTCTTGCTGAAGTAATTGCTAGTAGAAGAGCCGTTTTCCATGATAAAAACTTTACATCAGCAGTAGCAGCTGGTTCAAATGGAGGCAGGGTGAGCTTTTCCAACACATAATTGAGGTCCCATGCAGGTATTGGTGATCTAGGAGGCTTTAAATATTTGGCTCCTCTAAGATACTGCTTTAGTAAAGGATGAGAAAACATTTTTGGCTCTATTGTAATGAGCCGAAATGGCAGAGGCATGGATTTTAACTGATGGGAAAGATAGGCCTTTCTCAAGAATCTCAGTCAAGTATTGTAATATCCGAGGAATATTTGGTTCTGCTCTATTAATTTCTTGTGGTTGATTCCAAGCACAAAATCTCTTCCATTTATCAGCATAAGATTTTCCAGTATTAGGCCTTCTGGCTTCCAAAATGACATCCATCACAGCTTTACTGAGAGGTGTTGTTTGTATAACTACATGATCAGCCATGCTGCCAGGTTCAGTGTCTGGAGTTGATTGTGCAGGATCTGATTGTTTTGCTGGGACAGTAGTTGAGGTCTTTGAGGTAAGGTCCAAGCTGGGGGTATTGAGACACGTTCCTCAGGACTGGGTACCAGTATTGGCAGGGCCAGTCCGGGGCAATTAATATCATCTTTGGTTTCTCTTGACTGACTTTTAGGACCACCTTGGGAAGAAGAGGCAGTGGAGGAAAGGTGTAAACTGATAGGTTTTTCCAACTAAAGGACAGAGCGTCCACTTTCCATGCTTGTCTGTGATGAGTCCTTGTGCAGTATCTTTTCAATTGATAATTCTGAGGAGAGGCAAATAGATCCATGTCTGGGCTCCCCCATTTCTTTGTTATCATGCTGAAGACTTGTGGACCTAGTTTCCACTCGTGAGTATCCATAAGGTTTCTGCTTAAATCGTCTGCCAGAGTATTTTGCTTTCCTGGCAGGAATTGAGCTTGACGAT
Source organism: Protopterus annectens (assembly GCF_019279795.1). NCBI lineage: Eukaryota > Metazoa > Chordata > Ceratodontiformes > Protopteridae > Protopterus > Protopterus annectens. The sequence continues at coordinate 49,546,976 of NC_056729.1, forward strand.
GTATTTGGTAAGTCAAAGCTGTGTCCCACAGTGCCATGACTAATCTGAAAAGGGGGTACGAGTGCGTGCCCCCTTGCTTGTTCATATACCACATGACCATGGTGTTGTCCATCTTTATCAGTAGTTGTCCTGGATGATGTAAGTCCTTGAAGGCTGTCAGGGCATTTTGAACAGTTACATCTCTTTCCGGTTGATATGTAGATGCACTTGTTTTGGGGGTCCATATGCCCTGAATGCATCTTCCTACCATGTGGGCCCCCCAGGCATAATCTGATGAGTCTGTTGTTAAGGTTTGTCTGGCATAGGGTAGAGTGAAGGCCCGTCTCATATTTTGGTGACGTGCCTTTGCCCACCATAGAAACTCCTGTTGCAGGCAGGGAATGAGAGCAATTATTGTTTCCAGACTGTGACAATGCTGACTCCCATAAACTTTTAAGGTACCACTGAAGTTTCCTCATATGCAGTCTTGCATATGGAATCAGTAGGATGCAGGATGCCATTTAGCCCAAAGCCTGCAGAATTTGTCTTGCAGATAACTGGGTTTTTATTGCCATCAGAGTTTGAAGTAGTCAGTTGCCTGCCTTTGCTTGTCTGGCGTGAGGGTAAGCCATCTGGGCAGTTGTATACAAGCTTGCACACAGGAATGTTATCTTTTGAGAGGGTACCAGTTGTGATTTCTTTTCGTTTATTGTGCACCCTAGGCATGTTAGAAGCCTTTTCACGAACGCCAGGTGTTGAAAAATAATGTCCTCGTTCTCTGCTTGAATGAGACAGTCATCCAAATATGGATATATTTGAATACTTCTTTGTCTGCAAAATGCAATTACTGGTGCCAGGCACTTTGTAAATACCCTGGGCGCAGTAGATAAGCCAAAGGGCAGTGCAGAGAATTGGTAATGCATTAAGCCAGCCTTGAATCTGAGGTATCTTTTGCACGATTGTCTTATTAGGACATGCAGGTATGCCTCTTTTAGGTCTAATGTCACCAGCCAAGCATTCTTGCCCAGCATGGGCAGAAGTTGCTGCAAAGTCAGCATTTTGAATTTTGCAATGTTCAGGTATGTGTTCAAAATCGATAAATCCAGTATTGGCCGCCAGGCCTTGTCCTTTCTGGGTACCAAGAACAGTCGAGTAAAAACCTTGTCCTTTTTCCTGTTCTGGTACTGGCTGAATGGCCCCCATATCCATGAGGGATGTAACCTGTTTCTGTGCCTCTGCCCATTGATTTTTTGGCAGATCTGGCCAACCGCTTGCCATTGGCAGAGTATGGAAATGGAATCTGTATCCCTGAGATACTATGTTTAGCACCCACATGCCCTGGGTTATTAACTGCCAATTTTGAGCAAAAGGTGCTAATTTTCCCCCTAAAAGTGCTGCCAAAGGATAAGTGCTTGGTGAAGGCAGAGGGAAGTCATTGGGACTGTTTTCTGTAGGTTTGCAATTAATCTCCTCCAGATGTGAAGGTCTAAGCGTCCCATTGCTCTGCCCTGTATGAATCTTGTGCCTGGTATCTGGAACCCTTAGGTCATATGGATTTGCCCCTTTGAGCTCTGACACAGGAAAGGACCAATTTTTTGCAGGCCAGTGTCTACTGAATCTTGGTGGCTGCACTTGTAAGAAGTCTTTTACAGTTTGCAAAGACTTAGCTTTGTCTTCCATTTTCTTTAAAACCTCTTCTGCCTTAATACCAAACACAGTATCATGCTGTAAAGGTGCATCTAGTAATTCAGCTTTAACATGATCAGGCAAATTTTGTTCCTTTAACCAGGCATGCCTCCTAATCACAGATCCAGTAACTGTGGCCCTGCAGGAGGCCTCTAAAGAATCAAAACCACATTGCAAAGTATGCTTTCCAACCTGTTCAGCTGCATGCAATAATTCCTGCAATTCTTTAATTTTCTGCACTTTCAGAAATTAACATTTTCTGTTTCAGCTTCAGCAATCCCATAACATGCTGTTGATACTTGAGCATATGAAACTGGCAGTTTAAGGCCCTAATTGCCAAGGTTGCAGATGTATAAACCTTTCTTCCCCATCTATCCAGTGCCCTTGAATCTGTCAGAGGGGTTAGGACTTTTTGCTCTTGAGGTCTTAACTCCCTTTGGACCCTGTGAAATTGTTTCAGGATCAGCAGCAGGATTTCTAAATAAAAATTTGTGAGAGTCAGGGACCCTGTAATATCGGTCAGGCTTGCTGGGAGCCGGAGGTAAGGAGTCAGAGGTCAAGCATGACTCCGAAAACACATCATCCACAATGTCTAAAACCGGGGGTATGGCTAAAGGCCTGTGCTGAGGGAGAAGGAAATCCCCGAGCCTCTTTTTTGATTCTGAAAAATCTTGACTCTCCCAGTGAAAATGCTCCCTCAAAGTATGCAAAGTTTCTCCAAATGAATAATCCTCAGGTGGTGATGCAGATGGTATAGATTCCTCTGCATCAGAATCCTCATAGGGAGGTATAGATGATTCCTGATCAGTAGAGGAATCAGAAGAAATAAAAACCTGATCTGAAGATTCATAATCAGTGTCTTGCCTAGGCCTCTTATCTGGAGGGGGATGGGAACCCCTGATCAAGGTAATCAGGTCTTCAGCCATTTTTGATCATCTGTTTTTTTAGGCATAGAGGCCTGTGCACGTGGCTCATGCATCTTTTTTAGTTTTAGAAGTTGCTTTTGTCTTTGGTTTTGCAGCAGTCGTCAGTCTGATATAAAAATATTGAGGCCTGAATACACCCTCAGAAGCCGGTGCCTGCTCAGCGGCTCTGGATCCATCCGAGGGAAATACACCCATGGGTCCAATACTTTGAGTATCTCGCGGCATGCCGGACTCCACATGGGTGTCGGTAGGGGCCTGCAACTCGAAAGTAGCGGGTATCAGGGGCTGCGAAAGTGCATGAGTACCAGCGAACCAGCGACTGGCTTAGGAGAAGCTTCATAGTCGGTTTTGGACCTAGACTGTCTCTCTCTGTCCTTTTCTTTGCGTTATGTACTCCGGTAGTCTGATTGCTATCCAACGACATTTCTGGGTAGTTAAATTGGTTTCCAAAATGCTTTGAGGCAAAACTATACAGACGCTTAATAGTGCATTGGTAAACCGACAGCCAGGCACGTTGTGATCAGGGCCTAGGCAAGGAATACAGTATAAATGGAAATCCTTATGAGGTATTTGCTTCTCATAAGTAATACAATTTTTCTGACATCGGTATGGAGCAAGAAAAAAGTTTCCCCAACAAGGTTCTTAGCTTTAGTGAAGACTTCGGTTCTGAAACTCAAACTCGGAATATTTCAGGAGTCGGCCGACCGGCACTTGTGAAATGCTTCTGCTTCGGGAGCCGCGCGGCAAGAAATACTAAATGGCGTTGGCTGCTTATTTTATACTCCTGACGTCCTGGAAGAGGAGACCGCAACCGACGCAGGACCCAAGACTTTGGAATTCAGGCCGACTGAGGGCAACCTGCCAGCAGGTTACCCAAATGTAATGACTGCAACAGTGAAACACGAAGAACATGATTGGTGCCAAAGTCATGGCCTTAAACTCAATGCAAAAAAGTATCATCCCTTTCGGCAAGAGCGATGTTCCTGCTAACTACCACATCAATAGCAACATCTTAAGTACGCACTCAGTGGTGAGACCCCTGGGCAGACAGGTTGATAGCAACCTTACCTCTGACCATCATGTCTCCACAGTGGTAAGAAGGGCATTCTATACTGCTCATCTCATAAGGGCATTGCCTCCAGAAAAAAACGTTACCACCTCCTTGTAACTCTTCCCTCATCAGGCCAATAATTGAGAACAACGCTCCTTTTGGTATGTACCTTTCCAAGCACCTGCAGCAATTGGAGAGATGACAAAGGTTCCTCAAAAAAAATTCAAGGTCTTCAGCATCTGTCCTATGTAGATCGTCTGAAATCAGTCACTTTATTCTGTTTCACACAGACTACTAGGAGGCGAGCTCTGCCTTGCATACAATGCAATCTCTGAAGCTGCTTTACTGGAAATGCTGCATATCCATAAATCAAATAGTACATGGGTTACTCACTCTAAAGACCTTAACCTGGTATGTGACATTAATAAAACCTGCTGGAGAGGCAGATCTATTTACCCAGAGGTTACCACACCTTTGGAACAGGCTTCCACTTCATGTCAGAGCAACTCATTGGCCCTATGTACCTGAATGATTGGATGTGTAACCATAAATTCATGTTGGGGGTTTCCACCTGTGCCCCCCCCCCCTTGGACAGAGGCAATTAGGTGCTGATCATGGAAATAAGGGTAGAAACTTGGTTAGGCTTGCAAGGACCCTAGGGACATAAGCGTAGTAACTTCCTATGATCCTATGAAAAATCTATCAGAAAAAAAAACCTTTGCTCATGCTCACAGCAGTGATATTCCCTCAGGTCTGCAAACCCTAGAAAAAACTGTAAACAGGACCCCGTTTAAAATTTATGTTCTAATACTGGAGCCAATATAAACAGGTAGTATAGCAGACCCCAATACTCAATGTGCGTCTAGTTGAACTCAAACACTAAGCATTAAAGCGTTACAACCTAAAAAGGCTAAAACTGTTACGAAAATTATCCATGTGCTACATGGACTCTAGCTCTGCTGCTTGTTAACTCACAAGAATAACTAGTATACCATTTAAAATATTTAATCTCTAGCAGCCAGCTAAAATAAGTAGCATTCAATCCCTTGCTAATGAGTTTAGCTATTAAAGCTGTTCCTGTCTGCACTAAGGTTATAAATGAAAATTAATAAAATGTTGTATCTGTGGAATATTGATGCACTGCTCAAATGTGGTTCTACAGTAATCAAAAAAATTCTAGTTATAAAAGAAATGTGAAATAGTGTGTTATGAATGTGCCCTGATTCTAATAGTAAAAAATGAAGACATAATTAGAATAAACATTTAAAAATGTAAAAACATGATTATAAAAAGATAACTATTTATATACAAATTTATCTGCTAAAAATTATTACAGGACACCACCATAATATAAAATTTTAAAATTACATTTACAAAGTTAGTTAACAAAAATGTTTTTAATTGAAAATGAATTTCACACCTTCAGTCCTGTAAACAATGGGGCAACTTTCTTAGCTCTAGTACACTTTTCAGTGAGCAATAATAGTTTACAGTGCAGGTTTTCTAAAAAAGTTCAGCTTTAGCTGCCACATAAATTCTTGTTTTTTCTAAAGCATTTGGGATACCTTCTTCAAGTGCAGTGAGGTCTATGTGATCAAGTATTTGAAATTTAAACCTGGAGTGTCTTCTGTGGAGATGGAGTCTGGCCAGGACATTGTTTCTACATTTAGACCAGATCACGGGCAGATGACCCAAAATCCTTCATTTCAGTTTATTAATAGTCTTTCTCACATAAAATGCATTGCATCAACTGCAACTAGCCCTGTAAACAACTTGTATACAGCTGCAATCTCTGCCTGCATTAGTCTTAAGTTTCTTTAAACATGGCCAGTAAAGTGTCTCCCACTTGAATGTAGGTGCAAAATGAACATTTTTTTCACGTTTTTTTCATGTTCCTTTTCTATGGCTTAGGTTTTCCTTCTGCGAAGCTCTTAATACTTCTAGCCTTCATATATACAAAAGCTGGGGCTTTACCCAAAATGTCTAAAGATGAGGGCTGTTACGACCCAGTTTTCCTTGATGACATTCTTGATATAATGAAAATCCATAGTACACTCAGTATATGCAGCTGTCTTTACATTTATTGTCCACAAATTTCTTAAAAATTCTTCCAATGGCTCAGTTTAGTGTGGGTGTACTGGTAAGCTCAATGATCGGTTCAAAAATGTTAAATACTTGGTTCTCATACCCCCCTGATAAGAAAACATTTTCCAAATCGTTAAGGTTTCTTAGAAAAAAGTTTCCATCTTTGTGGCAATTCCAGCTAACCAATATCACTGGGACTGAACCAAGTTATACTCCGTCTTGGTGGGATGCAGACTTTTACTGTGGAGTAGGAGGTTCACTCTCTGTTTTCGGTAAAAAATCAGTGGAAATTCTGCTGCTGTTAATGTCCTTGGAAATTAGCATGTCTAAGAACATGGTTGAGCTGGAGCTGTTGGAGGAGGTGAAATACAGACAAGGGACCTGCAAAGTGGCTCCAGATCAAACTGATGCTGAAAAAGTCTAGTCTCGAACGGACACAAGTGTTGTAGAAGGTTTGGGGGGGGGGGGGTGGCGGCTATCAAACACAGACTGCTGTCAAGTTTCCTTGGCAGTTTTCCTTTGTATGCTTATCCTGCTTTCAAATTTCAGAACAGGGACCAGTACACATTACAGTGCACCTAGGCCATGAATGGTGCTTCTGCTCCAGATAATGCTAAACGGGCTTGGCCCTATACTTGACGAAGCTGGTGTAAAAGGCCCACTGAGGATAATTGTGCACATCTTTCTCTAGACTGAGCAAAAACAGTGGCAGTCCCTATGAAGAACCTGTTCCTTACACACTATAAATAGTTACTAATTTTCTTAGACATTGGCAGACAATCCCAAATTAATTAAGAACATCTGGCACAAGAAATAAAGTTTCTTCTCTGTCAGGCTGTTAAAACTGTTGAGTGTTATCATTGATTCTACTGCTGTTTGGACAAACAGTTTGAACCTTCAAGTGATGTTTAAGTGAACTGCTTTCCATTGTAATACAAGCACAATTTGATTTTTATTAAAAATCATTAAATGCTGTGGAATATCTCAAATCTATTTCAGTTACCATGAATGTCAGTATACGAGTTCTCAGTTTAATATATTCTCAAGCTTGAAAAGCAAAAATATCCTAGAAAGCAATTAAAATCTGAACTTACTTCAGCCCATTTCAAAATACAGTTCAAGCAGAAGAGGTGACTGCAGTTCTCGGGATATGCCACTTGCTCAGAAAGGCAGTTCAAACAGATAGGGCATCTCTCTACCTCATCTTGAATCATTTCTGCTTCAGTATCCTTATTGTCATCACCTGCAAGCAAAAACAGTAATTCTGTACCGAATTTCAGAATCTCGGACTAAAATGAAAATACACTGCAACAGTTTCACAGGGAAACCTTAACTCATTCAATATTAAATTCTAAAAAACTCACTTAAAATATGTGAAGCAACAGAAAAGGTAATCATTTTTTGCTAAAACAGATTTAGCTTCTATTTCTAATTCAAAAATGCTCCCTAGTCTATGATAAATAATGCAAACAGGTAGGTCATATTCTTCTTAAATCCAGCTAGAAATAATTTAAACTGCAGTGCAGAACACATTTCACTTCTCACATACCTCAAACAGCAGCATGTCTTTTCAGACCACCCATCCGGGAATGTCAGATAAACTAGAAAGCAATATTTTCGGCACGTGCAAAAGTACTCAGATGTGAGAAATTGTCCTTGTAGACAAGTTTCTTTTTTTTTTTTTTTTTAATATCAATTTCTTTGCTTACCTGGCCCTGCTCATCCTTCAACTTCTACCACCACCATCTGCTATGTGAAGGTAGAGCGGATTACTTTTGGGAGGAATATCAAATTGGAAGACTAAAGCACTGAAAGAGATGTGCTAATTGTGGTCAACTCCAACCCGGACTGGTGCCATAGTCTTGTAATTTGACTCAATAGTGGTAGCATTGTATTTTACTGCAGGATCAGTACTCCAATTTTCAAAAGCAAATATTACACAATTCCTGCCTTTTTTACCTCTTTGCTGCTACCAGTAACTGTACTTGCATAAAATGTCTGGTCTAATAGTCTTGTAGTTTGATTTGCAATAGTGGAAGTACAAAGTACCGTGATTTACTTGCAGAATCAGTGTTCCACAAAGCTTTTATAAATATTTTATATTTCATATTTTTTTTTACATCCCATCTCCTAAAACATGTTGCACTTGCATAAATCTGCCTCGTCAGGTGCCATAGTCTTGATTCACAGTGGAGGTACTGTGAATTTACTGCACAACCTGTGCTGTATTAGTCATTTCTCATGCTCAGTATTCTGCTTGCTAGTGTCTACACACGCTGCACCAACCATTTTGAAACCATTGTTACTGTTCTCTCAATTTCTTTTCTGTTTGGTACACTGTTTCTGCCTTTCCCAGCATTTTGTTTGATATAGCTGCTACTGGTTTCCCTGACCTCACAGAAATAGATATTGTTTCTTGAAATCCTAGATCAGCTAGGGTCACAGACTTGGTAATTTAGACTCGCAGATGTGACAGTGCTGTGATATGCTGCAGAAAAAGAAGTTATGTACTTACCATAACGTCCCATGAGAGTTGTTGTTCTCGCCTTCATTCTTGCTGATGGGTAGCATCCCCAGCACCAAAAACTTGGGTGGCTCACGGGAGTACCTGTCTAAGGACAGCAGAACCAAATGAAGCCCTGTCCCTAGAGGCCTTGTCTACTTTGTAGTGAGTTATGAAAGTATGTGATCTTGACCATGTGGCAGCTGCACAACTAGAATCAATGGGTAGTCTGGCCAAAAAGGCTATGGAAGTAGAAACAGCTCTGGTTGAATGAGCCTTGAACTTTGTTCTCTAAAGAAATGTCTGCCTCGTGGTGGTATATAAAGGATATACAATCAGAGAGCCACTTAAATTAGGTAGATTTAGATACCGCTGCACCTTTCTTGGAATCTGAGAAGACAAACAACTGATCAGCTCTTCTATGGTCCTTTATCCTGTCTAAATAAAAACTAAGTTGTCTATGGACGTCAAGCTTGTGGAGCATATATTCCAATTGATTAGCGTGATTGGGAAAGAAAACAGGTAATTCAATTGCCTGATTAAGGGTGTATTCTGAACAAATTTTGGGTAAGAACGAAGGGTTCATCCTGAGGGAAACGCTTTGTGGAATATCAAATATGGGTGCCTAACTGAAAGGGCTTGCAACTCCGAAATTCTGCATGCGGATGCAATGGCCACCAAGAAAATAGTCTTCCAAGAAGGAGATTTCAGCCCACAGGAAGAAGCAGGGTCAAAGGGCGGGAGAAAAATCTTGGATAGGACTAAATTCAGATTCCATGGAGCGGTAGGTTATCCAATTGGTGGTTTTAGATGAATCGTACCCTTCAAAAAGGCTTTCGCCACCTTATGGGACATAATGCTGTTTCCTGATTCACCTACATGGAAATTAGATATAGCAGCCAGTTGTATCTGAATGGTTGCTGCTGCAGCTCCTTCATTGATAGCCGATATGGAGGCTAGAAAAAGGTCAATGTTATTCTGCTGAGCCCAGACTGAAAACCTCTTCCACTTACTGAGGTATAGTTTCCTGGTTGAAGACTTAGGCGAGGACAAAAGAATGTTGAGCTTCCGATAAATTTTGGAACATGGTTATTCTGGGAATTCAGCAGCCTAGCTGTCAGTTTGACGGACTGAAGTGAAGGGCTCCTGACGAGTGGGTCAGAAGATCCAGCACTGGGTCCAGGATCCAAGGATCTTCTACTACATGAAGCTTCAGAAAGGGGAACCAGATTTGACGAGGCCAATATTGAGCTATTAAAGGTAAGTGTCCTGCCCAGAAAACTGGCTTTCTCCAAAACTTTGGGAATCAGGGGAAAGGGAGGGAAGGCATAAAGGAGCCCTGGTGGCCAATCGTGTATGAGCGTGTCCCTCGAAGACTGTCCCTGTTGAGGGATCAGAGCAAAGTAGTTGCTGCATTTGGTGTTTGTGGGAGTCGCAAAGAGGTCACAGCAAGGCTGGCCCTATCTGCAGAAAATCATTTCCGCTACTTCGTTCCTGAGGGACCATTCGTGAGGCAACAGAATTGCCCTGCTGAGTTTATCCACTATCACGCTGGATTTCCCTGGGATGTGTGTTGCTATCAGAAAGCGTTGGGTGGAATTTGCACATTTCCATACTCAGAGCCTCTCGACATAGGGGATAAGATCTGGCTCCACCCGGTTTGCTTGTATACCAGACTATGGACATGTCTGACTGGACTGCAATTGTGCCCAGAGGAAGAGAGTCTTGAAAGAACTGCAATGCTAAGAGAACCGCTCACATCTCTAAGACATTTATATGCACTTGAGCCTTGTGTACTGACCATGTACCTTGGGGCTGTCCGTCCCTGATAATGCCCCCCCACCCGATCAGGGAGACGTCTGTGGTCACTGTTGCAACTGGAACCGGAAGGATAAAGGGACATCCCATGTTCACTGACTCTGACGTTAGCCACCACCGGAGATCCTCCTTGCAAGAGTTTGTTATCAGAACTGGGGGATTCATTGGTAAGTCCTGAAAAGTCCATTGCGTGAAGAACAGCCACTGAAGAATGCACATGTGAGATCTCGCCATGGGTATTGCAATGACAGCTGCTGCCATGACACTGAGCAGCCTGAGAATCTGTGATGCTGGTGCTTTGCATTTTGAAAGGAGATCTACAATCTGATGTCGTAGGGTAAGCACTCTTTCTGAGGGAAATTTTAAGGACATGTTGACTGCGTCAAAGTCTGCTCCTATAAATACTGTACGCTGTGACGGTTTTATCATGAGGTGCTGAGATGCATTTGTTGGGCCTCCTAGGAACGGGCACCATAGCATCTGGTGACTCCCACGCCCTTCAAGATAAAAGGTCCATCATGGAGGGTCGAGACCCAAAAGCCTTCAGGAGCACAGATTTGTCCTCAGTAGGGTTAAGGGGCTGCCAGTCACCCCTCTGCTTAAGGATCTCTAGGATATCCACAAAGGAGATATCCTCACAGGGGGACTTTGGGGACCCTTCCGATTCCTCCAAGTCCGTGTCAGATGTGATGGATTCCTGAGGGGGAATCTAAATATCTCCTCTTACATGCACCTCTTCCAAGGAACCTCCTCAATGGGAACTTCTGGGGAGGTCTCAGAAAAGCAGGGTCCCCCCCAATGAGGCTTCCTAAGGCTCTGGGTCCCTACGCTTACGGTGGGTCTGCAGTGACGGAGAAGATTCCGGTGCTTTCCAGGAGAAGGTGGCCATATCAGAGGTTGTGACTGTCCGGGGGGGGCAAAAACCCTCCTCATGGCATCGAAGGTACCACGGCTCCGGTGAGAGGAAGCACCTGGGTCTGAAGACACGAATGACTCCTCCCGCACCAAAACTGCCGGCTTTGAGTCAGAGATGGGAGTCGAGCTCATCCGCCCCAAGGGGAAGAGTCGGAACCGACGCATCGGTTCAACTCAACTCCCAGGAACCGACGGGAGAATACTGGCTCCCAGAGTCCACCACCGGAGCAGAAGACATCAGGGTTGTCGGTGGCGACAGGTCGAATTGAGTGTCGGAACAGACGGTTTCACAAACGACTGAACAGCTTCCTCTGGCTCAGAGGTCTCGATTCAAGTCAGAGAAGCCGAAATTACAGGAAATGACTGTTCCGAAACTGCCAGAGTCGAAGCCGACAATTTTTGCCAGCGATGGATCCCATAACAGTCTCTGTACCACACGATCCACATCCGAATCTGAAAGTCTGGAAGCTCGAAAGGAAGCTACAGAAGGAGCCGGTGAGCCCAGAATTGGAGATCTTAAAATGGGAGATACCAGTTCCAAGACTGGGGACTGGCTCCTGCCAACTACCTGTACAGGTGGTTCTGATGACTGTGGGACCGATACAGGAACCTTTGGAACCGAAGAGCCCTTCGGATCCAAACTTGCAGAAGATGATGGTTTTGGTTTTCCCGGAGCAGTATCCAAGTCTGACTGAAATGCAGACTTAATCAGACCATGTTTAACCAACTTTTTCCTCTCTGCCAAAACCCTGGCACTGAAACCATGGCAAATGGAACAAACCTCTTGCAGATGAACCTCTCCCAAACAGTAAATGCAGGTGGTGTGGCCATCTGTGATAGACATTTTTTGATTGCATTTAGGGCACTTTTTAAACACGGATTATTGCTTTTTCAGACTTTGTAGACCTTGCAGTTAAATCACTATTAAGACAAAGCAATCCCAACAACAATCCATTCAGAACTCTAAGGATCAAAACTTAACGTCTGCACTAGACTTTTAAAACTTTGTAGCCGGTTAGGCTTAATTTTGTGTTTTGCTGCTGTTATAACTAAAGAAAGCCTAACTCGGCTGTACGGGACAGGGGGAAACCTAAAGAAACCAACAGGGCCCCAACGCCAAAACGAGAACACAAAGTTTTTTTTTTTTTTAGTAACTACTTAGCACAAAAAAACAAAGAAAGGATAGTCTATTCTGGCTGAATACTTCTGAATTCTAAACAAGAAAGAAATCTAGCAAGAACTCCAAATAAGAATACACTTATCTCACAAATACGGCCTGAGCTGTAGAAAGCACACGATCTGTTGCAGCGGCAAACTAGATCTGGGGAAGGTAGAGGTGCACTGTGGGATAGAGTTTCGGCCTCGAGCTGTTAAGAGACCTTGAGCTTTGCAAATTGGCCGACTTGGAACAGAGGATCGGCTCCGAACCCATCAGTAAGAATAATGAAGGCGAGATTGAACTTCACATCATATGTTACAGAAATACTGGTTCTAGTTTCTGGCTTTAACTGGTTTACTCTCTAAGCTTGTCAACTACAATCTGCACTGAGCTGTGCTCAGTGCAACACTGCCACAGGTCTCACCTGACTATGTGTAGTGTGCGTGTAAGGGCTTTTTACACAGGAAGCCTTGCTTGAATCAAACATAATTAAATACACAGAATCTGTGACCTCATTCAACTGACGAGAGCAGGTTAGACAGCAATTCAGTAGAAACTATAGTATCTCCCCCACTTAGCACACCTTAAAAACAGATGAGACAGTTCTGCAACAGCAACTACAGTGGTCTCCAGCTTAACCAAAGAAAATTAATCACCCATAAGTAGTCACCTCAGACTGCTAGACAGGCATCAACAGCCCAGTTTCTGTATCCAGCCAAATACTTGCCCACCTAAAACAACCCTCCAGGCCCACCACCCCTTAATCCTTCTGATAATACTCAGACAGCCTGATTGAGATGAGTATCATGAAACAATGAATAAATGTCTATTGCTGTCTGACAACTACCTACTACTCAAACAGCACAACGGTATGCGAGAGGTGTATTTAGTGTCAACGGAGGCTAAAGGCTCACAATGACATCACTGATGCAGGAATCATCTTCAGCTCACCTCGAAGAATGCTTATCCACATTTCAAATGAAACAGTATATTGTATGCTGAGGGTCTAAAACCTATCCTGTCCAAACCTCAAAAGACCTTTGAAACACGAGGAGGGTAATATGCCCCCTCAGCAACATTCCACGCCTGCAACACAAAGCCTCCCAAATCATGCAGTAACCAAGGTTATACGGTTTCATATACCAAGCCCATAATGTAAGCATTCATGTATCCTAAAATTACAGAAACAGATCATTTCGTAGTGAGATGGGCAGATGCACCATTCACCAGGCTGAGTAAGGAAAAAATGACTGTCAGCTGCTAGTCTGGAACCAGGATACATCAGATCACAGACAGTGAAGTCCTTAAAAAGCATGTCCCATTATGAATGTCACAGTGCATGTAGGTGCTACCTCCCTAGACTATATGGAGACATGATGAAGCTCTCAGACAAATTTGACCCAGGCTTGTATGAGCCTAGCACCGAGGAGAATTCTGCAAGAAAACTCAATACTAGCAAAAGATAACAGACTTCAATAACTGGCTTAATTTCTAGCGTCATTTAAGTGTGTGTGTGGGGGGGGGGGGGTTACATTATCATTCAGCCTGGAAGGACATGGTCTCAAATTCCACTGCTTCATCAAGGATGGTATGCACACATCCCCTCCAGGCTTTCGTATATTGGTTAAAATATCCACTCCCCCACTGTGCCTTTTTTAGCCAAAGCCAAATCAGCTCAAACTACCTACATATCAACACAAACTACGGAAAACTTAAAGGAACCACAAAAGAATACTAAACAGCCTAAACAAAAACTCCACTCTCTGCAAGTCCTCTGCATCTTAGGTGGCAAAGATGTGTGCAATGACCAATACATGCACACTGGTGCTACAACACCTTCTGCACAATTAGACCAGCCACTACACAGGAAGGGAAGAAGGGTCAACATGTCACAATCCTTATCCAGAAAAGGCCAACATTAAGGACTGGTAAAGCAACATGATGCAACTGAGATCCTTCTTGTCCAACTTACAATCGAAGTCCCTTGCCATAGCCAAGTAAGCTAACAATATGTTTTCTATGACTAAGGAATGTCATTAGTGCCTACCTAATCAAGCTCAGTCAATTAACATCAATCCAAATACCATATTCATGGGCCCTCAACTAACCAGCCATAGACTGGGAACATATACTACCACTAACGTGCAAGCCCAAAGATTCCTGAAATTTGTCAACACAGATGCCCTGGAAGAACTAGTCCAGGTGCCCATCGAATAAACAACATATTTGATCTTGTCCTCAATAACATGTATGAATTAGCTCCACTCCCGCTGTAACATTCTCACTCATCAAGTCCGCCAACAAAGCAATCTTACTTGTAATAAAGATAAAATCAGAATCCCATCAAGACCCAATGTACTTTTAAAATACTTTTCCAAGACCAACTACTTCTGAGCAATCGATTTCCTGACTAGATAAAACCCCCCGAACCTGGAAAGTTCTGCTGTTTACACACATCACCACCTTCTAACATGCAGCCATCAGCAAATGTGGTCAACCACATATCTAAGATATTGGCTTGGATGTCTGCAAAATAAACACCAAACAGGAGGGCCCAGAACTGGTTCCTGTGGTGTCCCACAAGTTATAATTTTACTTTCAGAGAGGAAATCAGCAACATTAACAACCAGAGATTTGGACGGACAGCCATTTCAGCCAATCTGCAATCTAGCATACAATATATGGGATTAATTAAGCTGATCTTAATTTTTCAAAAATACCAGCATGACGGATGGTGGTAAAATCCTTTGTCAGGTCAAGGTAAGCACTGTGCTCAGAATAACCACTGTCCACAGCCCCTGAAACCTTTTCAAAAAGTCTTATTACGTTCAGGATTTGCCCTTCACAAAATCTATCTGACTGGGATCTAGATCAGTTAAGTTACCTACATCTGCATAAATGCATTCTGCTATGACATGTTCCAAGCCTTTGCAAACAAGGCTATTGAGGCTGATGGGTTAACAATTACCCAGGTCAATAGAGGGGCCACTCTTGTGTAGGAGAATCATAGTGGCTGCTCTCCAGGCATCAGTAGGTCAAGGTTGAGCAGTTTGAGAGGAGCGGTATGCACTTGCTCAGCCACTCCAAGCACTGGATGTTAACCTTTTCAGAAAATGCCACAAGACTCAAAAGGTAAGAGTGCCTCTTAACAAAACTACACTGCTCCATACTCAACAGAAATAGGTTAGGTAAAGCTCCATGTAACTCCATTTCACACACCTTTGCTAGATATTTGCTGATAAGCCACGTGCATATGGTACTGTGCCACATGCAGTGCAAACATAAATGGGTTTACGGAGAGTGTGCATGCAGCAGAATATTTGGCAAGTTTGTTTTTTGACTGGGTTTGGTGTGTGTTGTGTATGCATGTGTGTGTGAAACAAAGATTACGTCAGTGACTGTTTTGGGTTTAAGTATACTGACTGCAAGAGATTAATGCAGTCCATGGCAGAGAAAGGGCAAAACTATAAGACCTTAAGCATGCCCCTGATGGGCATAATGTATGCTGATCCTGAGGACTGTTACTGCCTAGAAAGTGGTAATCACCTATAAGCAGAAATAGGCTGTGTACACACAAATGACAGAAAAAGGACAGAACTACAGAAACATTGTGTGCGACCTGATGAGGTATCCCATGTGTTAAGCAGGACCATTATTTATTTAGTGATCTACATTTGTTTACCAGTAAAGTCAGACTTGGAACAAAGCCAATTTTCAGTGGAGGCCCGGGGAGAAATGTTCCAGATGCATGTCTTTGTAATTACTGTCATTACTGCACACAGCCTGGACTGCACTCAGAGCTAAATACGGCAAGTTGTGTGGCCACAGTTTACAGTAATGCAGTCTCAATCATTGGTCTGTGTCACCTGACTTGGAATGCTTTGTGGCCAACCTCCCCACATACAGTCCCTCCCAAAAACACAGAAGGTATGCTTTCTAGAGTCAAAAGGGAGGGCTGTTACTGCGCATCAGAAAAAGAAAAAGCCAGCAGCCAAGGTTTACGTGTGCCTTCCAGCAAAAAAACTTTATTCCTTGACCAGTGAGGTCATACCGGTTTCGGCAAAAGCCTTCCTCAGCAACCACACATCATAAATAAATATATATATGTACTGCTCATTCACAAGCCCTTATATCAGACGTGTCCAACCTGCGGCCCTCAGAGCTCTTCCATGCGGCCCTCAACCTCTAACTGCAACATCGATGTACGCATGCCCCAAAACATTTTTTGTTTTGTGTTTTTCGCTCCCGTGACCTGTAACGCTAATGTCTGTGTACGCATGCGCCAAAGCACCCTTCTAGTTTTGTTTTTGAGCCAAAAAAGGGTCAGTGTGTTTACGCCATTATTTCGTGATGAACAGTCTGTGTGTGTGTGTGTGTTCTCGCTGAAGAGGGACTCGTGTATGGATTTGCCGCTGTTGCCTTTGAAAGGGACAGCACTTACCTGTGTTAATAGGCAAGTACGGAGTGAGTGCATGCATGAAAGCAGAATTGTGTGCGTGAAAGTAGAAGAGTGTGTGTGTGTGTGTGTGTGTGTGTGTGTGTGTGTGTGTGTGTGTGTGTGTGTGTGTGTGTGTGTGTGCGTGACAGAGAGAGACGCATGCACAAAGAGGCTAGCAATGATCAGTCTACCCACTGAACACAAACAAGTTAGCTCACAAATATATTGTACATTAAAAGTACACTTACATTAAATTGCAGCTTTCCTGACAGGGAGAGTGTTGTATTGAACATGAACTCATACCTTTTAACTGTATGGATTTTCAAAGAATGTCTGGATTTTTGCCTCAACTTCCAATTTGTGTCTTTTGCTTAGGAAATAAAAGTAGTCATCCAAGATAATGCAGTTCCAGGGAGTAAGAATGAGACAGCGGCCTAGGGTTAATGGGTCAGTAGTGGACTGACTATGTGGGACTGTAGCATATAAAGTTGTACTGTTTTTTCAGACAAACAAAAAAGCACCTAGTACTGTTTTTTCATTGGTGGGTTCTAAGCAGTGGTAGACTGGACAACAGAAAGCATAGCTTTGGCGGATCATCAATACTGGCAAATCAAGTGGGCACAATGTCATTTTTTAAACGTTGGAGATTTTAGTGTGTGTGTGTGTGCTTATGTGTTGGGAGTGCTGCAACAGTAGACGATTATTAAAGACAGAGACTTACGGACTGTGGAGAATGTTTCTTTGTTTCAAAACCTGATACTTGGGTACGCAAGCCAAAAGTAGATTTTTTAAGACACAGCTTCTTGCCATTTACAGTGGATGGATATTTACATTTAATGGACAATGTTAGCAGTATTAGCGTGGGACTGTGGGGTTCTGAAGGATGCCAAGTCTACTACTGCCAATGTCTTGTAAAGTGACCTGGAAATGGATATTGGGATGTTACTGAAAAAATATAGTAAGTGGGCTTAGAAATATAGTTTAATTAAACAAAGTGTACTTTCAATTTACAGGCCATAATTTAATTTATTTCAGGTAGTCCAGATACTGGTAGATTATATACCATTAGACTTAATTAGGGAGAGCTGTCATTCTGGGGAAACAAGCAGCCCTAGTTTCAGTGAAAGCTCTGTGGTTGCTTGCAGGTAGGAAGTTGCATGATGTTGATGCAATGCATTTTATTATTTTTAATGCATTTGTCATTTCAAAGCATGGTTTTCTTTGATGCAAAAGAAGGCAGGACTGAATGAGCCATATAATGTTTGACAATAAAGGGATAGAAATATTATAAGTGATGTATAATGTTTGCCGCTACAGTTGTTTCAATGGTGTCTGTGATGCATAACTATTTTTGAGCCTGTGTCCCACTTTTATTTTTCGCTTTGTCCAGATTTCTTGCTCTAAGGTTGAGAGGTATGGTTCCATACTAAATCAGAAGTTGTATTTACCTTGGAAGACTTTTCGGCATAATTATGAAAAACATAGACTTTTTAATATCTCTTCTTATTTCCAATATAAACTGCCATGTAACCTTGCAAATAACCTTCTTATTAAGCTACTTTACTTCTTTTGGAATAGACAGGTATGATTCTTCTGTTCGGACATGAGCATAGTGTGCTAATGTGACTGATTTATTTTATTTATTTCTTTATTTTATTTTACATTTGTTGACCGGGCTAGTTTGGCTGGATATATGTCCATTTCAGCAGAGGCCCGAGGAGAAAAGCTCCATTATGTACTAGTACAAACATAACATAACAAGGTACATAAAAAAAAAAAAAAAAAAGCACAATAGGATACAGTATTATAGGCATGTAAGAGAGCTAAAATAGCTTAGTGATAGTATAGAAGCAAATACAATAGAATATAGTCAAAACAGCGAGGATCCCTAGTTCTATAATCTTAACCATGCAATCATACTAATGTTGAAGGAGAGAAAACAGTGACTCACCCCTAAGTCTAATAGTCATATATACAGTATTTACAATAATGATAACACTTTTAGTGCTAGGGTACTATTTTTAAGAAAGAGATTAGTTCCATATGTAGCAGGATATAGGTTTAAATAGAAAGGATATATGACTGGTTGTAGTAATATGTCAAGTAGAAAGAGCAAAAGGTGTTAATGAAAATTAAAAATGGAAGTGAAATTCAAGGAGAGCTAGAGGGGGGTAGCACTAGTAATAGTGACAAGTAGAGGAGTAGAGTAAAGAGCTGTAAGGAGAGTAAGATGCTGAGGTCAGTCAGGATTAGAGCAAGGACAAAGCCAGTGAGATTTGAAATAGTTCCTTAGTCGTTTCTTGAAAAGTTGTGCTGATCCTAGAGTGGTCAGTTCTATGGGAAGTTTATTCCAGTGTGAGCCAACAACATTTGTGAACAAGGAGTCACCAGCTTTATTGTGAGATTTGAGAGTCGCAACTAGTAGTTTGTTAGCTGATCTAAGTGAACTAAGATTTTTGTAAGGGGCAATACGGTTATTAAGTATGGGTGTATTGGTAGGGTAATGGAGTATTTTAAAGGTAATAACTAGTTGATGTAGGAGAATAAGATTTTGTAGCTCTAGCCAACCGTGCTTTTTGAGATTAACACAATGATGGGTTTGAAAAGGGGAGCCTGAGGCAAACCTGGCAATGCTATGGTAGGCTGTGGCAAGTTTTTGAAGGTTAGATTTTGACAGGTTTATAAGAGATGGAGAGGCGTACAATAACGTAGAGATGAGATGTGTTTGGGCAAGGGACACCCTGGTGGGTAGGAGTAAGAAAGGGCTTGAGTCTATAGAGGGCACCTATCTTTATATTAACTGTTTTGATGGTTAGGTCAATGTGGGAATCAAAGTTAAGTTGATTATCAATTGTAAAGCCTAGAAGTTTAGTAGAAGAATCAGGTGATATGATAGTACCATTGTTAGATACAATAGAAAAGGAAAGAGGGATGGACTTAGGGGCTGGGGAGAAGAGTAATAGTTTTTTTTTTTTTTTTTGGGGGTGAGGAGGAGACAGATATTTTGGAACCATTTTTCAGCTGCTGAAAAGATTTTTTGGGTTGAAGAATGAAGTACAGCTGGAGATGCAGCAGAACAGATGACAGTTGAATCATCTGCATACTGAATACAAGTGGATGTTGGGAGTGAAGTAGACAGGTTGTTTATAAATATGGAGAAGAGGAGGGGACCTAAGATGGATCCTTCTGGGACACCGATAGTGAATGGGAGCAGAGAGGATAGATGGCTATCCCAAAGGAGAGCTTGTTTCCTATCTTTCAAATACGAGTTGAACCAGTGAAGAGCTGAAGAGTCAAGTGAGAATGATGTCAGAGTGTCAAGTAAAAGTTGATGGTTAACCATATCGAAGGCTTTAGAGAGGTCAAGAAATAAAGAAGAGGAAAATAGGTTGTTATTGCGATTTTTGTTGATGGCATCTGTGAAGGAGAGCAGTGCAGTGGAGGTGCTATGGAAAGGTCGGAAACCATGTTGGGAGTCAGCAAGTAGGGTATTTTGTAAAAGATGGTGTAAAAGTTGTTGGTGTATACAGCGTTCCATAATTTTAGATAGAGGTGATAGTAAGGCTATAGGATGGAAATTAGAAAGTTCATTTGAGGTACCTCCTTTATGCAGGGGAATGATATGGGAGACTTTCCAGAGGGAAGGAATTGTAGATTCGGTTATGGTTCTGTTAATTAAGATAGAGACTGGGTATGCTACTTCTGCTGCTGCTAGTTGTAGATATTCAGCTGGTAATTTGTCGGCTGAGGGAGTGCATGGTTTAAGTTTTGAGAGTAACTTGCGTATATGGGTTGTGGAGACTGTATTAAATTTTAAAGTGGGGGTGTAATTTTTTGGGGAAGGTTTTAGAAGGGGGGGTCATGGTCTTTGCTAGAGTGGAGACTGCTTCTGAGAAGAAGTTGTTGAATGTATTGGCTATAGTATTGGGGGGGGGGACTGAGCTAAGTTAGCTGGAGTAGGTGTTTTGGTATTCCCTGGGTGGAGCAGTTTATTGATTCCTGACCAGAATTTGTTGGGGTTATGGTAATGATTTTGTTGATATTGAAGGTAATAATTTTTTTTATCAAGATGGGTGAGTTTTTTTGTAGTATTTCTGAGGTGTTTGAAGTTTTGATGGTCAGTTGGGTTTTTAGTGAATCACCATTTTGCCCATAGTTTATTCCTTAATAGCATTGTTTTCTTGGTTTCTTTAGAAAGCCAAGGGGCAGCTTTGGATCCTGTTCTAATTAAGCGTGAGGGGGCATGACGTTCAAGAATTTGGAGGAATGGATTATTAAAATGGGTAACTGCTTCATCAAGTGGAAGGCGTCTTAGAGCTGACCAGTTACATACATGAAGTTCATTAAGGAAAGACAGAAGGTTGATTTTTTTTTTGTTATGTATAGTACAAAAGCTAGTTTGCTTGAGATTGTTGTTTTTTTGTTTTGTGATGTAGGTAAGAAGATGGTCGCTGATATTGTCTGGGAGTATTCCCGTATTATATGAGAGGGGATTATTGTTGACCAATATCCAGTCCAGGATAGCTTGTTTATTGGTAGATTTGTGAACCCTAGTTGGGGAGTTTATGGTTTGTTGAAAACTAAAGAGGTTGAGGTGATGGGTGGGTTTTGGGGATATGCAGGAGTTCCAATCGATATTAAAGTCTCCTAAGATGATAGTTTCTTGGGGGAAGTGACATGAGAGCCAGCTAAGTATGTCTTCAAGTGTATTTAGGTTGTTACCAGGAGGGATATAGGAACATATTATGTATAAGGCTTTGGTTTCATTTACCTGGAATTTGCTACAGAGTATTTCAGCATTGGCAAGGGATGGAGGCTGGGAGTCAATTGAGGTCACTTGGAGTTCAGATTTATAAAGTAAGGCAACTCCCCCACCCTTTTTGTTCGGACGATCTTTCCTTAAACTGCTATAGCCAGGTGGAATAATTTCATTGTCTTTGGTACCTGGTTTAAGCCAGGTCTCAGTAAGACAGAGGATATCAAATGAGTAGAAGTCAATTAAAGCATGGAGTTGTGTAATTTTATTGTTACTGCTACGAATATTTAGGTGTGTTATTGACAGGGAGTTAGAAGAGAAAGGAGAGTGCATGTTGTTTGTGGCTTGGTTTGAGAGGGTGTGGAGGAGTGAATTATGTGGGCCAGGGTTGGGGTGAATGTCTCCATGTGACAATAAGAGTGACAGAGGGAGTGATAGTAATTTTAATTGTTTGAAGGGTATTAGGTAGAACTTTCTAGTAGTGTGGTACTTGTTGAGGAGCATCCTGTGGTAGTGAGGGGGAAGGTAGGGGTAAGATGCCAGGAGGTTAATAGAGGTTTGTTTGGCTAGAGGAAGGACAGAGCTTGTGTGTTTATGTAAGCTAGGGGATCTGCTAAGGGTATAGTGTTCATAGGAAGTAAGTGTACAGTATAAAAGTAGAATGTTAAGAAGCAGGAGTAAGAAAAGTGGTTTAATAGTCAGGGGCATGTTTAGTTTGGAGAGCTAAGCAAGGTTCAAAATTAGTAGTGCTTTAATGGTATGGAATTGGGTGTGCTAGTAAGAAGGGAGCTGGGAGTTTGTAGGTGTGAATGAGGCTAGAGTTGTGATAGGTTGTGAGTAAATTGGGGGTGTGGCTGAGGATGTACAAGTTTAAGGTCACTGGGGTGGGTGGGAATTGGGGGTAGGGGAGCGGAGTGAGCCCGTAGGGCGAACTGAGCGGGAAGAGCTAGAGAGGGGTCCAAGGCACAGAAAACAATCAGTGAGACGTGAAAAAGGCATTATGTTCAGTGCAAGTAACGGTGTACTGTGAGATAAAGTAAAAGGAAAAAAAATAGGAAGATTGGGAGAGATAGAAAAGTCGCTAGATAGCTGAGTGAGGTAGTAGAGATGGATATAATGCAGAAACTAGAAAAGGGTTAGGACTAGTGGGATAGCAGGAAAGGCATGAACTCTAGTGGGAAAAAAGGAGTATAAGGGTATCTAGTGAATAGGGCGCCACCTAGTGACCAAGTCTGGAAGAACGAGAGATAGAGCAAGCAAAGAGAGCTGGGATGTGGTGATCAAGAAGTGAGTGTTATACTACGGGCAAGGATATAGGAGAGGGCAAGAGAGGATCAACTTGACTGCTACTAGAGGGGGGGGGCTAGGTAGGCTGTTGGTTAGCTGGGGAGGGAAGACAAATATCCTGGAGGTTTTTAAATTAAAAATACATTAGCAGGACATACTTTCACACAAGGACTATAGAGGGTGTCAAGTCTTAGTGACAAGGAAGAGTAAATCCACTTCAGGACTCAGTTCCTTAACTTGGATTCCATTGGGCTTCTAGGAGTGGAAAGGCAGGCACTCAGGAACGCAGGGAATGGACGTTTGCTTCCAGCCCGTGACACACACAGCAGCCTAAGGGGAAAATAATAGGAATTTCTTGCAGCAGTCTGTGGTTTACATATCACAATAACTTTTCTGTGTTTCCGGGTGTGTAATCACTTTAAGAGTTTTAAAGATGTTTTCCAAAACTAAATAAATATATAATAAATAAGTAATCCTCTCTACACTTTGAGCTATTGACAAAGTCCGGGAATTTGTTTTTTTTCAAAAGCGAAGGTCAGAATTACAGCTCAGTAAACTGCCAGTCTGTGAGTAACTTCTACACAAATTAACATGTATGAATGTCAAATGGCTTTAGATTGGAGGGAAGTTTATTTTTATTTATTTTATTTTACTTTTTTTTTTACCGGGAAAGTCCGACTGGACACAGGTCCATTTTCAGCAGAGGCCCGGGGAGAAAAGCTCCAAAAATAACACAAAACAATATAATACAATACATGAGAGAGAGAGAGAGAGAGAGAACAAATCATGGATGTAGCACTCATACAATATGGCAGAGATTACATCTCCTAACAGTGAGAATCATTGAGGTACAGAATAAACTTAACATTTTTTTTTTTACAGTTATAATTACAGCAAGGCAAATATCAATGAGTTACGTTTTCAGGAGAAAGCTGTTTGTACATAGCTAAAGCTCTGAAACAATCTTTTGGTATGGATTAACCTGGGGATTGACACAAGTTATATGTTTACACCAGTATGTAGCATTATCTTAGAGAGTTTATGGTTTTCTTATTGATTTACTTTTTGCCGAGCAGTTGCTTGTTGATTTATTGATGGTCCTTTTGGTGGTGGGAAATTGCATGGATGAATCCATCTCTATTATGATTATTTTTCAGGTATTTTGACTTCCAGAAAATTTCATTTAGTGAGTGGGTATCATGTGATTACAGAGGTTGCCTGTTTTACAAGTAGGGGCTTTGTGTGTGTGTGTGTAAGAGAGATTTAATATGTATACTGAATATAATTTTGCAAATGGAATTCTTAGTTAAACATGCCCTTCTTCTTGGGCAAGTAGACTTGAGTAATCAATATTAGATCTTAGCCATCCAGCTGGGAAAGGTTAGTATGTGGATTGAAGGCTATGCTACTTACCCAAGGACTACATTTATGGCTATCCATCCAGCCATCGTGTTGCTGAACTACATTGTTTGATAATGAGAGGAGCTTTTTACAAAAGTTGAAGGTTTTTGCGTCAAGAACCTGTCCATAAAAAGTGGCTTGTTTATGCTGCAGTGAAGGCTGTGGTCTTTGTATTGAGCGTTTTAAATATAACCAGTACTTCTGAAGTAGAGGAAGTCTCTTAAGGCAGGATCTTTTTAGCCTGGAAAGCAAGCCAGTGATGAAATTTATAGGGGCCAGTGAGAGAAAGAGGAAAGCAAGAAGCTTTTTAGTCTGTTTGGATAACTATGTGAACTTATTCCTTTGACCTTTTTTGTCAGAAATGGTTGTAGTCTTTCTTTTGTCAGGGTGTTTTGCTGAGGCACATGCCAAAAGGAGCATTGCACTCAATAATGGCTCTTGTAAAGGATGAATACAGGGATGTTATGACCTTGTCCCTGGATGAGATACCCTTACCAATGAAGTGGGCCATGTAAAAAACTTTCCTTACAACGGAGACAACATGGTGGTCAAAAGTCAGGTTTCTACCAACCTGGGTGCCCAAGTACCATACGACTTATTGCGTGCTTACATTATTAATGTGAAAATTTGTGGGGACATCACTCTCCTCAAAGGGGATGATGCATTTTTTGGCATTTAGCTTGAGGCCATATTTCTGGCACCAGTTATTTGTTTGGGTGAGACCCTCTTGTAGCTTATTCAGAATTGTATTATTAAGTCAGTAATGTGAAATCTTTACTTTATTGCAAATTTTTGGGGTTATTTTTGTGGACTATAGTATTGTAGGACTGCTGATGTTGACATTTTACGTAGTTGGACTGCTGGAATGGTTTTCCCAGTGAGAAATGCTAATGCTGTAGTGAATACCTGTTTATTTGTTAAAAAAAATTATATATATATATATATATATATATATATATATATATATATATATATATATACACACATATAGATAGATATAGATATATTAACTAAGATGTTAAGAGTTAACTGTTATATTAGAGAATTAGAATGAGAATTATAATTTTAAGGCAAATATTAGGCATTTATTACATTTATTCATTGTTCAAATACACCTACAGTACCAGCCAGGAGGTCGACTGTGGTCTTCTGGAGCAACGAAAGAGTTAACTATATGACATATTTTATATGCGGCCCCAAGACCATTTCTGTTCACTCAATGCAGCCCCAGCAAGCCAAAAGGTTGGACACCCCTGCCTTATATGCAATATGGTAGCGCCCACTAGTGAAT
Organism: Protopterus annectens; assembly: GCF_019279795.1. Classification (NCBI taxonomy): domain Eukaryota; kingdom Metazoa; phylum Chordata; order Ceratodontiformes; family Protopteridae; genus Protopterus; species Protopterus annectens. Next base: position 49,572,271 of record NC_056729.1, read on the forward strand.
AAGAATGATAAATTGCAAATTAAATTGCAAATGTACCAAAATATTTCAAAATATTACAAAATATCACAAAATATCTACATGTACAGAAATACACAATGAATAAAAATTGATAATCCATTACAAAATATTAAATATTCAAAACTGGTTATTCCACCCCGGTGAAAATAAGGCTCCCAATTTAATTATCCACATTTTTTCTTTGTTCGGTAGTAGTTCATGTAATACATGAGCTTCATTATTTCTGAACCGAATACGTTCAATGACCATGAAACTAAAAATCTTGGTTGAGTGTTTAAGTGTGTGTTTGTACAAAGAGCTCGAACCTTTCTAATTTCTAATATTACTTATATGTTCACCGACCCTTAAAGGGTCGGGAAGTTTGACCCACGTAAAATGCCCGACAGCTACATTGGGCTAAATAAATAACCCAACTGGTACTGCAAATGGCAAAAAATGAAACATATACATGTGGAGAATTGTGAAAAGTGAAACTGTCTGACTAACACCCTCGGGCAATATGAACAGTGACCACATGGATAGCAACGCAATACATATTGTCCAGTTATTGTCGTTTGGATGGTAGTGCTAGGAAGATGCTTATATACCCTTTTGTAATGACTGAATAAGGATCCCAATGACCGCCCCTTCCGAAAGGAATACGAGCATCGATCCTTGATGTAACAGTTTAATGTGTCATCTGCCTTTAATAAATGCCAATGTCTTGAAATGATCATAAAACTTCTAGTGTTTCTACCATAAGTAGTGACCAATCTAGGCTCCTGAGATTTATCTTTATCCTTAGTCTGATACTGCAACAACCGTAACCTATCTTGTTGATTCACAAACCGACTGGCCTTGGTGAGGTCACCCACTCGATATCCCCTGTTCTTGAATCTCGATTCAAGTTCCTGTCGATGATATGCGTACGTGGAGGAATCAGAACAAATTCTCTTAATACAGAGAAATTGTGATTTAGGGATATACCTGATGACATGTTGTGGGTGGAAGTTTGTAACATGAAGCAGGGTGTTGAACTGAGGAAACTTTTTAAAAACCTCACTCTCCAAAGTGTCCAATTCCGTTCTCCTAATGGACGCATCCAGAAAAGCAATCTCAGTCTTACTGTAAGTTAACTTAAATTCAACACCCCACTTGCTGCAAAATTCAGATACTCCAGGAATTCGAGCAAGAATTCCTCAGCAGCTCTCCACACCAACCAACAGTCATCAAGATATCTTCTCCAAATATCTAATTCATCCATATAGAGATAGATATAAATCAGTTGTTCCTCCACATACGCCATAAACAGGCCCGCATAAATAGGGGCAAAAGAAGCCCCCATGGCAGTACTTTGAATCTGCCAGAAACACTTGTTTTTAAAATGAAAGACATTGTGGGTAAGAAACAGTTCCGCCATGCATACGAAAAGAGTGTTAAAACCTGGTTTGTACATGTCCGCCCGATCCAGCCAATATTGCAAGCGATAAGTCCTGCCCAATGGGGGATACTGGTGTACAGTGAGGTGACATCCAAAGTGCATAGAAGCCAGTTTGGTTCCAATTGTATATCTGATATAATAGCAAGAAACTGGGTCGTAGCTTGTATCCTTGCACTTATCATTGATAGCAAAGATTTCAGGTACTGTGTGAGGAATTCCGACAAGGGCTCAGTCAAGGAGTCTCTGCCAGAAACAATTGGTCGGCCGGGCGGTCTCTTGGGATCCTTATGAATCTTGGGCAAGAAATGTATAGTTTTTTGGGGTGATCAACCTTAAGATGATAACAGGTGTCCTGAGTAATGATACCCTCCTCTTCTGCTAGACCCAAAACTTATCAATCACTTGTTTGAACTTACTGGTTGGGTCAATAGACATTTCCTTATGAGATTTGTTAAACTGTCGCTCTGCCTCAGTCTCAATCTACTAAATTTTGAACCACCACTGCCCCACCCTTGTCTGCTGACAAAATGGTAATCTCCAGATTCTTAAGATCTTCCGCACATGATTTTTCTTGTTTATTAAGATAATCCTTCATCATGTTATACTTGCTCAAATGCAAATGTAGATCTTTGAGAACCTCATTTTGAAAAGACTGTACAATGGGTGACAATGGTGGCTTAAATTGTGAAGATCTGAAACGAAAAGGTACAAGGCCAGATGTGTCCCCCTTTTCTCCTTCCAAATTATGAAACACTTTTAAATTAAGAATACGACAAAAATTAACATCTTGTACAAAATGATGCTCTTGAACACAAAAACCTGGCACAAAACCCAGACCTTTATTTAAAACGTGAAGCTGTTGCTCATCAAGTGTAATAGAAGATATATTGTGTACATTTGTTCACCTCAGTATTCAAATTTTGGTCATATTCTGAAGAATCACCCCAGGATCCATGATGTTTTTTGTGTTTCCCACCTCCTCGTCTCCTAGATCTATGCCTAAAGGGATCCCCCCTGTGAGACTATGCTCCAAATTGTTCCTCTTCGGAAATGGTTAAACTCTGGTATGGCCATCCTCCCAATCTGTATGTGATGATGATTCAGCACCAGATGTAGCAGACTCCCTATCTCTTTTTTTCAGAAAAGACTTGGGTTGAGAGACCCTAGGTTTCTTGGGAGTTTGGACAGGTGTAATGAATTTAACTCTTGGACGCACCTCAAAAGGCTTCCCTCTCTCATACTCCCCCACATCACGTGTGAACTTCTTGATTTTTCTTTCCTTTAACCCAGAATCCAATTCCAACAAGTCCTTACCAAGTTTGTCAATACAAGTATTGTAAAACGGGAGTGATAAACTCCTCAAATCCTTTACTGGCACTTAAAACCTGAGTATTAAATATTCAAAATTGGTAATTCAACCCCGGTGAAAATAAGGCTCCCAATTTAATTATCCACATTTTTTTCTTTGTTCGCTAGTAGTTCATGTAATACATGAGCCTCATTATTTCTGAACCTAATACGGTCAATGACCATGAAACTAAAAATCCCTGTTGAGTGTTTTAAGTGTGTGTTTGTATAAAGAGCTCGAACTTGGGATTTATTTCTAATATCATTTAGATGTTCACCGACCCTTTGAACAAACACACACAAACACTCAACAGGGATTTTTAGTTTCATGGTCATTAGGTTCAGAAATAATGAGGCTCATGTATTACATGAACTACTAACGAACAAAGAAAAAATGTGGATAATTAAAATGGGAGCCTTATTTTCACCGGGGTTGAATGACCAATTTTGAATATTTAATATTTTGTAATGGATTATCAATTTTTATTCATTGTGTATTCCTGTACATGTAGATTTTGTGATTTTGTAATATTTTGAAATATTTTGGTACATTTGCAATTTATCATTCTTATTCACTAGAGGGCGCTACCATATTGCATATAAGGGCTTGTGAATGAGCAGTACATACATATATTTATTTATGATGTGTGGTTGCTGAGGAAGGCTTTTGCCGAAACCGGTATGACCTCAATGGTCAAGGAATAAAGTTTTTTTTGCTGGAAGGCACACGTGAACCTTGGGTGCTGGCTTTTTCTGATTTTTTTGCATATGGTACAGCCGTGCACCAGCCATACGTGCAGGTATTTTGTTTGTTCTTGTCAGTTACTGCGTATGTCACAGAGGTAGCATTTGCAAAATGACCTAAGCAGCACTGTCTGGAGAGACTCCCTACATTCCATGTTACTGTGCACTGCTGCACATCATCTCATAATCTAAACAAATTGCCTGATCTTGAATCACTCCTGCATTTTGAAAGACGCCATGTCTGCACAGTTGCAGAGACTTGGTTTAAATATAAAGAGACCACTCCATCTATACTTGAGTTTTGTGTTTTTCATGTCTTCAGACACAATGGTAACTGTGGTGGAGCCTCCATATTTGCCAAGAAATATCTCTAGGGACCTACAAAGTGAAACTCCATCTACAGATCATTCTGATATGATCAACTAACAATTTGTTAAACACCACCTGGTTTGTCCTGATGACCATGCAAGTTTCCTCAGTTTTCTAAGTGATCTCCCTTTTAGCAAAAAATACACTTTGGGTGATTTACCATCTTTCAATAAACTGGGACCACTGTAACTCCACTGCAGAATACACCTAAAAATTTGTAAGGAAAAAAAACTCCCTGAGCAGTTGGCAAACAAATCTATTACAAGACAGAATATTTTTGATCAGATTCTTACAAATATAGCCTCTTAAGGCTACTCCACTGGCATCTCCTTCCCAATGAAATCTGACCAAAAAAATTACTTGCGATATTCTCCTTTAAGCTCCCAAAATCACCTACAGCAGATCCATTGAATTTAAGAAGCATAAAAAATACCAACCCTCAGCTACTTGGTAGTAAAAATATCAAAGTTCAGGACTTTCAAGATGACTGCACATTGAGAAACAGCTTGATTCTAGCTCTCCTAGTATGAGAACAGAAACTGAACAGACGAGGCCACTAGATGTGTTTACGGGTAAATTTCATTAACTGGCTAGTAAGTGCACTACCTGGATGTCAGGAATAAAAAAAAAATACATAACACTTAAAAAAAAAAATCAGCTACAAAAAGTGAGGAAAAAACATGGACTGGGGAAAGTTCTGCAGCTGTTCAGCAAAAAGCAATGCAACCTTCAGTAGCCTACAGGAAGATGCAAAACAACTGCACACAGGCCTGGTTAAAATAAACAAAACACTGATGGAGTACATTAACACAAAATGACTGAAAAATGGAAGAAGCTTTAAACAGACATTCAGATGAGATGAAAGCTGCCAAAATCAGAGGCTGAAATGAAAGGGTTGGCTGAATATGAGACTTCTCAGAAGAGATGCTTCAAAAATAATATAATTAGAGGACAGAACACATAGGGAAAACCTGAGATTTCTGTTATACTAAAGAAGCTGGAAGGAAAAGACTGCATTAATTTATGAAAGCACAAATAAGCAACTGGAATGGTATTCTACAGTAGCAGTTGTTAGTTGAAAGGGCACACAGTGTGTGCATGCTCCACACCTGGCTATAAGAAAGCAACCTAGACCTTTCATAGTAAAGATGGGAGTTGATTTTGACAAAAAAGTGGCAGAAGGGCAAAACACTAAGTGGGAGACAGCAGAGTGTGGAGAATGAATACTCATACACCAGGCAGAAGAGGAGTAAATTAATTCCACTATTCCAGGAATGTCAACAGGTATGAGATTCAAACTGCTGAATCTAGCTGTCCTCAAGGTATTCTTCCCTGGAGAGACTATCATTTTCTGCTGAAGTACATGCTAAGGAGGAAACACAAAAGTTTTTTCCAACAAAACGTGAGCTGTGAAAGAGGATTCTGTTTCTTGCTCTTCTGGTAATAAAGACTACAGAGACACGGCGTCTGTGAAACCTTTTCCACTGTTTCAACTGAAAATGTTTGAGAGAAGGAAGGGAGCATGCAAGTTGACTAGAAGAATCAAAAGTAAGTTGGAAATGAAGCAGAGACAGGAGATGGAGATAAACAGCAATAAAGCCAGTAACTCAATGTGGGATTACAATGCAATAATTCTATTAGTGAAATATGAAAGAAGAAAATCTGGAAATATTGAACTTTAAGAATTTGTTTGATTTGTGGGGGACTCGCGTATATGCCCTACTTCATGTCACTGTTTGGAAAAATGCTTTGAGGTGGGGAAGACAAGAAGGTTAACAAAGTAAAAAAAAAAACATTTTTTTCTTAACACTTAGTGCTGTAGAAGTGTTGCGGTAGCGTTGTCGCCTCACAGTAAGACGTCCTGTTCGATTCTCAGCTAGAGCATCTTGTGTGTGGAGACATGCGTGAATGGGCGCACCTTCGCTGAAGGTTGTGCATCAGGGCCGGCAACTCGGCACGCAAAAATCTACTGCCAATCATTAGCGGACCGGAGTTCCACTGTGGCGACTCCTAACCGGGAAAAGCCGTAAGACACAACAGCCACCACCACTTTTCTGGTTTATGGCTTTCTTTGCATGCTATACAGTAAAATGTTTTCTCAGTTACTTTTAAGTGCAATGAGGATTGTAACTAGGTGCTGCTGTTCTTTTCCCTTTCCTTCTCCTTTCCCTTTTTCTTCATGTTCGGTTTTAAGAAATGTAGGCACTGCAAAGTTAAAACAAAACTGGTTAAAAAAGCCTTGGCATGCTTTTTCTCATTCTTGCATGGAGTTATGACTGGATTAAGGACCTTAGATTTGAATTAGTAACGAGATTTAAGAGAAAGTAAATGAAAACAATGTAATACTATGAGGCTTTTTCTACCAAATGAATGTATGCTTAGTAGCAATTCTGTATCTGCTATCATGTCTCCATGGAAACAATCTGATAAAGAGAAATTGGTTCCAGTCTGGTGAAGAATGACTGGCAGATGGGAAAAACAGAGTAACTGGCTATGAGATAATGTTCTCTGAAAGCATTCAGGGGTTTTCCCAGCTGGGAGACCTACAAAGAGAAGACAAAAAGTACAGTTTTGTACTTACCATAAATGTAGATGTCCGATAGGAATGCATCTGCAGTCCTTACAAATGGGTTGTCCTGTCGTCAGGCAGCCCTTCGGTCGGCCGGATTCCAAAGTCTGGGTCTGGCCTCGGCTGGTGTCGCACTTCACCCGACGTCATTGCTGCAGTTATTCGGGTATAAAGGCATCAGCCGACGCCATTTTCCACAGTGTTTCTTGCCCCAGATGCCAGGTGCCCTCTAGGAAGGCTAAATTTGGATAAATGCCAATGATTCCAAAGAGTAGAGAGCAAACAAAAAATAAGCATGTATGTACATATATAGAAATAAATACACCATAATAGATTCCCCCAGCTAGCTATAGGATAGCCAACTACCCTAGGAGTACCACAGAGGGGAAGGAGGGTGGGTAATCCTGACTGCAGATGCATTCCTATCAGACATCTACATTTATGGTAGGTACAAAACTGTACTATGTCCTTCAAGGATGCATCTGCAGTCCTTACAAATGGGTAGAATACCATAGCCAAACTGGGGGAGGAGGCAAGAGAGAAATATGGCGTAGTTAAGATCCCTTGCAAAACAGCAGTGGCAAAACCTGCTCGGGATCTAGAGTATAAAGACAAATTATAATGCTTGGCAAATGTATGCACGGAGCTCCAAGTAGCAGCCTCTAAAATGTCTTTGGTAGCCACTCCTCGTAGAAAAGCTGTGGTAGTGGCTGTAGCCCTTGTAGAGTGAGGCCTGATGTTTTCTGGAGTTTTCTTTCCATGGTAGGAGTAACAAAATCTAATGCAATTTCCTATCCACTTAGAGATTGTCTGTTTTGAAATTGCTTTTCCTTCCATTCCTGTTGCATATGCTACCAGTAGCTGGTCAGTTTTTCTATTGCCCTTGGTTCTGTCCAGGTAGTAGCGTAATTGTCTATGTACATCCAAGGTGTGCAACAGTCTTTCTTCCCTGTTCTGTGGGTTGGGGAAGAATGTAGGTAGGTGGATAGCCTGATTTAAAGATACTCTGGAGACCACCTTAGGCATAAAAGTAGGATTTGTTCTCATGGACACTCTATCCTGATGGAAGATCAGAAAGGGTTGTACTGCCATTAATGCCTGTAGCTCAGATACCCTTCTTGCTGAAGAGATCGCCAGCAGGAAAGCAGTTTTCCATGATAAGTATTGTAATTCTGCTGTTGCTGCTGGTTCGAAAGGAGGAAGTGTCAATTTTTCTAGCACAAAGTTCAAGTCCCATGCAGGCAATGGTGGTTTCCTGGGTGGTTTTACATTTTTAATTCCTCTCAGAAACTGCCTGAGCAGAGGATGTGAGAAGACTGGAGGATCCAAGTTGTATTCTGCTGAAATGGCTGATGCATGAATCTTAATGGAAGAATAGGACAGGCCTTTGTGGAAGAGCTCTGCCAAGTATTCCAGGATGTTGGCTATGTTTGCCAGTGACACATCTTCTCCTTTTGCAGTACTCCAAATGAGATATCTTTTCCATTTTGCTGAATAATTTTTCCTTGTTGAGGGTCTGCGAGCCTCCAGGATAATGTCTTTAACCCTTTGGGATAATTTTGGGTTAATTGGTCTTATGCAATGTTCCAGGCAGTCAGCTGTAGAGTTTTCAGGTTTGGATGCAGGGTGTTGTAGTTGTTCTGTGTTAATAGCAAGGGAACTAGGGGTAGGTGCCAAATCTGTTCCCGAGACATGCTCCTCAGTAATGGATACCAATGTTGTCTTGGCCAGTCTGGAGCTATCAGAATGATCCTTGGACGGCCCTCTTTGATCTTCAATAGCACCTTGTGCATCAAAGGAAGTGGTGGGAATGCATATGCTGTCAGGTTTTTCCAACTGAAAGATAGGGAGTCCACCTTCCAAGCAAGTGGGTGGTACAACCTGGAGCAGAATTTCTTTAGTTGGTGATTGCGTGGGGATGCAAATAAGTCTATTTCTGGGAGTCCCCATTTTCTTGTAATGGTTTTGAAGATGTCCGGATGCAGCATCCATTCGTGGGCATCCGTGGTAGTCCTGCTTAATATGTCTGCTAGAATGTTTTCTTTTCCTGGTACAAAAATTGCTTGTAACTGAATGTTGTAGCTCAGGGCCACATTCCAGAGGTCCAGTGCCATCCGGCATAGAGGGTACGAATGTGTGCCTCCCTGCTTGTTGATGTACCACATAACTGTGGTGTTGTCTGTCCTCATCATCAATTGACCTTGTTGGAGAAAAGGTCTGAATGTCTGAATTGCCAGTTTTACTGCCAGCATTTCCTTTAGGTTGATGTGTAGGTGTAGCTGGTCTTGAGTCCATAAACCTTGTATGCACTTGTCCAGCATGTGGGCCCCCCAACCGAGGTCTGAGGCGTCCGTTGTGATGGTTTGGCTTGGTTGAGTGCTGTAGAAGGGCAATCCTTTGTTTGATTGACAGGCCTGAGCCCACCATTGGAATTCTTGCTTCAGGCATGTAATTATTGGAATTTGGGTTTCTAGGCAGAAGGGATGGACTCTTCAGCATCAGAGTCTTCATAAGGGGAGAAAGGGGCCTCTGGAGGGTCTGTATTATCTGAGTCATCAGAGGAATCATCTGTGGAGACTGGCTCAGGGGGCTCTGCTCTAGGCCTCTTCTCTGGGCTGTGCTTGTGTTGAGACCATAAATTCCTTAGGTACCACTGTAACTTTCTCATATGCAGTCTGGCATGTGGAACCAATATTATGCATGATGCCATGTAGCCCAAGGCTTGCAGGAATTTCCTTGCTGTTAGATGGTTCTGCTTTGTTAATGCCAAGAAGTAGAGAGGGAGTTGCTCCTGTTTTTCTACTGTTAGGAATGCCATTTGTTTTAATGTGTCCAGCTCCGCACCCAAAAAGGTTATCCTTTGGGATGGTATCAGCCTTGATTTTTTTATATTGACTGTAAATCCCAGGGCTTGTAGTAGGTAAATGACCCTTTTCAAGTCTTCTGCTAGCTTGTTTTTGTTGTCCGCTTGTATCAGGCAGTCGTCCAGGTAAGGGTAGATTTGGATTCCCTGGAGCCTGCAATGAGCAATTACTGATGCCAGGCATTTCGTGAACACTCTGGGCGCAGTAGATAAGCCAAAGGGCAATGCTGAGAATTGATAATGCTCTGATCCTGCAAGAAATCTGAGGTATCTTCTGCAATTTGGTCTTATGGGGACGTGCAGGTATGCCTCCTTGAGATCTAGAGTTACCAGTCAAGACTCCTTGCCCAGCATGGGAAGAAGTTGCTGTAGGGTCAGCATTTTGAATTTTGGAACAATGAGGAATGTGTTTAAAGCGGACAGGTCTAGAATAGGTCTCCATTTGCTTTCTTTTCTTGGTACCAGGAAGAGTCTGGAGTAAAATCCCTTTCCTTGCTCCATAGATGGTACCTTTTCCACAGCTCTCATCCTTAATAATAGAGTTATTTGTTTTAGAGCTTCTGTTTTTTGATTTGGAGGTAGGTTTGGCATTCCTCTCTTCCCTGGTAGAGTATGGAAGTGAAACCTGTAACCTTGGTCTATTGTCTGCAAAATCCACTTGTCTCTTGTGATGTAATGCCAGTTTGTTGAAAATAAAGCTAGCTTCCCGCCTAAGGGTGCTTCTAGTTGTTCCCTGGTAGGCGGTGCCAGAGCCAAGTCACTGTGATTGTCCTGTAGTAGTGGTGGTGGCTGTGTCTGTGGCTGTACCTCGCTGGTTGTTACCCTGCCACTGGCGTCCCCTGTAGGCACCCCTGGATTGGCTTCTGCCTCTTGAACGCCTATTCCTGCCTCTTTGAGCTCTGGAGGAGTCTGGAAAGGACCAATTCTTGGAGGGCCAATTCCTGCTAAACCTTGGAGGTTGGACCTGTAAGAAATCTTTTACTGTTCGGACAGATTTTGCCTTCTCTTCCATCTTCTTCAGCACCTGTTGTGCAGGAGAGCCAAACAAATTGATCTTGTCCATGGGAGCATCTAAAAGTTTTGATTTGACATGGTCTGGTAAGGCCTGCTCTTTTAACCATGCATGCCTTCTGATAACTGTACCAGTCATGGCTGATCTAAAGGAGGCCTCCAGTGCATCATAGCCGCATGTTAAAGAATGGTTACTGACTTGCTGAATGTTATGAATCATTTCCTGAACAGATTTTTTGTCTAATGGTTCAGAGGACAGCTTTTTGGTTAACTGGTCTAGCATAAATTATCATGAGAAATTGACAGTTCAATGCTCTAGCTGAAAGAGTAGCAGAAGTATAAACTTTTTTACCCCATCTCTCTAAGGACCTGGATTCCCTTTCAGAGGGGAGGGGGTTTTTGGCAGAAGTAGCTGCTACAGCCTTAGGACCCTGGGAGATAGTCTCGGGATCTGCAAAAGGGGCCTTATACAAATGATAATGCGTGTCCAGGACCCTGTAGTACCTATCGGGCTTAGCAGGGGCCGGAGGAAGCGAATCAGGAGCAGTACAAGCATCATTAAATGCATCATCTACAACAGAAAGAACTGGAGGTATGGCTAAAGGCCTATGTTGTGGTAAATGCAAAAAGGTTCTAAGCCTTTTTCTGGAGTCTGAAAAATCCTGGCCCTGCCACTGAAATTGTTCCCTCATAGCATGCAAGGTTTCCCCAAAGGAAAATTCCTCAGGCGGAGAGGTGAGGTTGGGATCCCCGGATTAGAGAAATGAGATCCTCTGCTAGACTAAGCATTTGTGAACTAGAGCTAGGCCTGTGAGAAGGGTCTTAGCAGGCACAGATTTAGTAGCTTTAGCTGCTTTAGCCCTGGCAAAGGCCTTAATGGACATGGCTGCAGGTGGCCTAGCAGCTCCACGTGCAGGGGTTGAAATATCCAAGGGAATAGTGTCAGATAATTCCTGTGAAACTGCAACTGCAGGAGGGATTTCAGAAGCCGATTCCACCAGGTTGGAAGAGGCCTCGGTAGAAGGTAAGTTTTCGGCTGAAGGAAGAACAGCTTGCTCGGTTTCAGCCAAAACCGAGACACTCGCGGTTGGCTTACCCGCGGTTTCGGCCGAAACCGCGGACCGCGAGTGTCGGTCCTTTTCCTTGCGCTTTTTTGATATTTGCGAAGTCGGAGGATCCGACGGCATAATATAAGCAAAATCTGAGCTGAAAAACTCCTCAGCAAATTCCGACCGACGTCTAAGCGTCCGTCGGTTAAAAGAGGCACAGGCAGACAAGCTGCTACGTCGTGGTCTGGGCCTAAACAAGGTAAGCAGTAAGAGTGGAAATCTTTATGAGGTATTTGTTTCCCACAAGTTAAACAGTTATTCACTTTTTCTGACATCGGCTGAGGCAAGAAAGAGTCCCCAACGGGGTACTTAGCTTTTAAGAAGTCTTCGGTAGTAGAAGTATTCGGTAGTAGTAATCTCCGGTTCTGACCGACCGGCACTTGAACAGCTTCTGCTTCGGGCGCCACGCGGCAAGAAAGACTGAGGAAAATGGCGTCGGCTGATGCCTTTATACCTGAATAACTGCAGCAATGATGTTGGGTGAAGTGCGACACCAGCCGAGGCCAGACCCAGACTTTGGAATCCGGCCGACCGAAGGGCTGCCTGACGACAGGACAACCCATTTGTAAGGACTGCAGATGCATCCTTGAAGGACATCCAGCACTTAGAAGCACAGGCTGCACCATGCATCCTAGTACGGATAACCTATCTTTTAGGTTAACTCATGCCCGAGTGTGGCTGCCAGTTTGAGACGTTTGTTCCTATTAGGAGGATAAAACTTCAAGATTTGAAGATGTACAGAGTTGTGTGTGTTACTATTAAAATAGGTTTTTTTTCAGTGCTTTCAATGAAACAAAAAAGTTCTGTAAGATGTGACATAGGCTCAAATGGATATGACAAGAAACAACTATATAAAAATTCAACCTGCCAAACCGTGTATGCATGCAACACAAACACTGGAATGAGACATTTAACAAAAACTGTTATACATAAAAGGTGGGAATAACTTTTTAATACAAAGATGCTTTTTGTAATGTCTTTAAATGTCAATGGTCTCACAGATGAATAAAAAAAGTATAGTTAACTATATTCAAAAATGTAGACTACAAATAGCTATATTACGAGAGACGCACTTGGAAAGAACTGAACATGTAAACGTGATAAAGAACGGTTTTCAGGATGGTTATTCAGCAGAATATCTGGGACAAGAGAAAATTGGAATACTTATATTAACTACAAAAGGAGCTCCAATAGTGATAGTTGAGATAAAAAAGGGATGCAGATTTGTAGTGCTAAGGAGCTACTGGCAAGGAAAGAAGATTACATTGGCATGTACTTATATTCTACCTTAAATTGCTATAACGGAACTTGAGAAAACTGACAAAAAATAATAATTTTTCAGCAAGACATACTACTTGTAGGTGGGGACTGGAATTTGATTTGCAGCAGTGAAAATGTGTCTGGAGGGCCAAGAAGAGAAAGTAGAACAAAGGAGGATATATTTTTTGAAGAAATTTATGAAAAAGTTTGGCAATTAAGATTTTAATTCAGTAATAGGAGTTCAGAGTGAATTTATTTATCATTCCTCAAAATATAAAAACTGGGCAAGGCTAGACAGAACTTACATTTCACAGGAACACGTGCATTTAATTGAATGTCTTGATAAGTACTCAACTATTTCAGATCATGCGCCATCAACAACTAAAAATAAAAACACAGGGTAATGAAATACAAATGAGACACTGGTGCTTTCCCACATATCTGTTGAAAAGAGAGGAATTTAAAGAATGGGTAGTGGAAATTATTCAGGAGCTATTCGAGAAGACAAATTACTTCAGAAAATATAGCTAGGAAGTTAAATTAAGGTGGAGTTTAAAAATCGGGTATAAATGAAAGTTGCAACTAGATTTATTTAGAGGGACTGAAAGTATTGCAGAATAGGAGGAATCTCACAGAATAAGAGAAGGATCAACTACAGAATGCTAAGCAGAAAATAAGAGATCACCTCAATAATACACACGGGTTTAGAAAGATTGCTATTAAGCAACTGTTGTTTTGATGACAGTCTAGCACAAAAACTTTTAGCACAATGACTTCGGCAACAGAAAGAAGAAAGGACTGCCACCAAGCTTAGGGAGCCTATAAAAAAGGAAGGCAACAAGAGATCCTGTAGAGGTATTAGAAATATTTTGGAAATTCTATGAAAGTCTGCATAAAGCAGAGAAATATGGAAATCAAGAAAAGATACAAATGGGAATGTTTACAGATGAATTAAATATTCCAAGGTTAGAGGAAGATGAGGCTCAATTACTGTTAGAATAGGAAGAAACGAGATAAAAATTGCTATGTATGACCAATCTACAGGAAAGTCCCCAGGAATAGATGTCATTCCTGTAGAGGTTTGGAAGCTAGGAAGGGAAAAAAAAACAAAGACATGGAACGTTTTGTTTAACAGTATTTTATGAGTAGTAGTACCAACATCCTGGAAGAAAGCAGTGGTAGCTGTAACACTTACAGGGCAAAGAACCATCAGATCCAGCTTCACACAGGCCCATTTAAATATTAATCCATGACTATAAAGTGTTCATGTCTACAATGGCTAAAAGAATGGCAAAAGTAGTGCCAAAATTGATATACATCGGTTAATGTGGTTTTGTTGAGGAGGCGCAAACATTTGACATTAACAGAACACTGATGACCAACACAGAAGCAGAATGAAAGAAAAACATTGATGTCGGTGGGTCTTGATGCAGAGAAAGCATTTGAGAGAGTAAGCTGGGCCTTTATGAGCAGAGCAATGGAAGCATTTCCTGAAAAAAATTATAAGGTTGATTAGGAGAATACAAGAGGGATTGGAGGCAAACTGAAGTGTGTGGGGTCCTCTCTGATAACTTCTGTTTGAGCAGAGGAACCAAGCAGGGATGTCCTCTTCCCCCCTTTATCTGCATTATATTTAGAAGCACTGGCAAACAGAATACAAGGGACACAAATTCAAGGATATAATTGGTACGGTTGTCAAGAAAAGCTGGCTCTATTTGCAGATATTTTATAGATGACAAAAGCAGAAAGACATTACAATGTTGTGGGACATTTTGAGACCGTTTCAAATCTTTTCAGGATAAAAAATTAATGAAAAGTACAGTTGTATATACCTACCATAAATGTAGATGTTCGAGTGTCTTCACTGTTGCAGTCATAACTGTAGGGTACTCCTGCCGGCAGGCAGCCCGAGGTCGGCCAGAATATCAAAGTCTGGGTCCGGCGTCGGCTGCTTCAGCTAGAACCCTGATGTCAGAGCGCATGGGTATAAAGCTGACAGCCGACGCCATCTTCTCCAGCCTTTCTTGCCCCTGATGTCAGAAGCCCCCATAAAACCAAAAGGTGTCCCAAGGGAAACACAAATACACCAGAAAGGTAGTGGAAAAGGAAACACAGTAAGCAAATAAAAAAGTACAGTTTTGTACCTACCATAAATGTAGATGTCCGAGAGGTATGCATCTGCAGTCCTAACATATGGGTTGTCCTGCCTCAGGCAGCCCTTCGGTCGGCCGGATTCCAAAGTCTGGGTCTGGCCTCGGCTGATGTCGCACTTCACCCGACGTCACAGCTGCTGTGAATTGGGTATAAAGGCATCAGCCGACGCCATTTTCCACAGTGTTTCTTGCCCCAGATGCCAGATGCCCTCTAGGAAGGCTAAATTTGGATAAATGCAAATGTTTCCAAACAGTAGAGAGCAAACAAAAATAAACATGTATATACATATATACAAACAAATACACCATAATAGATTCCCCCAGCTAGCTACAAGATGGGCAAATACCCTAGGAGTACCACAGAGGGGAAGGAGGGTGGGTAATCCTGACTGCAGATGCATACCTCTCGGGCATCTACATTTATGGTAGGTACAAAACTGTACTATGTCCTTCAAGGATGCATCTGCAGTCCTAACATATGGGTAGAATACCATAGCCAAACTGGGGGAGGAGGCACTAAGATGATTATGGTGTAGTTAAGATCCCTTGCAAAACAGCAGTTGCAAAACCTGCTCGGGATCTGGAGTATAAAGGTAGATTATAATGCTTGGCAAATGTATGCACGGAGCTCCAAGTAGCAGCTTCTAAAATGTCTTTGGTAGCCACTCCTCGTAAGAAAGCTGTAGTAGTGGCTGTAGCCCTTGTGGAGTGAGGTCTGATGTTTTCTGGAGTTGTCTTTCCATGAAAGGAGTAACAAAATCTAATGCAATTTCCTATCCATTTTGAGATTGTCTGTTTTGAAATTGCTTTTCCTTCCATTCCTGTTGCATATGCTACCAGAAGCTGGTCAGTTTTCTATTGTTCTTGGTTCTGTCCAGATAGTAGCGCAATTGTCTGTGCACATCCAAGGTATGTAGTAGTCTTTCCCCTGTTCTGTGGGTTGGGGAAGAATGTTGGTAGGTGGATTGCTTGGTTCAATGATACCCTGGAGACCACCTTTGGCATAAAAGTGGGGTTAGTTCTCAAGGACACTCTATCCTGATGGAAGATAAGGAAGGGCTGTACTGCCATTAATGCCTGTATTTCAGAAACCCTTCTTGCTGAAGTGATTGCAAGCAGGAAAGCAGTTTTCCAAGATAAGAACTGTAATTCTGCTGTTGCTGCTGGTTCGAAAGGGGGAAGTGTTAACTTTTCCAGCACAAAGTTAAGGTCCCATGT
This sequence comes from Protopterus annectens, assembly GCF_019279795.1. Taxonomy (NCBI): domain Eukaryota; kingdom Metazoa; phylum Chordata; order Ceratodontiformes; family Protopteridae; genus Protopterus; species Protopterus annectens. The sequence continues at coordinate 49,588,352 of NC_056729.1, forward strand.
AGGCAAAGGTGGCTTCCTTGGAGGCTTTACATTTTTAATTCCTCTCAAACTGCCTGAGTAGAGGATGAGAGAAGACTGGAGGATCCATGTTGTATTCTGCTGAAATTGCTGATGCATGAATCTTAATGGAGGAGTAAGACAGGCCATTGTGGAAAAGTTCTGCTAAATATTCCAGGATGTTAGCTATGTTTGCTAATGATACATTTTCTCCTTTTGCTGCACTCCAAATGAGGTATCTTTTCCATTTGGCTGAATAAGTCTTCCTTGTGGAGTGTCTGCGAGCCTCCAGGATAATGTCTTTAACCCTCTGAGATAAATCTGGGTTATTTTGCTTTATGTAATATTCCAAGCAGCTAGCTGCAGTGTTTTCAAGTTTGGATGTAGGATCTTGAAGTTGTTCTGTGTTAGCAGTAAGGGAACTAGAGGTAGAGGCCATGCGTGTGTCCAAGACATACTCCTCAGTAGCGGGTACCAATGCTGCCTCGGCCAGTCTGGAGCTATCAGGATGATCCTTGGGTGATCTTCTTTGATCTTCAGTAGCACTTTGTGCATCAAAGGAAGAGGTGGGAATGCATATGCTGTCAGGTTTTCCCAACTGAAGGATAGGGAGTCCACCTCCCAAGCAAGTGGGTGGTATGTCCTTGTGCAGAATTTCCTCAATTGGTGGTTGTGTGGGGATGCGAACAGGTCTATTTCTGGTAGTCCCCATTTCTTTGTAATGGATTTGAAGATGTCTGGATGCAGCATCCATTCGTGGGCATCCGTGGTAGTTCTGCTTAAGGTGTCTGCTAGTATATTTTCTTTTCCTGGCACAAATATGGCCTGGAGCTGAATGTTGAGGTTCAGGGCCACATTCCACAGGTCCATTGCCATCCGGCATAGAGGATATGAGTGTGTGCCTTCTTGTTTGTTGATATACCACATGACTGTGGTGTTGTCCGTCCTTATCAGCAAATGACCCTGTTGAAGAAACGGTCTGAATGTCTGAATTGCCTGTTTCACTGCCAGCATTTCTTTTTGATTTATGTGTAGGTTCAGCTGGTCTTGTGTCCATAGGCCTTGTATACACTTGTCCACCATGTGTGCCCCCCAGCCTAGGTCTGAGGCGTCCGTGGTGATAGTCTGGCTTGGGCAAGGTTTGTGGAAAGGCAGTCCTCTGTTCAACTGACAGGACTGAGCCCACCACAGGAATTCTTGCTTCAGGCATGGAATTATTGGAATCTGGGCTTCTAGACTGTGCTTGTGTTGAGACCATATATTCCTTAGGTACCATTGCAACTTCCTCATATGCAGCCTGGCATGTGGAATCAATATTATGCAGGATGCCATGTAATCCAGGGCTTGCAGGACTTTCCTTGCTGTAAGCTGGTTCTGTGTTGTTAATACCATGAAATAGAGTGGTAGTTGCTTTTGCTTTTCTGCTGTGAAAAATGCCATTTGATTTGAAGTGTCCAGTTCTGCACCCAAGAATGTTATCCTTTGGGATGGTACCAGTCTTGACTTTTTCATGTTGACTGTGTATCCCAGGGCTTGAAGTAGTTGTATAACCTTTTCCAAATCTTATGTTAATTTGGTCTTGTTGTCCGCTTGTATTAGGCAGTCGTCCAGGTATGGATAAATCTGAATTCCCTGAAGCCTGCAATGAGCAATTACTGATGCCAGGCATTTCGTGAATACTCTGGGCGCAGTAGGGCAATGCTGAGAATTGATAATGCTCTGATCCTGCAAGAAATCTGAGGTATCTTCTGCAATCTGGTCATATAGGGACGTGCAGGTATGCCTCCTTGAGATCTAGAGTCACCAGCCAAGACTCCTTGCCCAGCATGGGAAGAAGTTGCTGTAGGGTCAGCATTTTGAATTTTGGAACAATGAGATATGTGTTCAGAGCGGACAGGTCGAGAATAGGCCTCCACTGATTTTCTTTCCTTGGTACCAGGAAAAGTCTGGAGTAAAATCCTTGTCCTTGTTCCATAGGCGGTACCTTTTCTATAGCTCTCATCCTTAGTAAGTGGTTGATTTGTCCTAGAGCGTTTGTTTTTTGGTTTGGTGGTAGGTTTGGCATTCCTCTCTTTTTTTGGTAGCGTGTGGAAGTGAAACCTGTAGCCTTTGTCTATTGTCTGTAAAATCCATTTGTCTCCTGTAATGTAATGCCAGTTTATGGAAAATAAGGCTAGCTTTCCGCCTAAGGGTGCTTCCAGTTGTTCCCTGGTAGGCGGTATCAGAGTCAAGTCATTGTGTCTGTCCTGTGGAAGTGGTAGTAGCTGGATCTGTGGCAGTACTTCTCTGGTTGTTAGGCTGCCACTGACATCCCCTGAAGGCACCTCTGGATTGACCTCTGCCTCTTGGGCGCCTATTTCTGCCTCTCTGTGCTCTGGAGGTGTCTGGAAAGGACCAATTCTTCGAAGGCCAATTTCTACTAAACCTCGGAGGCTGGACCTGTAAGAAATCCTTGACTGTTTGGACAGATTTTGCTTTTTCTTCCACCTTCTTTAGCACTTGCTGTGCAGGGGAGCCAAACAAACTTTGTTTCTCCATGGGAGCATCTAGGAGCTTTGACTTTACATGGTCTGGTAAGGATTGCTCTTTTAATCATGCATGCCTTCTGATCACTGTTCCAGTCATAGCTGATCTAAAGGAAGCCTCCAGTGCATCACAGCCGCATTTTAAGGAATGATTACTGACCTGCTGAGTGTTATGTACCAAATCCTGAAGGGACTTACGGTCTATAGGTTCAGGAGAGGACAGTTTTTTATTTAGCTGGTCTAACAAAAATTCCTGATACTGAATCATGTGGAATTGACAGTTTAAGGCCCTAGCCGAAAGAGTAGCAGAAGTATAAACTTTTTTACCCCATCTCTCTAATGCTCTAGATTCTCTTTCAGAGCGCCGGGTTCTTTTGGCAGAGGCAGCTGCTACAGCTTTGGGGCCCTGTGAAATGGTTTCAGGATCTGCAATAGGAGCCTTATACAAGTGATAGTGAGTGTCCGAGACCCTATAATATCAGTCGGGCTTAGCAGGGGCCGGGGGAAGAGAGTCAGGGGCAGTACAGGCATCATTAAATGCATCGTCCACAACTGTTAGTACTGGAGGAATGGCTAAAGGCCTATGCTGTGGTAAATGTAAAAAGGTCCTTAGCCTTTTCCTTGAATCTGAAAAATCCTGGCCCTGCCATTGAAATTGCTCTCTCATAGCATGTAAGGTTTCCCGAAAAGAAAATTCCTCAGGAGGAGAGGCAGAAGGAATGGAGTCTTCTGCATCAGAATCCTCATATGGAGAATAAGGGCCTTCTGGAGGATTTGAGATTTCTGAATCATCCGAGGAATAGTCTGTAGAAACTGGATCCGGGGGCTCTGCTCTAGGCCTCTTCTCTGGAGGGGGTTGAGAGGCCCTGTCTGGGTGAGGTTGGGATCCCCTGATCAAAGAAATGAGATCCTCAGCCAGGCTGAACATTTGGGAACTAGAGGTAGGCCTGTGTGAGGGGGTTTTAGCAGGCAAGGCCTTAGAAGTTTAGCTGCTTTAGCCCTAGAGAAGGCCTTGATAGACATAGATGCAGGTGGCCTAGCAGCTCCACGTGCAGGAGTAGATATGTCTAAAGGAATAGTATCTGATAAATCCTGGGTGCCTGCTACAGCAGGAGAAATTTCAGTAGCAGATTCAGCCATGCTGTGTGAGGCCTCGGCTGTCGGAGGTATGCTTTCGGCCAAAGGAAGAACCGAGGACTCTGTTTCAGCCGAAACCAAGACACTTGCGGTTGGCTTAACCGTGGTTTCGGCCGAAACCGCGGACCGCGAGTGTCTGTCCTTTTCCTTACGCTTTTTAGCTAAATGAGAAGTCGGAGTCTCCGACGGCATTTTGTAAGCAAAAGCGGGACCAAAAAACTCCTCTGCAAACTCCGACCGACGTCTAAGTGTCCGTCGGTTGAAGGAAGCCCAGGCTAGACAAGCTGATACGTCGTGGTCTGGGCCTAAGCAAGGAAGGCAGTAAGAGTGGAAATCCTTGAGAGGTATTTGTTTCCCACAAGTTAAACAATTATTTACTTTTTCTGACATCGGCTGAGGCAAGAAAGAGTCCCCAACAGGGTACTTAGCTTCTTAGAAGTCTTCGGTAGTAGAAATCTCTGGATCTGACCGACCGGCACTTGCGAATAGCTTCTGCTTCGGGCACCGCGCGGCAAGAAAGACTGAGGAAAATGGCGTCGGCTGATGCCTTTATACCCAATTCACAGCAGCTATGACGTCGGGTGAAGTGCGACATCAGCAGAGGCCAGACCCAGACTTTGGAATCCGGCCGACCGAAGGGCTGCCTGAGGCAGGACAACCCATATGTTAGGACTGCAGATGCATCCTTGAAGGACATCAAGAGGGGTCTGGAGGGAGGGAAACACCGACTGCAACAGTGAAGACACTCGAACATCTACATTTATGGTAGGTATACACAACTGTACTATGTTCTTCATGTTTCACTGTTGCAGTCATAACTGTAGGGTAGAATCCCAAAGCTGAGAATACGGGAGGAGGTTATGAAGTAGAAGGAGCAGCTAGAAGACCCTGCAAGACAGCAGAGGCAAAGCCTGCCCTAGACTTAGAGTACAAAGGGAGGTTATAGTGCTTGGAAAAAGTATGCACAGAGCTCCAAGTGGCAGCCTCCAGAATGTCCTTGGTAGGAACTCCTCTGAGAAAGGCTGCTGAAGTGGCAGCTGCTCTAGTAGAATGAGTCCTGATGGTACCTGGAATCTGTTTTCCATAAAGAGAGTAACTATCTTATTCCATGAGCAATCCATTTGGAAATAGTTTGCTTAGAAATGGCTTTACCAAGAGAACTGGAAGCAAACGAAATAAGCAATTGATCTGATTTTCTGAAACTTTTAGTTTTGTCCAGGTAAAAACGTAGTTGCCTGTGTACGTCCAATGAATGCAAAATCCTTTCCCCCCTATTTTGGGGTTTTGGAAAAAAGGTAGGAAGGTGAATAGTCTGATTTAGAGCCACTCTAGAAACAACCTTAGGCATAAAAGTAGGATTGGTCCTCAAGGAAACTCTGTCCTGATGGAAAATGAGGTATGGTTCCACGGCCATGAGGGCTTGTAACTTAGACACCCTTCTGGCAGCAGTCAAGGCCAACAAGACCGCTGTCTTCCAGGATAAGAACTTAATGTCCGCAGAGGCAGCAGGCTCAAAAGGAGGCAAAGTAAGCTTTTCCAAGACATAGTTGAGATCCCAAGGAGGGACAGGAGGAGTTCTAGGAGGTTTTAAATTCTTAGCTCCTCTCAGAAATTGTCTGACCAACTGGTGGGAAAAAATGGGAGGAACACAATTGAAATGTGCTGAAATAGCAGAAGCATGAATTTTAATGGAAGAAAATGAAAGGCCTTTAATCAAAAGGTCTGAGAGATAAAGTAAAATAGATGAGATATCAGGTATTAAAGGATCAGAGCCACGATCCTGCATCCAAATACAAAATCTTTTCCATTTAGAATCATAAGATTTCCTTGTACTAGGACGCCTAGCTTCCAAAAGAACATCCAAAACTTGTTTAGGAAGAGAAGGAATCAATTACCTTTGATGAGCCAAGCTGCCAGACAGAAAGTCTTGATTTGAGAGTGAAATACCTGACCCCGATGCTGGGACAGTAGAGAATGGGTCAGAGGAAGACTCCAAGGAGGAACCAAGGAAAGGTGCAGTAGAGTAGGGTACCAAAACTGACAAGGCCAATTTGGAGCTATCAAAATGATCAGTCTGGGTTTGTCTAGCTTTATCTTTAGCAAAACCCGAAGCAGAAGAGGAAGAGGAGGGAAGGCATATCCCGAAAGATTCCTCCAACTGAAGGACAGGGCATCCACTTTCCAAGCTGTCTTGTGGAAGGACCTGGTGCAAAAGCGAGGCAACTGATGGTTGAGATGGGATGCAAACAGATCTATCTGAGGACAGCCCCAAACTGCAGTTATCTTGCTGAATAAGTTGGGGTCCAACATCCATTCGTGAGGATCCAAAATGTTTCTGCTTAGGCTGTCTGCTAAGAGATTTTGTTTTCCTGGAATGAACTGTGTCTGAAGATTCAGATTCAAATTTAGGGCTGTATCCCATAAGGTCATGGCAAGTCTGCAAAGGGGGTAAGAGTGACAGCCCCCTTGCTTGTTTATGTACCACATGACTGTGGTATTGTCTGTTCGAATTAGCAGAGGTCCTGGCTTCAAAAGAGTCTGGAAGGCTAGAAGAGCATTTTGGACTGCTAACGTTTCTTTCAAGTTGATGTGCCGTAGAAGGTGTTTGTTTGTCCAAGAACCCTGTTGGCATTTGTCTAGAAAATGAGCTCCCCATGCATAATCCGAGGCGTCCGTGGTTATGATCCGAGTAGGTTGAGGTAGACGAAAGGGCTTGCCTTCGTTCAAAACACACGCCCTGGACCACCAAAGGAATTCCTTCTGGAGGCAGGGAATCAGTGGAATCATTGTATCCAGACTGTGGCAATGTTGAGACCATACACTCTTTAGGTACCATTGAAGTTTCCTCATGTGAAGCCTCGCATTTGGAATCAACAAGATGCAAGAGGCCATGTAGCCCAGAGCCTGCAGGAATTTCCTTGCAGTGAGCTGAGTCAATGCTGCCAAGGTCTTGAAAATTGAAGCCAGCTGTAACTGTTTTTCTGGAGTGAGGAATGCCTTCTGTAAACTTGTGTCCAAAAGAGCTCCCAAGAAGGTCATTCGTTGAGAAGGAATCAAATGTGACTTTTTTGTGTTCACTGAGAATCCCAGTAGTAGGAGAAGACGTTGAACAAAATGCAGGTGTTGAAGTAGAAGGTCTTTGCTGTCTGCCTGAATTAGACAGTCGTCCAGATAGGGGTAAATCTGAATCCCCTGAAGTCTGCAGTAAGCTACTACTGGAGCCAGGCATTTGGTAAAAACTCTGGGTGCAGCAGATAAGCCAAATGGCAGTACAGAGAATTGGAAGTGTCTCGAGCCTGCCTTGAATCTGAGGTACTTTCTGCATTGTTGCCTTATAGGGATGTGTAAGTAAGCCTCTTTTAAGTCCAATGTTACCATACAAGCATCTTGTGAGAGCATTGGAGGAAGTTGAAGTGTAAGCATCTTGAATTTTGGAATTTCCAAAAAGGTGTTTAATATTGAGAGGTCCAGAATAGGTCTCCAGGAGTTTTGTTTTCTTGGGACCAGAAAAAGTCTTGAGTAAAAACCTTTCCCCACCTCTAGAGGTGGAACAGATTCTATGACTCTTAAGGCTAATAAAGCGTCCGCTTGATTTAAGGCCTCTGTCCATTGATGTTTTGGCAGATCTGGCCAGCCGGAAGGCCTTGGCAGAGTGTGAAAGTGGAATCTGTAACCTTTCAAAATCACGTCTAACACCCATTTGTCCTGGGTAATGTGAGTCCAATTTTGGTAAAAAAGAGAAAGTTTTCCTCCGAGAGGGGCATCCAGGGAAGGAGGGCCTGAAGCCCAACAGAGGGAGTCATTGAGTCTGCTTTCTTTGGGTTTGAGATCTGTCTTCTCCCCTTCTAGGTGAAGAAGCAGTCCACTGTCTAGATCTGTAAGAGGCCTGAGCCTGCGCTCGACCTCTGGAGCATCTATATCTTCCCCTTTGAGGCCTGTCAAAGGAGGGAAAAGACCAATTTTTGGAGGGCCAATTTCTGGAAAATCTAGGAGGCTGTACTTGCAAGAAATCTTTTACAGTCTGCATAGACTTGGCTTTTTCTTCCATCTTTTTAATAACCTCCTCAGCCTTAGACCCAAATAAGACATCATGCTGAACAAGGGCATCTAGCAATTTTGCCTTAACTTGTTCAGGTAAATTCTGCTCACGAAGCCAAGCATGTCTCCTGATAACAGTACCAGAGGCAGCCGCCCTGCAAGAAGCCTCTAAGGCATCAAAACCACAATGTAAACTATGTTTGCTAACTTGTTCAGTAGCATGCAACACATCCTGTAATTCCTTGTCCTCAGCACATGCAGGAAAGGTAGAAATCCTTTGTTTTAAAACAGATAAAAGAAACTGTTGATACTTGAACATGTGAAACTGGCAATTTAAAGCTCTAATAGAAAGGGTAGCCAAAGTATAAACCTTTTTACCCCACCTGTCCAAGGCACGAGAATCCTTTTCAGAGTGGATAGGATTCTTAGAGGAGGCGGCCTTAGCAGCCTTGGAACCCTGCAAAATGGTTTCAGGATCAGCAGAAGGGTTCTTGAATAAGAATTGATGGGCATCAGGGACTCTGTAAAATCTATCAGGCTTAGAAGGAGACGCGGCATGGAATCAGGATTCAAGTTAGCTTCAGAGAAGGCATCATCCACAATGTCAAGTACAGGAGGAATAGCTAAAGGCCTGTGCTGAGGGAGAAGAAGAAATTCCCCGAGTCTCTTTTTGGAAGCAGAATAATCCTGACCTTCCCAATGAAAATGCTCCCTCATCTCATGCAAGGTTTCCCCAAAAGAAAAATCTTCAGGGGAAGGGCAGAGGGAACAGAATCCTCTGCATCCGAATCCTCATATGGAGGAAAAGAGTAATCCTGATCAGAGGAAGAAACAGAAGATACGGAAGCCTGATCAGAAGAATCATAAGGGATATCCTGTCTAGGCCTTTTCTCAGGAGGAGAATGAGAGCCCCTAATCATAGTTAATAAATCCTCAGCCATCCGAAGTAATTGCTTCTGAGTCTTAGGAGCTGAATCCGAAGAAGCTTGAGCAGAAAGTCTGGGTTTAACAGGAGTCTTTGACTTAGCTTTTGTCTTTGAGGAAATAGTAATGTGTGAAGGCCTGAAGACCCCCTCAGAAGCCGGTAAGTGCACAGCGGTTCCGGACCCATCTGAAGGAGCGACGTCCGAAGGTCCTGCAGCAGACAAATTACTAGGCCTAGTTGGCTCACCATGTGAGTCCGTGTCGGCCATCGGTTCTGAAGTGGCGGACAACAGGGGCTGCAAAAGCGCCTCACTGACGACTGCCGAACCCGAAGCTGGCTCCGGCTGCAAAGTATCCTGTTTGGACCTCGGAGGCCTGTCCTTGTCTTTGTGCTTCTTCTGTAATCCGGTAGTCGGTAAAGTATCCAACGACATTCTATAATTAAATAGTCTACCGAAGTAACTCAAGGCCCAATCGTACCTACGCTTGATAATGCGAGAATTAAACCTGGCACAGAACCGACAACAAGAAACGTCGTGGTCAGGGCCTAAGCAAGGTAGACAGTAAGAGTGGAAATCTTTATGAGGTATTTGTTTTCCACACGATACACAATTATTAACTTTTTCTGACATCGGAGAAGCAAGAAAAAGGTTTCCCCAACAGGGTACTTAGCTTTGAGAAAAGTAGAAAACTTCGGACCGACGACAATCACACCACGTTGTCTTGAAAACGCCAACCAACAACTAGCAAACTGCTTTGCACCGCACGGCAAGAAAGACTGGGGAAGATGGCGTCGGCTGTCAGCTTCATACCCATGCGCTCTGACGTCAGGGTTCTAGCTGAAGCAGCAGACGCCGGACCCAGACTTTGATATTCTGGCCAACCTCAGGCTGCCTGCCGGCAGGAGTACCCTACATTTAAGACTGCAACAGTGAAACACGAAGAACATCTAAAACAAAGGCAATAGAGGTAACTTATGTACCTACATATGAACTGGTTCAGCATTATCCATATTTATGAGGACAAGATAAAATGAAGTATTTAGGAGTATGGAGTAAAAATAACTCTGGTGTGTCAGCTAAGGATATGTAGGAAGAGACTAAAAAAGATAATACAAAAACTGAGAAAATGGAAGCTTTGTTAAATGGATATGGATAGTAAGATACAAGCAGTTAAAATGTTTTTAGTCCCATTAGTCTTGTATATAGGTCAGGCATTTTTATCAAGCAGAGGAGAGGTTATGGATAGCAATTAATAAAGAGCTGAAGGACTTTGCCTGGGAGACGGCAAGAGTCAAGTGGGATAAGTGGATCCTTACAGCAGAGCAGGGTGGACTGGGATTACCTATTTAAGGGATATTTCAGAGTTACACAGTTAAGGATCCTATACAAAGTACAAGCAGAAAACTATGATTCAAAGTGGAAAGGGGTGATAATGAAATGGGGGAGGGGGCTCAAGATAGGAGAATACATAATATTATATCCATAAAGTAGCAGTAAATATTTTAAAAACCAAGCCAACATGGGAATGGAGAAAGGAGATTCAGTCGATGGGGATGACTTCAATTAGGGATATAGAGAATAGGCAAGAGGGGGCTGGAATTTATTGGAGAAAACTGGTAAAGGAGCCAAAGTAGCAAATAACTAGAGAAAGAAAGATGACAGAATGGGAAGGAGCCAAGAATTTTGACTGCAGGTTAGAGATGCCCTCCCCATCAAGGATTGATAGAGTATAAGCAGAGAGAAAGAAAGAAATGGGGGGGTCCTAAATGAAAGACCAGTACTGGTAGGGTTTTTAGTAGAATCTAGAACAAAAGATGCCATTAAAAATTGAATAATTAGTAGAGAATATAAAATATTGCATGATGAGTAAGAATCAGAGGAGATTAAAAAGGATTACAAAGACAGACTGGACAAGCAACGCACAAATACTATGGGCGGATACACGTACGTCTCCCAAACATGCAACAAAATCTAGAAGGTTTAGGATTTTTTCATGGAAATGTTTACACAGATATTTTGATATCCCAATAAGACTCCAGATAATTTTTCCTCACGTAGATAGCAAATGTTGGAGGTGTGACTGGGAAGAAAGAGGTAATCAGGAACATTTTCTGGGAGTGTGGCAAGTTGGCGGACTTAAAGGATTCCCTGCAGGATGCACTGGCTGAGATGCTGGGTGGGCAGACTGGTGTGATGAGGGAAATTATTTTTTTGAGCTATGACACAATCAGAATTGACTAGATATAAGGCCTTGCTGTGTCTAATTATGGTGGCTGCCAAAAAAGCAATTGGTACAAAATGGAAATCAAAATCTAAACCAACTATACTAGAAGTACTGAACATAGTAACAGGGATAAAACAACTGGAATTGAGATCTTCTGAAAAGAGTAGGACCAAACTACATAGGAAAAAAACAGGAATTGTGGCAACAATATATACATGGAAGGAATGAGGTCTAAAAGAATGCATGACTTAAATTAGCTATCTAATGTTTGACTGGAAATGATTGGGCAGATTTTAACTGATATATAATGTTTGCAACTGGGACTGTCAGTATGGTTTATGTCAAATACTTGCAACACGGATTGTGTCGGTGTGGCTTGTTTTCATTTATATAAATGTATGATTGCCTATATCATAAGGCATTGTTTAATAAAAATGTTTCTTATTTATAAAACAAATGCATCAAAATTCAGTTATGACTGCACCACCTCGTTTCTTAATATGGAAGCAAGCTTCACAAATGAATTCTATACCCAGTAAGAAAAATGCATGGAGCTAGCAAACCTTACGAGAACCAAATAAACCTCCTTGGTGATATACTATCATAAAACTCTATAAAAAAAGAAAGCACATTCCTTTACATTTTTAGCAGATCAGAAAACCTGAGTCACAAGGAAAACGCTACAAGCATTTAAAAAAAGTTGAACGCACATCAGGTCTGGTAAAGGAGCCTACTAACCTCTGAAGCAAAAGATTGTTATAGCATTTTCTTTAGCTATGTTAGAAAAGTAAGAACAATATCATACATTGCTCTGAATGTACTTCTACACCATCTCCTATACTGAGCCAATAGACATTGGAAATGTCCCTGCAAACAAATTTAGTACCTGCTTCACCCTTGAGACATCTGTCCAAAGCCCTATACTATTAGAGTCCCTTACCCCCCCCCCCCCGTTACTTCAAGACTGCTAACCACAACCAAAAGTAATTAGCTAATGTTTTCATCCCCGACATCCATCTTGGCACAAGAATTGGGGACAAAGCCAAGAAATGAGGGTTAAAGATCTAAAATCAGGGGCAGAGCTAAAATTTCTCTTACAGATTTTGTTGCTAGAATAACTGATATTAGCATGCATTTTCTGAAATATGTAAAGTTTGAAACTCAGTTGTATGTTACTATTGAGTACTGCAACACAGCTGCCAGAATCACAAATTTTATAAGTAACAAACCAAAAATAAGAGGCAAAAATTAGGGACATTTGAAGTGCTATGGTCCCTGATAAGTAATGCACTGCACTGCACTGGTAATGCCACTCCATAAAGATGGCCTTACAATGACCCAAGTAATTAATGGCATACTAGTCTTGCAAGACTCGTGGATCATATTTTAACTAAAATAAAGAATTTTATTAGACCTGACCCCTGACAGTTTGTCTGTGGGAAGAGTAGATAATGTCTACTGGAATCTAGCAAACATCTCAGAGCATTAGAAGCTACAGATGCCTTTCTTTTTCTAGACAACCAGTACCCTCATCATACTGTACAGACACCAGGACTTTGGAATTCAGGCCGACTGCAGGTAGCCTGCCAGCAGGATAACCCAAGTGTAATGACTGCAACAGTGAAACACGAACATCTGAAAATTTAGTCAGGAATCTAGGAACTTGTGTTGATAAATCACTCTCTTTTGACCGTAATGTGACAATGATGGTCAGAAAAGCCTTTTATTGAGCACAGTTGATTGCCAAAGGACCATCTTCAAGGTCTAAAGAACTAATCACTTATTTACACTCCGTTTAAGACCAAGTACAGTGACCTCTTTGGGATGTATTGCATTAATATCTTAGTTAGATAGACCCAAAGGTTCAAAGTGGAAAATATCAGGCTGTGAGCTATTATAGGTTAAAAGCTTTATTTTATTAACCATCTTAAAGACTTTTGAGGACAGATCTCTATCTCTGCAAATTCAATGGCAATACCAGCAACAGAACCATGGACCTAAATCTTAAACAGATACACAGTGGAGAGACATTTATAATCCAGCACCTCCCAAACACCTAGAATAAACTTTCCCTGCATGTTCAACATTGTGATTCACTATCTGCCACTGAACATAACCCAAACGACTAGATGAGTGTTCACAACTTACTCTGGGATTGATTGCTATGGCCTTCTTGCAGAAAAGAGGTGCAGTCTAATGAAGGTATGACTCAATACACTTGGAATACCAATCAATCGACAAACCACACCCACCCACAATGCTGTGGTTAGCAGTTAACTGTCTGCATTACTGACCTTGCGTGTCTGCTGGTTAACAAGCGCCAAAGCCATACCAAGGATGATCCTGCAGTATTGGTTGGGGGTGACTACCCCCACCAGTGATGGGTATGTGCATTTTAAAAGTGGTGCCCATGAAAGACCACCACGTAGGTGCTGTCTGTCACACATTACCACGTTCGTGTACTCACGAATGTACCTTTACACAGACATCTGTAATGGTGGATGTGGGTGACCCACACACACTGTAGTATTTTAGGCAACACTGTCAGCAGAATGTACCATTTGCATGTTGTCATCATCATCAGCCAAAGCTGTTCTGCTGATGTCAGTCACATACGGTCCAGCTCTGACGGACCCTTCACCAATGGAGCCTATGAAAGCAGGAATATGCATGACACACACTGTCCACAAACATGCTCCTATAATCTATTTTCACATGCATAGTACTACACAGTAAAATGCAGCTATACCACATTTTGCCACACAACTTATTAGGCAGGTTGATGCAGCTGCTGAAAAAAGATATACTCATACCTCTGACTTAATACAATTTCCTCCACAGTTATTAGAGTGTAGTCTTGATCATTCAGACTGTGATGAATGGATGCAAGGAAAAGCTGAAGAGTAAGACATAATTTAAGAAAAGGCAGGAAAAAAGTAATAGGGATGGTGGTGCGCACTCTATGCACAGTTATACCAGCATGTGCAATTGTGATTTTTTTCTCGTTTAACTGGATCAGTTCTTTCTTACAGGTAAGGGCTTGCTTTTTGAAGTTTGTCGTACTTGCAGCCAGTCATTTTTTGAGAGTTTTTATAAGATTCTGCATATGTAAAATTTTATGCATGTGACTATATCTGCTTGAATGCAAAATACGTGTGTTTGTACATCTGTGTGTGTGTGTCATTCAGAACTATTACACACTTTTCATTTTGCTATGACATTTTCAGTTTCTATGAAAGTTGTATTCTGTGCAACAAACAGTTGATATGTACTGCAGCTCTGGATGGAATTTAAGTGTTGTAAGTAAATGGGTACATTTTTATACCTGTTTTTTCTTAGAAGTCTTCCTAATGAATGAAGTCTACATTATGCAAGACCAGTACTTAAGACTTTGGAGAATGTGATTTCTTTCAGCTTCACATTTTAGGATTATTACTATTACATGGCAACAGGACCAAAGCTGTCAGCATGGAGAACTAAAAATATTCTAAGATGTAGTGTCCAGATATGTGATAATTATGTAAATTATTTTTCACTTATGGTATGCAGAAGTCATACTGCTGCAAAGGAACAAAAAGGTTACATAATGCTATAGTTTTTGTTAATTCATAAATACTGAATCACAATGGAATGTTTTAAGGGACTGCCAAGTTTGAGGGATAGTTAAGTGAAGGTCAATTTTATACACACACACACACACACAAATGAACCATATCTCATTGTGAAGCTCACTCTTTCAGGCCCACTTCATATAAAATGGACTGGATTTGTTGAAGCACGTCTTACCTGGCATTTTGTGTATGGTGATGCAGATTACATGACAGAAGAATGTGGAATTAGGATTGGTTTCATATCAGAGATGCTTCGTAACAGAGAAAGTACAGTTGTGTACACTTACCATAAATGCAGATGTTAGAGTGTATTCACTGTTGCAGTCATTTCATTTGGGTTAATCTGCTTGCAGGAAGCCCTCAGTTGGCCTGATTAACAGTCTTGGGTCCTCCGTCGGTTGCTGTCCCTTCTCCCATGAAGTCAGGTCGTCAGGGGTATAAACATGCAGCAGATGCCATAATGCCAGTTTTTCTTGCCCCAGATGTCAGGTGCCCCCCTAATGGGAAGCAATTAAATATAAAAGTACAAAGACATACCTCCAAAAAAAATCAAATGCACCAAAAAGGCTTGCATGTAAAGGAAAGTAGAGGTATAGCCAAAAGAAGTTAGGGGGCTGGAGGGAGGGTAAAGTACAGCTGTGTACCTACCATAAATGTAGATACTGAGTGTATTCACTGTTGCAGTCTTACTCTTGGGTAATCCTGCTGGCAAGCTACCCAGTCGGACAGAATTCCAAAGTCTAGGTCCGGCGTCGGCTGCTGTCGCCTCTTCCCTGACGTCAGTGCGCCAGGGGTATAAAAGATGCAGCAGACGCCATTTTCTTCAGTTTTTCTTGCCCCAGATGTCAGGTGTCCCCCAAATTGGTAGGCTGAAAATATATGCCAATAAGTATGCATACACAAAAATAACATTTCCTTCATCTACAAGCAAATACACCACATAGGTTGTATAGAATAGGGAAGTACCGATAAGTCCCAGCAAAGAAAAGGGGGATGGTGGGTGGGTAACCTGGACTGCAACAGTGAATACACTCTAACATCTAAATTTATGGTAGGTACACAGCTGTTCTATGTTCATCGTGTTTCACTGTTGCAGTCATTACTCTTGGGTTGAATCCCAAAGCTGAGGATGGTTGGCTGGGCTAAATTGGATTAGGAGAGGCTATGTGGCCCTGCAGAACTGCAGTGGCAAAGCCTGCTCTGGATTTAGAGTAAAGAGGTAAGTGGCAGTGCTTTGTGAAAGTGTGCACTGAACTCCAAGTTGCAGCCTCTAAGATTTCTTTGGTTGGTACTCCTCTGAGGATGGCTGCTGAAGTGGCTGCTGCTCTGGTAGAATGAGGCCTAATGCCCTTGGGCACTGATTTGCCATGTTGAAAATAGCAGAAACAGATGCAATGGCCTATCCATTTAGAAATAGTCTGTTTTGAGATAGCCTTTCCTTGTGATCCTGCAGCATATGACACAAAGTTGCTCAGTCTTTCTGAAAGCTTTAGTTCTGTCCAAGTAGAAGCGTAACTGCTGGTGTATGTCCAAAGAATGCAGAATTTTCTCACCCTTGTTCTGTGGGTTTGGATAAAAGGTAGGCAAGTGAACGGTCTAGTTGAGGGCCACACTGGACACCATCTTAGGCATAAATGTTGGGTTTGTCCTCAGAGAAACTGTGTTTGGATGAAAATTGAAAAAAGGTTCCACAGCCATGAGTGCTTGAGACTCCGAGACTCATCTTGCAGAGGTTATTGCTAGGAGCAGAGCTGTTTTCCAGGATAAGAATTTTATATCCGCTGTTGAGGCTGGCTCAAAAGGAGGCAGTGCGAGTTTTTCCAAAACATAATTCAGGTCCCATGCCGGCATCGGTACTCTCCTTGGAGGCCTGATGTTTTTGGCCCCTCTGAGGCACTGCCTTATTAAAGGATGAGAAAAGATAGGTGGTTCCGTATTGTAATGGGCTGAAATGGCAGAGGCATGAATCTTAATTGATGAGAAAGAAAGGCCTTTGTTCAGCATCTCAGTTAGGTATTGTAAAATCTGAGGGATATTTGTACACACCTGTCAATGCCTTGTTCCTGGTTCCAAGCACAGAATCTCTTCCATTTTTCTGCATAAGATTTTCTGGTACTGGGCCTCCTGGCCTCCAAGATAACATCCATAACAGCTTTTGAAAGAGGAGTGTTCTGAATGGCTACATTATCTGCCATGCTGCCAGATTTAAGGTCCTAAGTTGTCTGTGCAGGATCAGATTGTTTTGTTGGTCAGCAAGTGAGAAATTTGAGGCAATATCCATGCTGGGCCTTGAGACAAGCTATTTAGGATTGGGTACCAGTGCTGTTGTGGCCAGTCTGGTGCAATCAGTATCATTTTTGGCTTCTCTTGTCTGACCTTTAGGAGTACCCTGGGAAGGAGAAGCAGTGGAGGAAAGGCATATACTACTAGATTTTTCCAGCTGAAGGATAGGGCGTCCACTCTCCATGCTTGCTTGTGATAAATCTGTGTGCAGAATCCCTGCAATTGGCAGTTGTGAGGGGAAGCAAATAGATCTATGTCTGGGCATCCCCATTTCCTTGTTATCATGCTGAACACTTGTGGATCCAGTTTCCATTTGTGGGGATCCATGAGGTTTCTGCTTAGTTTGTCTGCCAGAGTATTTGTTTTTCCTGGCAAGAATTGTCCTTGCAGGTGAACTTGATAAGTCAATGCTGTGTCCCATAAGGTCAGTGCTTGTCTGCTGAGGGGGTAGGAATGTGTTCCTCCCTGCTTATGTACCACATGACCATAGTATTCTGTCTTTATCAGTAGCTGTCCTGGATGAAGTAGATCCTTGAAAGCTGTCAGGGCATTTTGAACAGCTAGCATCTCTTTTTGATTGATGTGAAGATGCATCTGGCTTGCAGGCCATGTGCCCTGAATACATTTTCCTGCCATATGGGCCCCCCAGGCATAATCTGATGCATACGTTGTCAGTGTCTGTCTGGCTGTGGGTAAACTGAATGGCAGACCCTTGTTGTAGTGACAGGCCTCTGCCCACCATCGAAACTCCTGTTGCAGGCAGGGAATGAGTGTAATTACTGTCTCCAGGTTGTGGCAATGCTGAGTCCAAACACTTTTTAGATACCATTGTAGTTTCCTCGTATGCAGTCTGGCATATGGAATTAGTAGAATGCAGGATGCTATGAAACCCAAGGCATGCAGGATTTTCCTTGCAGATAAGTGGGTCTTAGTTGCCAATTTTTAAGTAAGAAGTCAGTTTTTGTTTGTCTGGCGTGAGATAAGCCATCTGGGCAGTTGTATTTAAGCTTGCACCTAGAAATATCTCTTGAGAGGGCACTAGTTTTGATTCCTTTTCGTTTACTGTGTACCCTAGGGCAATTAGTAATCTTTTTACAAATGCCAGATGTTTTAGAAGAATATGCGTTCTCTACTTGAATAAGGCAGTCGTCCAAGTAGGGATATATTTGAATTCCTCTTTGTCTGCAAAACGCAATTACTGGTGCCAGGCATTTTGTGAAGACCCTGGGCGCAGTAGATAAGCCAAAGGCCAGTGCAGAGAATTGGTAGTGCATTGAGCCAGCTATGAATCTGAGGTATCTTCTGCAAGACTGTCTGATTGGGACATGCAGGTATGCCTCTTTTAGGTCCAAAGTTACGAGCCAAGCCTTCTTGCCCAGCAAGGGCAGTAGCTGCTGTAGAGTCAACATTGAATTTTGGAACATCCAGAAACGTATTTAGTATAGACAGGTCCAGTATTGGTCTCCAGGTTTTGTCCTTCCCAGGCACTAAGAAAAGTCTGCAGTAAAATCCTTACCCCTGCTCTTGTTGTGGTGCTTGTTGAGTGGCCCTCATGTCTATGAGGGCTGTAATTTGCTTTTGTGCCTCTGCCCATTGATTGTGTGGCAGGTGCCTCTGCCCACTGATTGTGTGGCAGGTCTGGCATACCTTTTGACCTTGGTAGAGTGTGAAAATGGAACCTGTAGCACACTATGTTCAAGACCCATTTGTCTTGGGTAACCATTTGCCAATTTGATGAAAAAAGTGCTGGTTTTCCCCCTAAGGGGGCTGCCAAAAGGAAAGTGCTTGGATCTGGCAGAGGAAAGTCAATGGGACTGTTTCCTATAAGGTTGTGGTTTGTCTTCTCCACTTTTGGAGGTAGGAGCACCCCACTGTTTAGGCCTGTACGAGCCTTGGGGCTGAGATGTGCCTCTGGGATGCCTGTATCTGCCTCTTTGTGGTCTGTCTGACACTGGAAAGGATCAATTTTAGAAGGCCAGTGCCTGCTAAATCTGGGTGGCTGTACCTGCAAGAAATCCTTAACTGTCTGCATGGATTTTGCTTTATCCTCCATTTTTTTCAACACCTCTTCTGCTTTAGTACCAAACAAAGCATCATGCTGTAATGGAGCATCTAATAATTTTGTTTTAACATGATCAGGCAGATTCTGTTCCTTTAACCAAGCATGCCTTATAATAACAGAACCTGTAACAGAGGCCCTGCAAGAGGTCTCCAGTGAATCATAACCACATTGCAAAGTATGCTTTCCCACTTGATCAGCTGCATGCAATAACAATACTGCATTTCCTTGTTCTCTGAACATTCAGTATTGGTCAGCAATTTCTGTTTAAGCAGTGACATTAAATATTGCTGATATTTAAGCATATGAAACTGAAAATTTAAAGCCCTTACAGCCAAGGTAGCAGAAGTGTAAACTCCCCCCCCCCATCTGTCCAGAGCCCTGGAATCCCTATCAGAGGGGACAGGGTTTTTTTGCAGTGGAAGCTTTGACCCCTTTGGGACCCTGAGATATAGTTTCTGTGTCAGCAGCTGGGTTTTTATATAGGAATTTATGAGAATCCGGGACCCTGTAGTATCTGTCTGGCTTAACAGGTGCAGGGGGCAGAGAGTCTGGGGACAGGCCGGACTCCGAAAATACATCTACAATGTCTAGAACAGGTGGAATAGCAAGGGGTCTGTGCTGAGGAAGCAGAAGAAAGTCTGTGCCTTTTCTTAGATTCAGAATAATCTTGGCTCTCCCAGTGGAAATGCTCCCTCATGGTATGCAGGGTTTCCCTAAAAGAATAATCCTCAGGAGGAGAGGCTGACGGAATGGATTCTTCAGCATCAGGATCCTCAGAGAGGCATGGAATAATCCTGTTCAGAAGAGGAATCAGAGGAAATAGAAACCTGATCAGAAGAATCATATTGTCTCTTGCCTAGGCCTCTTATCAGGAGGGGGATGGGAACCCCTGATCAAAGTAATTAGGTCTTCGGCCATTTTAAGCATCTGTTTTTTAAGCATGGAAGTCTGAGTAGGAGAATGCTGTACTGGTTTCTTTGTCTTTACTGCTGCTTTGGTCTTTGAAGCTGAAGATGGCTTAACATATAGTTGGCGTAGGTCTGAAGACACCCTCAGAAGCCTGCTCAGCGGCTCCGGACCCATCAGAGGGAATGATTTCAGAGTATCCAATACCTTGAGTATCCAGAGGCCCAGTCGGCTCCACGTGGGAGTCGGAAGCGGCCTGTGGCAGCGGGCGCCAGGGGCTACTAAAGCGCCTCACTGAGAACCGGTGAACTGGTGACTGGCCTAACGGAAGCCTCGTCGTCTGTTTTGGACCTCGGATGCCTATCCTTTTCCTTGTCCTTGCGTTTTTTGTAAACTCCAGTCGTCGGCTGTTCCAACAGCATTATATAATTAAATCTTCGGCCAAAGTAATGAAATGCAAAATCGAACAGACGCTTAATAGTGCGTTGGTTAAATCTAGCACAAAACCGACAGCTAGCAACGTTGTGATCAGGGCCCAAGCAAGGAATACAGTAAGAGTGAAAATCCTTATGAGGTATTTGCTTCCTACAAGAAATACAATTGTTAATTTTTTCTGACATCGGTCTGGAGCAAGAAAAAAAGTTTCCCCAACGGGGTACTTAGCTTTAATGAAGACTTCGGTTCTGAAATTTGGATTCGAAAATCTCAGGAGTCTGCTGACCAGCACTTGCAAACTGCTTTGGCTTTGGGCACCACGTGGCAAGAAAGACAATGGCGTTGGCTGCATCTTTTATACCCCTGACGCACTGACGTCAGGGAAGAGGTGAAAGCAACCGACGCCGGACCTAGACTTTGGAATTCTGGCCGACTGCGGGTAGCCTGCCAGCAGGATAACCCAAGAGTAATGACTGCAACAGTGAAACACGAACATCCAGGGCTGCAACAGTGAATACACTCGAACATCTACATTTATGGTAAGTGTACACAACTGTACTATGTTCTTCATGTTTCACTGATGCAGGTCATTACATTAGGGTAGATTCCCAAAGCTATGGTTGGGGAGGTGGAATTTAGATAGCATTAGGGCCAGCTATAAGGCCCTGCAAGACTGCAGTGGCAAAGCTAGGTCTGGATTTAGGGAAAATTGTCAAATGATAATGCTTGTTGAAAGTATGTACTGAACTCCAGGTAGCTGCTTCTAAGATGTCCCTGGTAGGGACTCCTTTGAGAAATGCTGTAGAGGTAGATGCAGCCCTGGTGGAGTGAGGTCTGATCCCCTGAGGGATAGGCTTTCCATGGTGCTTACAGCAGAAATAAATGAAATGGCTTATCCATTTAGAAATGGTTTGCTTTGAAACAGCCTTCCCCTCTGCCCCTGAAACAAATGCCACCAGCAGATGTTCAGATTTCCTTTGAGGTTTAGTCCTGTCCAAGTAGAATCTAAGTAATCTGTGCACATCTAAGGAATGCAGCATCCGTTCCCCTTTATTCTGTGGACTGGGAAAGAAGGATGGCAAATGAATGGACTGATTAAGAGCCACACTGGATACCACCTTGGGCATGAAGGATGGATTGGTTTTGAGGGACACCCTGCTCGCATGAAAGATGATGAAAGGTTCTACTGCCATAAGGGCCTGTAATTCAGATACCCTTCTAGCTGAAGTGATTGCTAAAAGGAAAGCTGTTCTCCAAGAAAGAAATTTTAAGTCTGCAGTGGCAGCTGGCTCGAAAGGAGGTAGAGTGAGTTTCTCAAAGACAAAGTTAAGATCCCAGGCTGGGGTTGGACCTCTCCTGGGTGGTCTCAAATTTTTGGTCCCTCTGAGGAACTGCTTCAGCAGTGGATGAGAGAAGAGGGGAGGTTCTGTGTTATAATGAGCTGAAATGGCGGAGGCATGGATCTTAATGGAGGAAAAAGACAGGCAATTGTGAAGCATCTCCGTTAAGTATTGTAAAATCTGAGGTAAATTGGGTGCTGCTGTGCTCATCCCTTGAGATTGGTTCCAGGCACAGAATCTTTTCCATTTTTTAGCACTAGGCCTCCTTGCCTCCAAGATGACATCCATCACAGGTTTGCTGAGGGAGAGTAAAGGAGCTATTAAGCAATTAGCCAGGCTGCAAGGTTCAGTGTTAGAAGCTAGAGGGTGCAGAATCAAGTTCTCCTGCTGAGACAGCAGGGAAAGAGTCTGTGGCAGGTGCCATGGAGATGACTGACACACTGTGCAGGAGGGGGTACCAGCGTTGGTGTGGCCAGTCTGGAGCAATCAAAATCATTCTTGGTTTGTCCTGTTTGATTTTTGGTAGTACTTTGGATAGCAGAGGCAGAGGGGGAAGACAGACTGATAGGCTTTTCCAGCTGAAGGACAGAGCATCCACTTTACAGGCTTGTTTGTGGGGAGTTCTTGTGCAAAATTTGTCCAATTGGTAGTTCTGGGGAGAGGCAAACAGGTCTATATCTGGGCTCCCCCATTTGCTTGTCAAGATGTTGAAAATCCTTGGTTCCAGTTTCCACTCGTGTGGGTCCATGAGTTTTCTGCTTAGTCCGTCTGCCAGTGTATTTAATTTTCCTGGCAGGAATTGAGCTTGTAAGTGGACTTGGTAGCTCAAGGCTGTGTTCCACAATGCCATGGCTAGTCTGCAGAGGGGGTAAGAATGTGTACCGCCTGCTTGTTTATGTACCACATAACAGTGGTGTTGTCCGTCTTTACCATTAGTTGTCCTGGAAGAAAGTGGTCCTTGAAGGCTGCCAGAAAGTACAGTTGTGTACCTATCATAAATGTAGATGTTCGGAGTGTATTCACTGTTGCAGTCATTACAATTGGGTTATCCTGCTGGCAGGCTACCCGCAGTCGGCCCGAGTTCCAAAGTCTAGGTCCGGCGTCGGTTGCTGTCGCCTCCTCCCCAACGTCAGTGTGCCAGGGGTATAAAAGATGCAGCAGACGCCATTTTCTTCAGTTTGTCTTGCCCCAGATGTCAGGTGCCCCTAAAATAGTAGGCTAAATTATGCCAATATGCATGCATATACAAAAATCAACTTTTCCTTCATCTACAAGCAAATACACCATATAGGTTGAATAGAACAGAGAAGTACGGATAAGTTCCAGCAAGGTAAAAGGGGGGATGGTGGGAGGGTAACCTGGACTGCAACAGTGAATATACTCTAACATCTACATTTATGGTAGGTACACAACTGTACTATGTTCATCGTGTTTCACTGTTGCAGTCATTACAATTGGGTTGAATCCCAAAGCTAAGGTTGGGAGGCTGGTGCCAAATAAGATTAGAAAAGGCTATCAGGCCCTGCCGAACTGCAGTGGCAAAGCCTGCCCTGGACTTAGAGAGGAAAGTGATAGTGCTTTGTAAAAGTATGCACTGAACTCAAAGTTGCAGCCTCTAAGATGTCTTTGGTTGGTACACGTCTGAGGAAGGCTGCTGAAGTGACTGCTACTCTGGTTGAATGTGGCCTAATGCCCTTAGGCACTGATCTGCCATGCTGCGAATAGCAGAAACGAATGCAGTGGCCTATCCACTTTGAAAGAGTCTGTTTTGAGATAGGCTTTCCTTGTGATCCTGCAGCATATATGCTACTAGAAGTTGTTCCATCTTTCTGAAAACTTTGGTTCTGTCCAAGTAGAAGCGTAGCTGCCTGTGAATGTCCAAACAATGCAGAAGTCTCTCACCCTTATTCTGTGGGTTTGGATAAAAAGTAGGCGAATGAATTGTTTGGTTAAGGGCCACACTGGACGCTACCTTAGGCATAAAATGTAGGATTTGTCCTTAGAGAAACCCTGTCAGGATGGAAAATGATAAAAGGTTCCGCAGCCATGAGTGCCTGTAACTCAGACTCCTCTAGCGGAGGTAATTGCTAGGAGCAGAGCTGTTTACCAGGATAAGAATTTTATATCAGCTGCAGAGGCTGGCTCAAACAGAGGCAGTGTGAGTTTTTCCAAGACATAGTTGAGGTCCCTTGCAGGTATTGGTGCTCTCCTTGGGGGTCTTATGTTTTTGGCCTCTCTGAGGTACTGCCTTAGTAATGGATGTGAAAGCATAAGTGGTTCTGTATTGTAATGAGCTGAAATGGCAGAGGCATGAATTTCAATTGATGAAAAAGAAAGGCCTTTATCCAGCATCTCAGTTAAGTACTGCAAAATCGGAGGAATATTTGGAGCAGTCGAGTCAATACCTTGTGTCTGGTTCCAAGCACAGAATCTCTTCCATTTTTCTGCATAAGATTTTCTGGTACTAGGCCTCCAAAATAACATCCATCACTGCTTTAGAGAGAGGTGTGTCTTGAATGGCTACATTATTTGCCATGCTGCCAGGTTTAAGGTCCTGAGTTGGCTGTGCAGTATCATACTGTCTTGTTGGGTCAATAAGTGAGGAATTTGAGGTAATGTCCAAGCTGGGCATTGAGATGAGCTCTTTAGGATTGGGTACCAGTGCTGGCAGGGCCAGTCTGGAGAAATCAGTATCATTTTTGGCTTCTCTCGTCTCACCTTGAGGAGTACCTTGGGGAGGAGAGGCAGAGGAGGAAAAGCATATACTGTTAGGTTTTTCCAGCTGAAAGACAGAGCATCCACTTTCCACGCTTGTTTGTGATAAGTCCTTGTGCAGAATCTCTGTAGTTGGCAGTTGTGAGGGGAGGCAAATAGGTCTATGTCCGGGCACCCCCAGTTCCTTATCATGCTGAAGACTTGTGGAGCCAATTTCCACTCGTGGGGATCCATTATGTTTCTACTTAGTTCATCTGCCAGAGTATTTATCTTTCATGGCAGGAATTGTGCTTGCAGATGTACTTGGTAAGTCAATGCTGTGTCCCACAAGTTCATGGCTAGTCTGCAGAGGGGGTAGGAATGCGTGCCCCCCTGCTTGTTTATGTACCACATGACTGTAGTATTGCCCGTCTTTATCAGTAGTTGTCCTGGATGAAGTATATCCTTGAAGGCTGTCAGGGCATTTTGAACAGCTAGCATCTCTTTTTGACTGATATGTAGATGCATTTGACTTGTGGACCATGTGCCCTGAATACATCTTCCTGTCATATGGGCCCCCAGGCATAATCTGAAGCATCTGTTGTCAATGTCTGCCTGGCTGTGGGTAAGGTGAATGGCTGTCCCGTTTTGAGGTGACAGGCTTTTGCCCACCATCAAGACTCCTGTTGCAGGCATGGAATGAGGGTAATTACTGTTTCCAGGCTGTGGCAATGTTGAGTCCAAACACTTTTAGATACCATTGAAGTTTCCTCATATGCAGTCTTGCATATGGAATTAGTAGTATGCAGGATGCAATGAAGCCCAAAGCCTGCAGAATTTTTCTTGCAGATTACTTATTTCAAAATGTTGGCAGCGAAGACCCAGTTATCAGTTGTCTATGGTTTTCTGGCATGAGATAAGCCATCTGGGCAGTTTTATTTAAGCTTGCACCCAGGGATATTATCTCTTCAGAGGGTACGAGTTTTGATTTCTTTTCGTTTACTGTGTACCCTAGACCTGTTCGTAATCTTTTTACAAACGCCAGATGCTGTAATAGGATGCCCTTGTTCTCTGCTTGAATAAGGCAGTCATCCAAGTAAGGATATATTTGTATTCCTCTGTCTGCAAAATGCAATTACTGGTGCCAGGCATTTTATGAAGACCCTTGGCGCAGTAGATAAGCCAAAGGGCAGTACAGAGAATTAGTAGTGCACTGAGCCAGCTATAAATCTGAGGCATCTTCTGCATGACTGTCTGACTGGGACATGCAGGTATGCCTCTTTTAGGTCTAAAGTCACAAGCCAAGCTTTCTTGCCCAGTATGGGCAGAAGCTGCTGTAGAGTTAACACTTCGAATTTTGGAATATCCAGTTATGTGTTTAGGATAGACAGGTCCAGTATTGGTCTCCAGGCTTTGTCCTTTCTGGGTACCAAGAAGAGCCTTGAGTAAAATCCTTGTCTCTGCTCTTCCTGTGGTACTTGCTGAATGGCTCTCATGTCCTTGAGAGATAAAACTTGTTTTTGTGCCTCTGCCCATTGATTGCGTGGCAGGTCTGGCATACCATTTGGCCTTGGCAGGGTGTGAAAGTGGAACCTGTAGCCTTGAGATACGATATTTAAGACCCATTTGTCCTGGGTGATCATGTGCCAATTTTGTGAAAAAAGTGCTAGTTCCCCCCCCCGCCCACCCCCAAAGGAGCTGCCAGAAGATAAGTGCTTGGTGCTGGCACAGGGAAAGTCATTGTCTCTGGCCTAGCACTCAAGTGTGGGGTCATTTACTGCACTGCTCTAACTTGATGATACTTGTGAACCTCTGCTTTCCTTAAAAAAAAACAAAAAAATCTTGCTTTTTTCCCCGCTTTTCTGAGATTTAAAAAAGTTCAGTTACAGATTTGCTGTTCTGAACTGTTTGTAAGTTTCTTGGAGGCCACTGTTTGCTTGGGCTAAAGGGAAGTCTCTGTGTTCATCAGTGGCAGTGATAAACATTGAGCAGCCTGCCCCTGTGGGAGTGGTTACTGCCTTGAAACTGTAGTTTTATTGGCCATTTTGGGTCAATTCCAAACTCCTTGATCTCCCTTCTCTTAAAACCTTCTTTTAGGCGTTTTTGCGCATAGCGCAACATCGGGCAGCGCCGCCTAATTGGGTTTAAACTATTCCTGGCTCCACAAAGTCTGCTCTTCACTTTTTCCCTTAGAACTGCTCTATCTCTCAAATTAAACACCATATTCTCATTCTAAGGCCCCTCACTGGTCCAAATAAGTAATCTTACAAGTTAGCACTAATAATCCATAAGCACTACTTACTCATACTCTCTACGATTACCTTATCCCCTATTGGTCCGTTTTAATTCAGTTCCCTATATTACTCTAGCATGTCCAAAGGTCAGTCAATGGTTTCCTCTCCAGTCCAGCTGGTGAATCTGGGAATTTTGAGGCAATGTTACAACTGTCTCATGTACACGGACAACCCTCTCCTCCTCCAAACAGGTTCAAATATATGTGAGAGATGCAACCATATAGCCAAACTGGAGGCTGAGCTCTCTCATCTCAAAACTAGTGAAACCAGTCAGGAGGAGAAGGTAACCTCACACAACACAATTCCAGTATCACATAGTCCCACCACAACAGCGAACCAAACACAAACACAAAAACATACTCTGAGGATCTAAATAAAAATCTACCTAAGCAACAGAGACCTCCAAAGCAGACATCCAAGCAAACGCTACCCCAAAACAAAACACGTACAACACATAGCACACAAAGTCAGTGTGCCAAGCAGTCACAGCCCTTCAGGCTGAATAACACACCTGATACCCTTGTAATAGGTGACTATTGTCAGACACACTGACGTCCCGCTCACCAGGCTGAATAAAGAGAAGGTCACAGTGAGCTGCCTGTCGGGCACTAGGATCCGCCACATAACGCAAGCACTCAGGTCACTCCAAAGCAAATACAAATATGACTCAGTCATTGTACATGCTGGCGTAAATGACCTGAGACGTGCCTCCCTCGACTACATGAAGAGAGACAGAGGAGCTCTCTGATCATGTAGCCCAGGCCAGTATGACCCTGACCTTGAGCAGCATCTTACCCTCACCTAGAATGATGCCACAGTATAAAGACAAAATTATCGATTTTAACAATTGGCTAAAATTTTGGTGTCATTCAAAGGGGATCCAGTGTCTGTCAGCCTGGGGACGGCTTGCACCTGTCACCCCTGGGCTTTCGGATATTGGCAAAGGTTCTTGCCACCCCCATAGTGCCTTTTTTAGGCAAAGCTCAAAAGTCAAACCCACCTCCACAGACAGCACAAGGAACAAGAAACTAAGGGTAATGCTGCTAAACGCCAGAAGTCTTAACCTCAAGATGCATGCACTCTAAGCTCTCCTCAGTATGGAGAACATCGATATCTGTGCAGTGACAGAAACCTGGTTTCAAGGCTCCAGAGAGCACCCCAGCACTACCAGGTTATACCTCATATCATGCTTTTCGGCCCCAAAACCCGGACCGGACCACAAAAGGAGGGGGAGTTTCCATATTTATCAAGGCTATCCATACCTCCAGGTTAGTGGCAGTGCACGAAGTATCGGAGACCATCCATGTGCAACTGACAGTGGGCAAGACTGCTTTTCAGTTTATAGCATCCTACAGACCACCCTCTCAAAGTCAGGAATCCCACTCGGCTTTCCTGAAAACATTGGAGAACACTAAGATCTCTCCGAACACCATTATATTGGGCGACTTCAACTACCCAAACAGACTGGGAGCATTACTCAAGCCCCAGCACCTTAGCCCAAAGGTTCCTGGAATTTATAAACTCAAATGCTATGGAACAACTAGTCACCACTCCCACAAGAGGGGAAAACATACTGGACCCGATCATTACCAACATGGGGACTCTATGCTCTATACCAGAAGTATATCCCTCACTGGTAAGATCAGACCATAAATTAATTTCACTGGATATCCACATCCCGACCCCACCCCCAGCCCAGAAAACCACAGTGAAAAACTTCTCAAAAGCGAACTTCACACTTCTCAAAACTGAAGTGGAATCCTTCAAGGCCCCAGTGCCAGTGGAAACTATGGTCCAAACTGCAGAATCCTATATAAACGCATTCTACAGACATCTCCAGGAATGCATGGATCATGCTATCCCAAACAAAATCAAGACCCAATCATCCAAAGGCAGGCGTCCAGTCTGGTGGACTCCAGCCATAAATAAACTGTACAACAGAAGAAGGAAGCTACTATATGATAGAGCAAAATCCCTAAAAGGGAAGGCATCTCTGATCAGTACTAGCAAGAGAGAAGAGGGGAGGTTCTGTGTTATAATGAGCTCATAAAATCCTCCAAGGCCAGCTTAGAGAGAAAAATTGCACAGGACACTAAAGACAATCATAAGGCTTTTTTCAGTTATGTTAGGAACCTGGGATGCAACTCCCAGACTTGTTCTGAGTTGATTCTAAACGACAAAAATACACTGAACCCACAGACATCGCCAATATCCTGGCAGACAGGTTCAGTGCCCCCCCCCCCCCCAAAAGAGCAAGTATCTATCCCGGCAGAGTGCAGCCTCCCAATCATCTCTGATGCTCAGGTGAAGTCCACCCTCCAAAGCAAAAAACACTGCTTCCATGGGACCAGATGGCATCCCGGGTTGCGTCCTACATGAACTCCAAGAAGAACTAATCCCTCAAGTAAAACTGCTGTACAATCTCAGCCTCACTACAGGATATGTGCCCAAAGAATGGCGTACAGCAACAGTGGTCCCACTCCACAAAGGTGGCGCCTCTGCGGACCCTGGAAACTATCGCCCCATAAGCCTGACTATCCTAGTAAGCAAGGCTATGGAGAGGATCATCATGGAACTCAAACAAAGACATTGGGGACCTACAGACACTAGATCCTACCCAATTTGGCTTCAAGGGCAGATTCTGCCTTTTGAACCTGGTCGACTTCTTCGAAACAGTCACCAAGGCCATAGATGAAGGGAAGGTAGTCCACACAGCCTATCTGGACCTTGCAAAGGCATTTGACACAATACCCCACTCGGGCATCATAGATAAGCTATCCAGCCTAAATATAAACCCCTATGTCACAAGATGGGTCGCAAACTGGCTCAAAGACAGAGCCCACAGAGTCAGAGTTGCTGGAGCCATGTCAGACTTGAAACCGGTCACAAGTGGCGTCCCACAAGGTTCTGTCCTGGGACCTCTCGTTCGGTATTTACTTTTCTGAGGTACAGGCCAACGTGGGGGAGGACTATGGCTCACCAAGTTCGCAGATGACTGCAAACTGGGCGCCATAATCTACTCTCCAGCTGACACAAACATCCTTCAAAAAGGTCTCGCAGAGATGGATAACTGGTGCCAGAGCTATTGTCTAAAGCTAAATGCCAAAAAGTGTATAGTCATACCCTTTGGCAAAAACAATGTGCCCACAAATTACCACATAGGTGGTAACCCATTAAGTACAGAGAAAGTAATTAGGGATCTGGGGACCCAAGTTGATAGCAATCTCTCTTTTGACAACCACATTGCCAAAGTGGTTAGAAAGACCTTCTACATAGCCCACCTCATCATGAAAGGATTCACATCTAGATCAAGAGAAGTAATCGTGCCACTTTATTCATCCCTCATCAGGCCCATCATAGAATACAATGCCCCCTTTGGGATGTACCTTACCAGACACCTGCAGCAATTAGAAAGACCCCAAAGTACCTCACCAGGAGGATCAAGGGACTCAAACAGATGCCATATGCTGCTCGGTTAAAAAAAACTCCAGCTCTACTCAGTTGCATACCGCCTACTTCGAGGCGATCTATGCCTGACATATAAAGCTATGTCTAACCCAGAATTAATGGGCATGCTCCACCTCAGTAAATCTAAATCCCTTAGAGCCACGCGCTCGCGGGACTTGAACCTCAGCACAGAAATAAATAGAACATGCTGGAGCGACAGATTCATAACCCAGAGGCTCCCTTCGCTCTGGAACAGAATTCCAATTCATGTTAGGCAGAGCACCTCACTGACTCTCTTCAAGAAGAATCTTGATGAGTGGATGGGGGCTCGTAAGTTTGTCCCGGGGATTACTTCCGTGTCACTATTAGACAGAGGCACAGTAAACTAAACTTTAAAAAGGGCACAGTATACTCAAATCAAGGGGTGGCGTAAGCCAAACACAATCGGGCTAGGCTTATAAATGCCCCAGGGCAGATAGCCTAGTATGAACCTATAAGAGACTGTTTCCTGTATGGCTGTGATTTTTCCTCTCCACTTTTGGAGGTAGAAGCACCCCATTGTTTAGGCCTGTATGAGCCTTGGGGCTGTGATCTGCCTCTGGGGCATCTGTATCTGCCTCTTTGTGGCCTGTCTGACACTGGAAAGGACCAATTCTTTGTAGGCCAGTTCCTGCTAAATCTGGCAGGCTGTACCTGTAAGAAATCCTTCACTGTTTGCATAGATTTAGCTTTGTCTTCCATTTTCTTCAACACCTCTTCTGCTTTAACACCAAACAAGGTATCATGTTGTAATGGAGCATCTAATAGCTTTGCTTTAACATGATCGGGCAGATTCTGTTCTTTTAACCAAGCATGCCTTCTAATGCCAGAACCTGTAACTGTGGCCCTGCAGGAGGCCTCTAGAGAATAAAAACCACATTGCAAAGTATGCTTTCCCACTTGTTCAGTTGCATGCAATAAATCCTGCATTTCTTTGTTTTCTGCACATTCTGAATTTGCCAACATTTTCTGTTTAAGCAGTGACATAAGATATTGCTGATATTTAAGCATATGAAACTGACAATTTAAAGCTCTTACAGCCAAGGTAGCATAAGTATAAATCTTTCTCCCCCATCTGCCCAGGGCCCTTGAATCCCTATCAGAGTGGATAGGGTTTTTTGCAGTAGAAGCCTTGACCCCCCTTGGGACCCTGATAAATAGTTTCTGGATTAGCAGCAGGGTTTTTGTAAAGAAATTTATGTGAATCAGGAACCCTGTAGTATCCGTCTGGATTAACAGGAGCTGGTGGTAAAGAGTCAGGAGACAGACCGGACTCTGAAAATACATCTACAATGTCTAAAACAGGAGGAATAGCAAGGGGCCTGTGCTGAGGTAATAAAAGGAAGTCTCTTGAGCCTTTTCTTGGATTCTGAGTAATCTTGGCTCTCCCAATGGAAATGCTCCCTCATAGTATGCAAGGTC
Organism: Protopterus annectens; assembly: GCF_019279795.1. Taxonomy (NCBI): domain Eukaryota; kingdom Metazoa; phylum Chordata; order Ceratodontiformes; family Protopteridae; genus Protopterus; species Protopterus annectens. Next base: position 49,619,732 of record NC_056729.1, read on the forward strand.
TCCCCAAAAGAATAATCCTCAGGAGGAGAGGCTGAAGGGATAGATTCTTCACCATCAGAATCCTCATAAGGGGGAAGGGAATATTCCTGTTCAGAAGAGAAATCAGAGGAAATTGAAACCTGATCTGAAGATTCATATTCTATCTCTTGCCTAGGCCTCTTATCAGAAGGGGAATGGGAACCCCTGAACAAAGTAATTAGGTCTTCAGCCATTTTAAGCATCTGTTTTTAGGCGTGGAGGCCTGTCCAGGAGAATGCTGTACTTGTTTATTTGTCTTTAGAGCTGCTTTAGTCTTTGCCTTTGAAGTTGAAGTTGGTTTAACATTAACTGTGTAGGTCTGAAAACATCCTCAGAAACTGATCCCTGCTCAGTGGCTCCGGACCCATCTGAGGGAATTGTTTCAGAGTGTCCAATACCTTGAGTTTCTAGTGGCCTAGTCAGCTCCACGTGGGAGTCGGAAGCGGCCTGTGGCTCTGAGGTAGCGGGTGTCAGGGGCTGCAAAAGTGCCTCACTGAGAAATGGCGAACCGGTGACAGGCCTAACAGAAGCCTCATCGTCTGTCTGTCCTTTTTCTTTTCTTTGCGCTTTTTATAAACTCCGGTAGTCGGCTTTTCCGACGGCATTATATAATTGAATCTTCTGCCAAAGTAATGAAATGCAAAATCGTACCGATGCTTAATAATGCATTGGTTAAATCTAGCACAAAACAGACAACTAGCAACGTCGTGGTCAGGGCCTAGGCAAGGAATACAATAAGAATGAAAATCCTTATGAGGTATTTGCTTCCCACAAGAAATACAATTATTAACTTTTTCTGATATCGGTCTGGAGCAAGAAAAAAATTTCCCCAACGGGGTAATTAGCTTTAAGACCTGAAATTCGAATTTGAAAATCTCAGGAGTCGGCCGACCAGCACTTGCGAACTGCTTTTGCTTCAGGCAAGAAAGACTGAAGAAAATGGCGTCGGTTGCATCTTTTATACCCCTGGTGCACTGACGTCAGGGAGGAGGCGACAGCAACATACACCGGACCTCGACTTTGGAACTCGGGCCGACTGCAGGTAGCCTGCCAGCAGGATAACCCAATTGTAATGACTACCAGTGAAATACGATGAACATCATTCTGTAAAGCTAACATTTCTTTTTGATTGATATGCAGGTGCATTTGACTTGGGTTCCATTTGCCCTGAATGCACATTCCTGCCAGGTGAGTCCCCCATGCATAGTCTGATGAGTCTGTTAGGGTTTGGGTGGCAGGGGGTGGGTGTGAAAGTCCCTTGTTTTGGTGGCAGGCCTCTTCCCACCAAAGGAACTCTAGGTGTAGGCAAGGTATGATAGGAGTCATTGTTTCTAGATCTTGAGAATGTTGACAGCATAGGCTTTTTGGATACCACTGTAGTTTCCTCATATGCCGTCTTGCATATGGAATTAGAAGACTGCAGTATTGGTCTTGCAGATAGCAGGGTTTTTGTGGCCACTTGTTTGAAGTAAGTTGTCAAAATTTGTTTCTCCAGCGTGAGGTAAGCCATCTGGGAACTTGTATTCAAGCTTGCTACCAAGAATATAATTTGACAGGGTACCACGTGTGATTTCTTTTCGTTTATGGTGTACCCCAGACAAGTTAGAACCCTTTGTACAAAGGCCAGATGATTCAAAAGTATGTTCTAGTTTTCTGCCTGAATTAAACAGTAGTCCAGGTATGGGTATATTTGAATATTCCCTTGCCTGCAAAATGCAATAACTGGAGCTAGGCACTTTGTGAATACCCTGGGCGCAATAGATAAGCCATAGGGCAGAGCAGAGAACTGATAGGGCATGTAGCCTGCTTTGAAGCATTGGTATCTTCTGCAAGATTCCCCGACTGGGATGTGCAGGTATGCTTCTTTTAAATCTAGTGTTGCCAACCAGGCATCTTTGCCTAGCATAGGAAGTAACTGAAGAGTCAGCATCTTGAATTTTGGAATCTCCAAAAAGATGTTTAGAGTAGACGGGTCCAGAATAAGACGCCATGAATTGTCTTTTCTGGGTACCAGGAAAAGTCTCGAGTAGAAACCTTGTCCCATTTCCTCTTCTGGTACCAGTTGAAAAGCCCCCATGCTTAAGAGAGAAAATACTTGTTTTTGGGCCTCTGCCCACTGATTTGGGGGTAGGTCCGGCAACCCGCTTGGTGATGGTAATGTTTGGAAGAGAAATCTGTAACCCTGGGGCACGACATTTAAAACCCATTTGTCCTGGGTAATGAGTTCCCAATTCTTTGCATGAAGAGCAATCTTTCCCCCCAAAGGGGCAGTCAGTTGATAAGTGCTTGGAAATTTTAAAAGGAAGTCATTGAGACAGTTTTCCATAGCGGGGGAGTATTATTATTCCCAGATTTTGGAAGTGGGGGCCCCCCACTGCTTGGCTCTGTGTCCACTGGGACTGAAACCTGGGGGGTTTTGCTGCGTCTGGGTTTGGCTTGAGAAGACCTGAAGGGGCTGGAAAGGACCAATTCTTAAGAGGGCCAGTGCCTACTAAATCTAGGAGGCCGAACTTGTACAAAATCTGTAACAGTTTGCATATACTTAGCTTTACCTTCCATCTTTTTAAGAACTTCCTCAGCCTTGTTGCCAAACAGGCGGTCCTGATTTAAAGGAGCATCCAACAATTTAGCTTTAACATGATCAGGCAAAGATTGCTCCTTAAGCCAAGCATGCCTTCTGAGCACAGACCCAATAACAGCAGCCCTGCAAGAGGTCTCTAATGAATCAAAACCACATTGCAAAGTGAGTTTTACAACTTGTTCTGCAGAAAGCCTTAAATCCTGTAATTCTTTGTTTTCCACACAGTCAGGAATCATCATTTTCTGTTTAAGCAGTCCAACAAAATGTTGCTGATACTTTAACATATGAAACTGGCAGTTTAAAGCCCTAACTGCCAAGTTTGCAGAAGTGTAAACCTTCTTACTCCATCTATTCAGCTCCCTGGAGTCTATCAGAAGGGGTAGGTTTTTTAGCAGCAGAAGCCTTAATGCCCTTGGGCCCCTGTGAAAGTATCTCTGGATCGACAATAGGATTTTTAAAAAGCAACTTGTGGGACTCAGGGGACCCTGTAGTATCTGTCACGGTTTCTGGGAGCAGAAGGAAGGGAATCAGGCGCCAAACTAGATTCCGAAAAAGTATCTTCAACAATGTCTAGTACAGGAGAAATAGCTAAAGGCCTATGCTGATGTAGGACAAGGAAATCTCTAAGCCTCTTTTTTGAATTAGAAAAATCCTAGCTTTCCCAGTGGAAATTTTCCCTTATAGTATGTAAGGTTTCCCCAAAAGAAAAATCCTCAGGAGGGGAAGCAGAGGGAATGGAGTCCTCTGCATCAGAATCTTCATAAGTAGATAAGGGCAAATCCAGATAATCAGAAGAATCAGAAAAAACAGAAGGCCTGTGAAGTCTGAGCCTTTTCTTGGATTCTGAGTAATCTTAGCTCTCCCAATGGAAGTGTTTCCTCATAGTATGCAGGGTCTCACCAAAAGAATAATCCTCAGGAGGGGAGGCTGAAGGGATAGATTCTTCAGCATCAGAATCCTCATAGAGAGGAAGGGAATACTCCTGTTCAGAAGAGAAATCAGAAGAAATGGAAACCTGATCTGAAGATTCATATTCTGTGTCTTACCTAGGCCTCTATCAGGAGGGGGATGGGAACCCCTGATCAAAGTAGTTAGATCTTCGGCCATTTTAAGCATCTGTTTTTTAGGCATGGAGGCCGGTCCAGGAGGATGCTGTACTTGTTTCTTTGTCTTCAGAGCGGCTTTAGTCTTTGCCTTTGAAGCTGAAGATGGCTTTATATACAACTGTGTAGGCCTGAAAACACCCTGAGAAGCAGATGCCTGCTCAGTGGACCCATCTGAAGGAATAGTTTCCAAGTGTCCAATACCTTGAGTTTCCAGCGGCCTAGTCAGCTCCACGTGGGAGTCTGAAGCGGCCTGTGGCTCTGAGGTAGCGGGCGTCAGGGGCAGCGAAAGCACCTCACTGAGAACAGGAGACAGGCCTAACAGAAGCCTCGTCGGTTTTGGACCTCTGATACCTGTCCTTTTCTTTTTCTTTGCGCTTTTTATAAACTCCGGTAGTGGGCTGATCTGACTGCATTATATAATTTAATCTTCTGTCAAAGTAATGAAATGCAAAATCGTACCGACGCTTAATAGTGCGTTGGTTAAATCTAGCACAAAACAGACAACTAGCAACGTCGTGGTCAGGGCCTAGGCAAGGAGTACAGTAAGAATGAAAATCCTTATGAGGTATTTGCTTCCCACAAGAAATACAATTAACTTTTTCTGACATCGGTCTGGAGCAAGAAAAAAGTTTCCCCAACAGGGTACTTAGCTTTAATGAAGACTTCGGATCTGAAATTCAAATTTGAAAATCTCAGGAGTCGGCCGACCGGCACTTGCGAACTGCTTTTGCTTCAGACACCGTGCGGCAAGAAAGACTGAAGAAAATGGCGTCGGCTGCATCTTTTATAATCCTGGCACACTGACGTCAGTGAGGAGGCAACAGCAACCGACGCTGGACCCAGACTTTGGAACTCGGGCCGACTGCGGGTAGCCTGCCAGCAGGATAACCCAATTGTAATGACTGCAACAGTGAAACACGATGAACATCAGAATCTTGATCAGAAGATTCATAATCAACTTCAGACCTAGGCCTCTTAGAAGTGTGTGTGTGTGTGGGGGGGGTTGGCTACCCCTGATTAGAACTATTAGATCATTTGTTTTTTAGGCATAGAGGCTGGAGCATGCGGCCTGGGCGTCGTTTTTTTAGGCATGGATTGAGATTTAGGCCCAAGTAAAGGAGGCGTCAGTTTAATATGCAAGTCCGTAGGCCTGAATACACCCTCAGAAGCCGGTGCCTGCACAGCGGCTCCGGACACATCCAAGGTAGAGACATCCACGGGGTCCATAGTTGAAGCATCTCACGAATGGGTCCCAGTAGAGACCTGTGAATCAGAAGAAGCGAGTATCAGGGGCTGTGAAAGCGCCTCACTGAGTACCGGCGAACTGGTGACTGGCTTAGGAGAAGCGTCGTCGGCAGTTTTGGACCTCGGTGGCCTGTCTCTGTCTTTATCTTTGCATTTTTCGGAATCCTGGTAGTCGGGATGGCTAACAGACATTTCTGAATAATTAAACAGAGAACCGAAATATTTAGAGACGAAAATATAGAGTGATAGTGCGCTGATTAAATAAAGCACAAAACCAACAGCAAGGTACGTCATTGCTCAGGGTCTATTCATGGAATACAGTATGAATTAAAATTTTTATGAGGTATTTGCTTTCCACAAGTGATGCAATTATTAACTTTTACTGACATCGGTAAGGAGCAAGAAAAAGTTTCCCCAACAAGGTACTTTGCTTTTAGTTGAAGACTTTGGTTCTGAAACTCGAAAACGAAAATTTCAGGAGTCGGCCGACCGGCACTTGCGAACTGCTTCTGCTTTGGGCACCGCACAGCAAGAAAGACTGATATAATGGCGTCAGCTGCATGCTTTATACCCTTGACGACCTGACGTCATGGAAGAAAAGACAGCAACCGACGCAGGACCCAAGACTTTGTTAATCAGGCCGACTGTGGGCTACCTGCAAGCTGATAACCCAAATGTAATGACTGCAACAGTGAAACACGAAGAACATCTGCTTGATCAGAGGGTGTGAAAAAGAAAGGCTGCTCAGTGTGAAAATGAGCGGAAATAGCAGAGGCAAGAATTTTTATAGAGGAGGAAGAGACCACTGTGTAGTAGGTCAGCTAAATAATCCAGGATGTGAGGGGATGGAGGGCGGTGCCGTATTGGCCCCCTTAGCCTGGATAAAGGCGCAGAGCCTTTTCCAGTTATCTGCATAAGATTTTCTGGTGCTAGGGCGTCTGGCATCTCTGATAACATCCAGCACCTGTTTAAAGAGCAGGGCAGATTGGTCAGAGGTCTGGTTATAAGCCAAGCTGCCAAATCGAGTGTCTGCAATTGGGGGTGCATGAATTCCCCTTCCCTCTGTGTTAGGAGATTGGAAATCTAAGGAAGATTCCATGGGGGCAGTGGGGACAGGCTGCGCAGCAAGTGGTACCAGTGCTGTCTGGGCCAGTCAGGAGCTATGGGAATGGTCCATGGTTTTTCCTCCCTTATTTTGATCAGTACCTTGGGGATGAGAGGTAGGGGAGGAAAGGCATAGACGAGAGGTTTACCCAGGGGAAGGACAGGGCATCTACTTTCCATGCCATGCAGTAATGCTCCCTGGTGCAGAATTTGCTGAGCTGATGGTTGGTGTGGGAGGCAGAGAGGTCGACCTCCAGGGTTCACCATTTCTGAGTTATTAGTAAGAAAGTGTTTCTGTTGAGCTGCCACTCGTGGGGGTCCAACAGTTTACTGTTCAACTGATCTGCCTGGGAGCTGAGAGAGCCTGGCAGGTAGTGTGCTAACAGGTGTAGATGCATGAAAGAGGCTGTGAACTAAAGGGTCATGGCCAACCTGCACAGCGGACAGGAGTGAGTCCCTCCCTGCTTGCTGATGTACCACATCACTGCGGTGTCTGTTTTGATCAGGAGAAAGTACAGTTGTGTACACTTACCATAAATGTAGATGTTAAGAATGTATTCACTGTTGCAGTCATTACATTTGGGTAGTCTGCTGGCAGGTTGCCCTCAGTCGGCCTGAAAAACAAAGTCTTGGGTCCTGCACCAGTTGCTGTCTCCTCTTCCATGACGTCAGGGGTATAAAACATGCAGCAGATGCCATTTTAATCAGTTTTTTCTTGCCCCAGATGTAAGGTGCCCCCCCCAAACGAGGAGCAAAAATATATATAAATAAACTGTAAATATATAAATGCACTTTTAGAAACATAAAATTTACCTTCAGCTAAAAGAAAATGCACCACAAAGGCTTTTGAGTATAGTGAAGGAAAGAAAAGGTACAGGAATCGGGGATGGCGGGTGAGTAACCCGGACTGCAACAGTGAATACACTCGAATATCTACATTTATGGTAAGTGTACACAACTGTACTATGTTCATGTTTCACTGCTGCAGTCATTACATTTGGGTAGAGTCCCAAAGCTATGGATGGGAGGATGGAACTAAACAGCATTAGGAGCAGCTATAAAGCCCTGCAGGACTGCAGTGGCAAAGCCTGCCCTGGATTTAGAGAAGAGAGGTAAATGATAATGCTTTGTGAAAGTATGAACAGAGCTCCAAGTAGCAGCTTCTACAAGGTCTTTGGTTGGGACCCCTCTGAGAAAAGCTGCTGAAGTAGAAGCAGCCCTAGTGGAATGGGATCTGATCTCCTTGGGAACAGGTTTACTATGGTACAAATAGCAGAAACGAATGCAGTGGTTTATCCATTTAGAAATAGCCTGCTTTGATATAGCCTTCCTCTCTGATCTTGCAGCAAATGCTACCAGTAGTTGCTCAGACTTTATTAGAGATTTTGTCCAGTTTAAGTAGAATTTTACTTGTCTATGTACATCCAATGAATGCAGAATCTGCTCCCCCCTTGTTTTGCGAATTTGGGAAAAATGCTGGCAGGTGAATGGTCTGGTTCAGAGCCACACTGGATACCACCTTAGGCATAAAAGAAGGATTGGTCCCGAGTGCAACCCTGTCCGGGTAAAATATAATGAAAGGCTGCACTGCCATGAGAGCCTGTAGTTCTGAAACCCTTCTTGCTGAAGTGACTGCCAAAAGAAAAGCTGTCTTCCAAGATAGAAAATTTATATCCGCAGTAGCTGCTGCTTAAGGAGGCAGGGTGAGTTTTTCCAGCACAAAACTGAGGTCCCATGCAGGGGTTGGTGTTTCCCTGGGAGGCCTTACATTTCTGGCCCCTCTGAGATACTGTTTAAGCAGTGGATGAGAAAAAGAGGGAAGGCACCGTGTTGAGGCATGGATTTTTATTGAAGAAAAAGATAGGTCCTTGTCAAGCATCTCAGTTAAGTATTGTAAAATCTGAGGAATATCGGGCTTTGCTGTGTCTATTCCTTGTGCTTGGTTCCAAGCACAGAATCTCTTCCATTTATCAGCATAAGATTTTCTAGTACTGGGCCTTCTAGCTTCCAAAATTACATCTGTCACAGGTTTACTGAGAGATTTGGTTTGAATAATTAGTTGAACAGCCATGCTGCAAGATTCAGAGTTTGGAGCTGAGTATGTAGAGTTTGAAAGTTGCGCTGAGACAGTAGATGAGGTGTTTGAGGCAAGTACCACGGAGGAAGGTGTGACATATTCCTCAGAAGAGGGTACCAGTGCTGGCGAGGCCAGTCCGGAGCAATTAGGATCATTTCTGGTTTTTCCTGTCTGACTAGGGAGAAAGGCATAGACTGATAGGTTTTCCAGCTGAAGGATACAGCATCCACTTTCCATGCTTTTTTGTGATGAGTTCTTGCGCAGAATTTGTCCAACTGATAGATCTATTTGCCTCTCCCCAAAACTATGTCTGGGCTCCCTCATTTGTGTTAACATGCTGAAGATTTGTGGATCCAGTTTCCATTCGTGCGGGTCCATAAGACTTCTGCTTAGGTCATCTGCCAGAGTATTTTGCTTTCCTGGCAGGAATCGTCTTTGAAGATTTGTCTGGTAAGTCAAAGCTGTGTTCCACAAGGCCGTGGCTAGTCTGCAAAGGGGATATGAATGTGTACCCCCCTGCTTATGTACCACATAACTGTGGTATTTTCCGTCTTTATCAGTAGTTGTCCTGGATGAAGTAAGTCCTTGAAGGCTGTCAGAGCATTCTGAACAGCTAACATTTCTTTCTAGTTGATGTGCAGATGCATTTGGTTTGGGCTCCATTTGCCCTGAAAGCATCTCCCTGCAAGGTGGGACCCCCAAGCATAGTCTGATGTGGCTGTAGTTAGGGTTTGGGAGGCAGGAGGTAGAGTGAATGACAGTCCCTTGTTTTGGTGACATGTCTTTGCCCACCAAACAAACTCCTGTTGCAGGCAGGGAATGAGAGGAATCATTGTTTCCAGGCTGTGAAAATGTTGACTCCATAAACTTTTTAGGTACCACTGAAGTTTCCCCATATGCAGTCTCGCATATGGAATTAGTAGAATGCAGGACGCCATGAATCCCAAAGCCTGCAGAATTTGTCTTGCAAATAACTGGGTTTTTGTTGTCATTTGTTTGAAGTATGTTGTCAATTGCCTTTGTTTGTCTGGCATGAGGTAAGCCATCTGGGCAGTTGTATTCCAGCTTGCACCCAGGAATGTAATTATTTGACAGGGTACCAGTTGTGATTTCTTTTTGTTTATGGTGTACACTAGGCATGCTATAAGCCTTTTTACAAATGCCAGATGTTGAAGAAGAGTGTCCTTGTCCTCTGTCTTAATGAGACAATAGTCAAGATAAGGGTAAATTTGGATGTTTCTTTGACTGCAGAATGCAATTACTGGTGCCAGGCACTTTGTAAAGACCCTGGGCGCAGTAGATAAGCCAAAGGGCAGTGCAGAGAATTGGTAATGCAAAAAACAGCTTTGAAGTGGAGGTATCTTCTGCATGATTCCCTTATTGGGATATGCAGGTATGCCTCTTTCAAGTCTAGAGTCACTAACCAAGCATTCTTGCCTAACATAGGCAGTAGCTGTTGTAAAGTCAGCATTTTGAATTTTGGAATGTCCAGGTACGTGCTCAGAATAGATAAGTCCAGTATTGGACACCATGAATTGTACTTTCTGGGTACCAGGAAAAGTCTTGAATACAATCCTTGTCCTCCTTCCTTTTCTGGTACCGGTTGAATAGCCCCCATATCCATGAGGGACATGACTTGTTTCTGGGCCTCTGCCCACTAGTTTGGTGGCAGATCTGGCCATCCATTTGGAATTGGCAAAGTATGGAAATGGAATCTGTACCCCTGGTATACTTTAATACCCACTTGTCCTGGGTAATTAACTGCCAATTTTGAGCATGAAGTGTTAGTTTCCCCCCAAGGGGGCTGCCAAAAGATAAGTGCTTGGAGAAGATAGAGGAAAGTCATTGAGACTGCTTACTGTAGGGTTGTCCTTTGTTTCCTCCAGATATGGAGGTGGAGGCACCCCATTGATTTGACCTGCAAGAACCCTGTGATTGACATCTGGAGCCTTTTGAGTGCCTGGGTTTGCCCTGAGTGGCTCTGTTGGACACAGGAAAGGACCAATTTTCAGTATGCCAGTAACTACTGAACCTGGGTGGCTGCACTTGCAAGAAATTGTTTACAGTTTGCATAGATTTAGCTTTGTCTTCCATTTTCTTTAAAACCTCTTCTGCCTTATTACCAGAGTATCATGCTGCAAAGGGGCACCAAACAGTTTAGCTTTAACATGATCAGGCAGATTTTGCTCCTTGAGCTAGGCATGCCTTCTAATCACAGATCCAGTAACGGCGGCCCCTCAAGAGGCCTCCAAAAAATCAAAATCACAATGCAAAGTATGCTTTCCAACCTGTTCTGCTAAATGCAATAAATCCTGTAACTCTATTTTCCACACAATCAGAAATCAACATCATTTTCTGTTTCAGTAAGTCCATAACATACTGTTGATATTTAAGTACATGAAACTGGCAGTTTAAAGCCCAGATTGCCAAGGCTGCAGATATATAAACCTTCTTACCCAATCTATCCAGCGCCCTGGAATCTCTATCAGAAGGGGTAGGATTTTTGGTTGTAGAAGCCTTAACACCCTTGGGACCCTGAGAAATAGTCTCAGGATCAGCAGCAGGATTTTTTAAAAGAAATTTGTGGGAGTCAGGAACCCTGTAATACGTCTGGCTTACTAGGAGCCTTAGGCAGGAAATGAGGAGCCATGCTTTATTCCGAGAACACATCAACAATGTCTAACACAGGAGGTATTGCCAAAGGCCTATGCTGGGGAAGAAGGAAATCCCTAAGCCTCTTTTTTGATTCAGAGAAGTCCCGACTCTCCCAGTGAAAATGTTCCCTTAAAGTACGCAAAGTCTCTCCAAAAGAGTAATCCTCAGGAGGAGATGCAGATGGGATGGATTCCTCGGCATCAAAACCCTCATAGGGTGGAATAGAAAATTCCTGATAAGAAGAAATGGAAACCTGATCTGAAGAGTCATAATCACAGTCTTGCCTAGGCCTCTCAGCAAGGGAGGGTTGGGAACCCATGATCAAGGTAATTAAATCCTCAGCCATTTTGATAATCTGTTTTTTAGGCATGGGGCCTGAGCACGTGGTTCATGCGTCAGTTTTCTAGACATAGAAGTTGTTTTTGACCTTGTTTTGTTGCTGGCATCTGTTTAATATAAAAATGTTGAGGCCTGAAAACACTCTCAGAAGCCGGTGCCTGCTCAGCAGCTCTGGACCCATCCAAGGGAGAGACATCCGCAGGTTCAATACTTTGAGAATCTCGTGGCATACTGGACTCCGAATGGGTCTCCGTAGAGGCCTGCGACTCAAAAGTAGTGGGTATCAGGGGCTGCGAAAGCGCCTCACTGAGTACCGGTGACTGGCTTAGGAGAAGCTTTGTCGTCTGGTTTGGATCTCGATTGTCTGTCTTTTTCCTTGCATTTTTTTGTGAACTCCGGTAGTCAGATTGCTGACAGACGACATTTCAGTGTAGTTAAATCTTGAAGCAAAATATTTAGAAGAAAAATATACCGAAGCTTAATAGTGTTGGTTAAATTTAGCACAAAACCGACAGCAAGGCACGTTGTGATCAGGGCCTAGGCAAGGAATACAGTACAAATGAAAATCCTTATGAGGTATTTGCTTCCCACAAGCAATGCAAATATTAACTTTTACTGACATCGGTAAGGAGCAAGAAAAAGTTTCCCCAACGGGGTACTTCGCTTTATTTTGAAGACTTCGGTTCTGAAACTCGAATACGAAAACTTCAGGAGTTTGCCACCCGGCACTTGCAATCTGCTTCTGCTTTGGGCACTGCGCGACAAGAAAGACCGATTAAAATGGCGTCGGATGCAAGTTTTATACCCCTGACGACTTGACGTCATGGAAGAGGGGACATCAACCAACGCAGGACCCAAGACTTTGTTATTCAGGCCAACTGAGGGCAACCTGCCAGCAGATTATCCAAATGTAATGACTGCAACAGTGAAACACGAAGAACATCAGCTTTTTTGTTAAATGTCAAGTTCCAGCTTGTGTCTCACATGCATGCACAGTTTGGCAGGTTAATCTTTTATACAATTGTTTCTTGTCATTTCTATTTGAGCCTGTCACACCTTGTAGAACTTTTTGTTTTACTGAAAACCCTGAAACAAAAATACACACACCCAATGGCCCTTAAAACCTATTAACTTACCACAAAATTATGCACATCAAATACTGAAGTTTTACCATCCTAGTAGGAACAAATGTTCCAAACTGACAGCCACACAGACTCAAGCTAACAATCATGCTAAGGGCACATGGCAGAGCCTGTGGTTCTATTAAATGCTGTCTGGTTTTGTCTTATCTTTATAGCTCTCTCAACTGGGAAAACACCTGAATGCTTTAAGAAAACATTTTCTCCAAGCCATTTCCATTTATCAGATTGTCTGCTACAGACATGAGAACCAGATACAAAACTGTTTACTAGAAAAAAAAGGCTTGTAATATTCTATATTCTTTTTCGTTTACTTGCTTGTTCTTAAAAACTTACTACATAAAGCCAATGGACTTGACCCAGTCATTCCCCTATACAAGAATGAGAAAACGCACACTAAATTTTACTTTTTGTCAGGCTCTTAACCAGATTTTTTTTACATTGCAGTGCCTACATTTCTTATATCTGAAGAAAAAGAAAAACACAGAAGCACCTATTTTTAGTATCTGCGTTACATTTAAAAATAACTAAAAACAAACGTTTATAACATGCAAAGAAAATCATGCACCATTTAAATACTATTAAGAATTTTTTTTTTTACTTAGTTAACTTTCTTCCTCCTCTTTCCACCTCCCGAGTATTTTTCCAAACATTAATGACATGAAGTAGGGTATATGCTTTATAGTCCCATACAAGTTAGTCCCCTACAAGTTCATCAAAGCCCAAGAAAGTTTAATATTTCCAGACTTTATGTATTTCATTTTTTGGTCTATTCCTGTGCATCACCATCCCCCAAGCCCCATCTCTGCTTCACTTCCAGTACACTCTTGATTCTTCTAGTGAACTTATGTTTTCCCCCTCTCTCAAGCATTTTCCATTAAAATACTGGGAAAGGTTTCACTGGCAGTCTCTCAATATGGTCATTATTACCAGAAGAATAAGCAGCAGAATTTCCTGTTTCACAGTTCACTTTCTGTTGGACAAATGTTTGTATTTCTTCCTTGGCATGTACTTCTTCAAAAAACAATTTTGCTCCTCCAGAGAAAAATATTTTGAAGATAGTTGGGTACAGCAGTTTGAATCTCATGCCTGCTTCTCAGCATTGCCTGAATAACAGATCACATTTATTCCTCTTCTGCCTGGTGTAAAATGAGTAGTCAGTCATTATCCATGCACTGCTGTTGCCCACTTTTAATACTTTGTCCTCCTGCCACAGTTTTGTCAGAATCAAGTCCTCCTGCTGGTAAGACTGCATTGTTACTGTTAAAGGTTTACATTGTTTATTTTATTTATTGTCATTTGTTACCCGGGTTGGTCCAACTGAGCCAAAGGCCCATTTTCAGTGGACACTTGAGGAGAAAAGCTCTAACTACAAGTTATAATCATACACAAAGTAATTCAGTCATATAAAAAATAATTCAGTCGTATAAAGAAATTACACCTCAAAAAGAGTCAATACAACAAAGATAAAGTCGTTTTGTACAGGTTTTTGTTAAAAAATAAATAAAATAATGTGCGTTTATCAACCAGATGGAGGGGCAGTTATGGGAAGAATAATGAAGTTATTCACACTTACAGGGAGCTGTGGAAGTTTTTCCATGGAAGAAGGTTAAGAGAAGAAAGGGGAAAAGATGGTATGTAAAAGGAACAGATTTTAGGAATTCAGGTTGTAGCTAGACAGGGGCAGGTGTTCTACAGGTAGTGCTTGAGTGCTAGTTGAATTGTGATTTATGGGGGATACTTCTTATATTGTAAGGAAGGGAGTTCCAGGACTGAGCAACTGAGAATTTATATGACTTGCCAATGTTTTTAGATGGTTTGCATATGTCCAGCAGATGTTTATGTTGTGGTTTATATTGTGAAACAATATTAGAAAGAGGGGCAGGATGTAGGGTTGTAAAGAATCGAGTGGATTACAGCCAGTTGTGGAAGGAGAAGTTGATTTGTGAATTCCGGCCATTGTAAAGCTGTAAGGGCAAGGCAGCGATGGGATTTGTAGGAAAGGTTAGCAGCAAACGTAACTTTTATTGTAGATTTGTTCTAGTTTGCTGTAAAGTGAAGGTTAGTGAGGACTGGGGCTGCATATAGTAGACAGAGTATGAGGAGAGAAGGCTAGGGTGGGGGTTTAGAGAAGTTAGAAAAATTGTGACTTCGGTATAGTAGGCCAAGTTTTTTGTGATTTATTTAATGCATAAATTGATATGTATGTCGAATTTTAGTTATCAATGGTAACACCAAGTAACTTGGTATGTGGTTCGGGTTTGATGATGGTGTCGTTGAGGGAGGTAATGGTGAAGGAGGATTTATGTTGCGCACGGTTTTTTGGAACGAATAAAAAGTTTATTTTTTGGGGGGTTTAATATTAATAGGTTGTCAGTGAGCCAGGTCTCTATGGAAGTGAAAGTATTTTGGGTATGTGAAAGGAGTTAAGGGATGGTGCTGGCTTGGTTATGAAAGTGAAGTCATCAGCATATTGTAAAACGGTTGAGATGTTAGTAGTAGTGTGTAAGTTATTAGTAAAAAATGTTGAACAAGAAGGGGACCCAGGACAGAGCCTTGGGAAACTCTGGTGTTGATGGGAAGAAAAGGAGGTGGTGGTTTGCCAGCATATAGACTGAAGTCTGTTCAGATGCCAGGTTTGTAGCCACACAGTGCCCTTTCAATTAACATTTCCTGTTATGAAATACTAGTTCAGTTGCTGATTTGTGCTTTCATGAAATTAATATAGTTTATTCCATCCAGCTTCTTTGGTACAGTAGAAAATATCAGATTTTCCCTACAAGCTCTGTCCTCTAATTCTCTTTTTTTCAAACATCTCTTGTACAGTCTCACTCAGCCAGCCTTTTCTTCATTTTGACCTCTGAGTTTTGCAGTTTTATCACCTTATCAGAGTATATTTAAAGTTTCTACTTTTTTCCAACCTTTTAGTGTTAAGAGTTGATGTACTCCAAAGTTTCATTTTTTAGTCAAGTATGTGTGCAGCTGCTTTATACTTTCCTCAAGGGTACTGGAAGTCATGTCTGGAGCTTTAATTCTTTTTGCTGAACAGCTACATTACTTTTCCCAGTCAGTGTTTTTTAGTCACCTTTTGTAGCAGCTTTTCCTTCAGGCCATCTTTTTTTTTCTGGCATCCAAGCAGTACACTTACTAGCCAGTTACTGAACTTTACTCTGCAATCCAGGTCTACTGGCTTTCGCTGCTATGTTTCTGTCTTTACACTGACAGAGCTAGAATTAAGCTGTTACTCAATGTGCAGCCATTTTGAATTCCAAGCTCAGACACCCTTCTAGCTGAAATAAAGACCAAAAGAACAACAGTCGTCAAATTACAATACTGTAAGGAAACTGAAGTTGTAGGCTCAAAAGGAGCCAGAGTCAATTTTTCAAGAACAAAATTAAGGTCTTAGGAAGGATCAATAGGATTCCTTGGAGGCCTAATATGAAGGCCGCCTTTAAGAAATTGTTTGACCTCAAATCTAGGAGGAAAAGGTAGAGCCAAAGGCAAACAAATAGCTGACAGGAGAGCTTTAACTTAAAGTATGCTAACCCAGCATGGAGCAATTCACACAACTACTAGAACCAGAGAAACTTCCACAGAAAGTGTATCTTTGTTACAAGCAAGACACCACACACAAAATCTCTTCGATTCCACCACCACCGGGCGAGCCTCCGGATTCTCACCGACCTCAAGAGAACAGAGCATAAAATTCCACTCTAAACTTTTTAAACTTCTTCCCTAACTGCTGACTCTCAGGGCGAGAAGTTCCTTCCATTGTATCTTTAGTGAGAAGCTTAAAGCACTGGTTCTGAAGATGCAAAAGAAAGGGAAGAAAGCCTACTACAAAGGGTTTTTGGTAAGAAACACTGACAAATAAAACGGGTCGTAAGGTCATGAGAAGCTGCCGGGCAAAAAAAACACTTACTGCAGAGGGTTTAATGGGGAATCTGCCTCCTGCACTGGCATTTATCCTTCCTGGACATTACCCTGAGATCAAAAAAAAAAAACCCCAACCGGGTACTTTTCCAATGGCTCAGTACCAGCAAACGTAGGCACTCAACCAGCAAACAAAAGCTGCATTCAAACTGATGGAAATTATGTAGGAGTTTAGTCCAACGATCTAGAGATGCGTTTGAACTGGTAGCAAAGAAATTCTTAAGATGGCACAAATGGATGACACCTTTATGCCCTATGCTATGCGAAGAGCATGTGTGATGTTCAGCGTACTTTAAAGCAACAGCAGGCATTGGTATACTGGCAGACATCGGGCTTCCACAGCAGTGAATCCCATACATTAAGAATACTGCAACAGTGAATGCAAGCACATCATGCACTTACATCTGTTATTCAATCTTTAGTGTCACAAAAATATGTACATCTTTATTTCTCCAAAATCTCTGCAAACTACAACCTATACAAGGAGAATATGCACCAATTCTACCTATGCCCTTAGTCTGAATGTTTCTTGGCAACTTCGTATCACAGCCTGTCACAAAACATTTCATTTAATGACAATGTTTTAGCTTTATGCTAAATGAATCACACTTACTCTTTTACTTATAAACAGTGACTATGATAGGTGTAGCATGACAGTGCCAGAACAGTTACCATTGCTGCCTCACAACGTGGGTTACTGGCTGTTAGCTCTGTCTGCTGCGGTATTGGCTGAAGCTCATTTAGCTCGGTCTGCTGTGTTACTGGCTGAAGCTCTGCCCCCCCTCCCCAATGTAGGTGGACTGGTAGGTTTAGGAATTATTTTTATTTCTTACAATTAGCAGACAGTAAATATCATACCAAAACCTTATGTAATTAAAATTAGGATTACGCACTCTTTACACAACGCAGGGAAACACGTTAACGTATGCTGTTTTAATCTAAGTGACACTGGTGGCTTAAGTGCACTCAACAGCGACGCTCACTGCCCACGCAATGCATTTCTGCTATTCCTTTGTTAATTTTTGTAAATTATTATACTCTTTCTGCATTTACACCTCCATTAACACCTTCATGTCTGTGTACCGATGTGTGTTAATCACTTGCTATAAATCACTTACTCAATGGTCGTGGGATGGATTAAACTACTACTACTGAGTTTGCATAAAACAGCATCTGTTAACAGGTTTTTGCCATTGGTCTAATTAGGTGTACATAAGATTTTCAAAATTTTCTTTTACAGATATCAGTATTACAGTGAAATAAGTGTACTTCGCTGTTTGTACTGCACCTTGTGTAATATGTTTGCATATTATCAATCCTTTGTAATTTTTTTTTTCTGGTGACTCCGGTTGCATCTGAAGGACTTCACTTATCTGGTTAACACAGCACAAAATATAGCTTGGTTCAAATTCATATAACTTACTTAAAACTCCATGTGATGCATGGTGGCTAAAAACGTGTATTCCGACTACTGAGGCTGCATGGTGTTTGAAGTTCAAAGACTAATCACCCTAGGTGTCCAAGGTGAGTAAACCTTTGGACAGCATTCTCAATTGGGTTTTGGCTGCTCTTAATTGTAGATTAAGATATTCGACAATATTTGACCGATTCATGGGAGCTGGTAGGCATGCACAGTCTCTGCATCTCCGCTTGTAAGTGCACCCTAGTGCTTTGTAATGCATCTCTCAATTATTCCAGACTTTGAAAAACATCCCTGCCTTTTTCTTTCATTTCTGTCACGCTCTCATAAAATATTTAATCTGTCAGGTAAATCACCAAGCATTACAGACAAGTCAATAAAGCTAAACATTTGACTTTCATGTATTTTTTTTTTATTGTTCAGAAAATGCATGTTGATGCAAAATCTGTTCTATTAACAATTAAAATTACCCCAGATTTTACCACCAGTTATTTTTGGCCATGTCCAGAATTCTTGAAGACATTACGAAATAATGACCTAAGAACAGTTCAGGAAGAACTTACAGTACCATTTTATACATTGTTTACTCGTTTGTATAAATATGGGGAGATCCCTCAAGATTGGAGATAGGAACTTATTAAACTGTCTTTAAGGGAAAGGGGAGCAGGAAAAACCCAGAGTCATACAGACCATTAAGTCTACTTGCATGTTGCGGAAAAATAATGGAGAAGATAATACTGGACAAGTTACTGTCAGAACTGGAAAGGTTGCGACTTGAAACCATACATCAGCATGCCTATGTTGAAAACAAATCTATTACCACCTGTATCATGATGTTCTATAATACAACAGCCAAGACTGAAAAACTGTGCTGCAGTGTAAATTTTTAGATTTAACTTTAGCATTTGAGAGGGTCATACACAAAAACAGTGATCAATAAATTAGTAAAAGGTACTGATAAGATGGATAGCTGCATGATTTACAAATGAGACACAGTAAGCATCATATAGCAACTGTATAGGTAAAATTCTTGGTTAAAAGTCAGGGTGTCCCACACCTGATCTTTCAGATATATATTTTTCATCTGGTGTTCTATTGCCTATATACAGATTACATGTGTTAAAGATAGGGCAAGTCTGCAAAAAAAAACTTTATTAAATTTGACTAAATTGACCACATAGGCACAGCAAAATAATATGCTGATAAACACATAAAAAACTAAGCATATGAGATTTGAGAGAAACTGAAAGGTGGATATTTAATACAGCACACAATGACAAACTGTAGACTGATTTAAGGACCTGGGTATATGGGTAGATTCAGCTTTGAGTTTTTCTAAAGATGTCAACCAACTGCTTAATGATAGTTATAGAACTACAGGTTGTATAAAAAAGATTTACAAAGTGTAAAAATTCAGAAATGAAGAAGTCACTGCTTATTAGTTACATTAGACCAAACTTGAGTATGGAATATGGAAACCACATAAGAAAAGAAGCACAAGTAAACTGGAGAGAGTGTATAGTGAAACATACTAAGGGCACCCATGGATGTGAAAATTTAAATTATGAAAGATTAAAATATCTGAACTTGTACAGTGTCTCATATAGATATTTAACAGGAGACCTTATTCAGGTATATGCGGCATTTAGAGACCACTACCTCTGGGAATGTTTGGGGTTATCAAATTGTAGAGAATAATCAGACTACCTACATAGAAGGTTCTATAGGAATGAGAAGTGTATAACTGGCTCTCTAAGAGTGCAGCTGATGCATGAAGAGACTATCAAATTACATTAAAGCAAGCACTACTTTAATTTTAGAAAAAGCCTGAACACTTAAGGGAAATGTTTTAATATATTGGCAGGCTAGAAGGGCCAGCAATGTTTGTGCCTGAAATATCTGTATGTATGTGCATATTAGAAGGTACATACCCTTCCAACTTCACAGCAAGAAATCTAGGAACAGCCATAAATAACAGGGGGGAGTCCCCAAGATATGGACAAGTTTTATAAACTTAAAGTTATAGAACAAGTTTTGCATTAGCATGGACTTTCTGAAGGGTATTATGCCAAACTCGAATGGGTACTTGCGTATTATCGCAACCAGATTTTCGTGGTTGCCAATTTAGAATACTTCTGTACAAATTACGCCACAAACCACTGTAAGATGGTATTTAGGGTCTGTTTTATTTGTTGTGGACTAGCTTTGCATTACAGGGTCTGTGAAGGGGAAGACAAACATTTGAGGAAACCCGCTTCCTGTTTTCAGAGTGCCTTACACACGCACGCTTGAATTATAATGCCTGCTGTTCTGACGAACGGATTCTTTTGACTGTGTGGAAGGAAGCCTTCAGAGAAGGCAAAGGCAGACCCTGTAATAATGGTTTTGGTCACTTTTTGGGGGGGGGGGGTACTATTTGTAAAGACATCTTCAGGTCAAAATTTAAAAAGAAACCTGCTAACAGCCACAAAGTACAGGAAGAAGTGCACTGTCCAGCAATAAGATGTTTTGGGAAGTGTTCTTACTACGTGTAATCATGAAGTGATTTTGACTATCTGTATTTATAAAGTATGGCCATGGGGACACTGAAATTATTAACTGGAGTTTGTGTAACTCAGCACTTTACCTAACCTAAGAAAAGCAGCAATCCTTACTCTTGACATATTTACAATCTCCTATTGTCACAGGGTGTATTTGGTGACTCACTTTTCCAGTAGCTGACATCGTCTTGACAAATGCACGCACTGCAAAGCGGAGCACCACTGTGTAGTTTCAGGAGCAAAGAGGTACAAACTCGCACCCTTTCTCCTCTTCGTGGCTCATACCTACATTGACAGAGTAATGTTTTCTTCACAGTCCCCTTTATAGATTAAGCAACCTGTTTCCGCACACACACACACAGCAAATTATAGCAGTGCGGAAATCTGGTTGCGATAATACGCAAGTACCCTCAAATGTCTGTCATTTTCTGTCTTCGGTCACCAATGACTTGCCACTGACCATCAGAAAACCAAAGCTTTATGAAGACACCAAAAAAACAGGAGGCAAAATTTTGGACAGTTGAGAGATAAAGGGGAAACAGAACTCTCAATTTGCAGAAAGTCTCGGATTTTACTTCATGTTTTATTTTAATTTATTTTTCCTGTCTGATTTTTCCGGTAAATCACTGAGATTAGTGTTCAGAAAATGCATGTTGATGCAAAACCTGTTGCTCTAACTTCTTAATTACATTTGAGTAATACTGAACGTTCAGAATTCTTGAGAATAGTCGACAGCTATGCAGAAATATCTCCATGTTGTTCTCGGAAATAAACTGAAGCACGTATAGTCTGCTGTAGGCAGTGTCTATTACCACTGCCCACTGTTTTAGTTGGTTTCCTTCTACCATTTAAAAGGATAATTAAACAAACATGTCTGCAAATGAAAAACCTTCCCTGCAGTTGCACATCTCTACATTTTCAACAGTCTCTCATCAGATGACTATCTGACTAGAGACCACTGGGAAAGCACTGCAATCTGTTGCCAAGGTCCAATGCTTTCTTGCATGCAAACAGCAGCTGATCACAGTTACTTGCACTGCATGGCACTCAGCAGTATCTGGTTACAGTAATACATAATTAGCGATTCATGGCTCAGCACTGTACCCGGATGTTAAGGGCAAACAACCCTAGAGTGCTTAGAATGCACAACATAATATAACATGGGTTGGCTAGCCATGTCCTAATACTATAATCAGAGGAAGAAAAAAAAAAAAAAAGAATTTGCTGGCCACTGCATATGTTTACAGATTCACAGACGATACATGGCTGAGTTATTCTTTGTTGACACTGCTACTTTAACTACATTCTGCTATGCTTAAGTACCATCTTTAGAATACTAGCATGGGAAATAGTGACAAATGTCTTGGCTAGATCTGGAAACACCCTATGAACTGCATAGCCAACTACAATATCTACAGCTTCAGTGACATGCACAAAGCAATCGACTAAATTAGGTAGACAATACCTTATTTTGATAAAAACATATTGTTCAAGGTCTACAGCATTACTTTTTTTATATCACTGTATATGGAATCGTATATAAATTAATACACTGTGGTTTTGCAAATTAAGCCTCGGCTGGGGTGCCTTCTGTGCAGAGTCTGCATGTCCTCCCTGTGGTCGTGTGGGTTTCCTCCGGGTGCTCCGGTTTCCTCCCACATCCCAAAGACATGCAGCAGATGGACTGGATACTCTAAATTGGCCCTAGGTGTGAGTGTGTGCATGTGTGTGCCTTCTGTGGAAGTTTGGGCGCCGGGCTGACAACTCGACACTGTAAAACTCCACTGCCAATCAAGAGCAGACAGATGATCCGCTGTGGCGACCCCTAACCAGGAAAAGCCGAAAGAAGGACAATGGGTCTATACTTCTGGAAATGTGAGTTGGGCCTTCTTTATGGAGGAACATAATGACCATTTTTTTACAACTCAGAACATAACCTGAGGCTATGTTCAAAAAGTACAGTTGTGTACCTACCATAAATGTAGATGTTAGAGTGTATTCACTGTTGCAGTCATTACTCTTGGGTTATCCTGCTGGCAGGCTACCCTCAGTTGGCCAGAATTCCACAGTCTAGGTCCGGTGTCGGCTGCTGTCGCCTCTTCACTGACGTCAGTGCGCCATGGCTATAAAAGATGCAGCAGACGCCATTTTCTTCAGTTTTTCTTGCCCCAGATGTCAGGTGCCCCAAATAGGTAGGCTGAAAAATATACCTAAAAAATGCATGCACAAAAATAACATTTCCTTCATCTACAAGCAAATATACCAAAAAGGTTGTACAGGACAGAGAAGTGCAGATAAGTCCCAGCAAAGAGAAGGGGGATGGTGGGTGGGTAACCTGGACTGCAACAGTGAATACACTTGAACATCTACATTCAAGGTAGGTACATAACTGTGCTATGTTCATCGTGTTTCACTGTTGCAGTCATTACTCTTGGGTAGAATCCCAAAGCTGAGGATGGGTGTCTGGGCTAAATGGGATTAGGAGAGGCTATGAGGCCCTGCAGAAAGTACAGTTTTGTACCTACCATAAATGTAGATGTTCAAGTGTATACACTGCTGCAGTCATTACACTTGGGTTATCCTGCCATCAGGCAGTCCCGCAGCTGGCCAGATTTTCAAAGTCGTGGTCCGGCATCGGTTGCTGTCGCTTCTTCCCTGACATCAGTGCGCCAGGGGTATATAAGATGCAGCAGACGCCATTTTCTTCAGTTTTTCTTGCCCCAGATGTCAGGTGCCCCCAAATAGGTAGGCAATACATATTGCTAATAAAAACATACATAATAAAACAAACCAAAATTTTTTAGTTACCAGCAAATACACCACATAGGTTTGTAAAGGGTAGAAGGCATAGATAATTACCAGCAAGGAACAGGGGATGGAGGGAGGGTAACCTGGACTGCAGCAGTGTATACAGTCGAACATCTACATTTATCGTGTCACACTGCTGCAGTCATTACACTTGGGTAGAATCCCAAAGCTGAGGTTGGGTGGCTGGTTCTATAAAGCATTCGGGTGGCTATAAGGCCCTGCAGCACTGCAGTGGCAAAGCTAGCTCTGGATTTAGAGTAAAGAGGCAGGTGGTAATGCTTGGTAAAGGTATGCACAAAACTCCAAGTAGCAGCTTATAAAATGTCCTTGGTAGGTACTCCTCTGAGGTAGGCAGTTGAAGCGGCTGTAGCCCTGGTGGAATGAGACACGATGCTGCTAGGCACAGCTTTTCCATGTTGTGTGTAGCAGAACCGTATACAGTGTCCTATCCATTTTGAGATGGTCTGTTTTGAAATAGCTTTTCCCTGTGATCCTGCAGCATATGCTACAAACAATTGCTCAGTTTTCCCGAAAGCTTTTGTCTTGTCCAAGCAGAAGTTTAACTGTCTGTGTATGTCCAAGGAATGCAGAAGTCTCTCCCCTTTATTCTGGGGATTTGGATAAAATGTTGGCAAGTGAACAGTTTGGTTTAGAGCCACATTTGATACCACCTTTGGCATAAAAGTAGGGTTTGTTCTTAAAGACACCCTGTCTTGATGAAAAATGATGAAATGTTCCACTGCCATTAGTGCCTGTAACTCTGATACTCTTTGTGCTGAGGTTATTGCTATTCGTGCTGAGGTTATTGCCAGGAGCAGAGCAGTTTTCCATGAAACATAATTTAGTTCTGCTGAATTGGCTGGCTCAAGGGGAGGTAAAGTTAATTTCTCCAAGATGAAGTTGAGGTCCCAAGTTGGAGTTGGTGCTCTATGGGGAGGTCTTATGTTTTTAGCCCCTCTGAGGTATTGTTTTAGCAAAGGATAAGAGAAAATTGGTGGATCTGTGTTGTAATGAGCAGAGATGGCAGAGGCGTGGATCTTAATGGATGAAAAGGATAGGCCTTTGTCCATCAGTTAAATATTCTAGTATCTGAGGAATATTTGGGACAAGAGGGTCAAAGCTCTGAGCCTGGTTCCAGGCACAGAATCTCTTCCATTTATCCGAATAGGCTTTCCTGGTGCTAGGTCTCCTGGCCTCCAAAATGACATCCATAACAGCTTTAGAGAGAGGTGTTGTTTGCTTGACTAAAGAATCTGCCATGCAGCCAGGTTTAAAGTTTTGAGCTGGCTGTGAAGTATCGGACTGTTTCGCTGAGTCAGAAGATGTGGAATTTGAGGTAAAATCCATGGTGGGCCTTGTGCTAAGTTCTTTAAGATTGGGTACCAGTGCTGGCGTGGCCAGTCTGGGGCAATCAGGATCATCTTTGGCTTTTCTTGTCTGTTTTTTAGGAGAGGCAGTGGTGGAAAGGCATATACTTGTAGGTTTTTCCAGCTGAATGACAGGGCATCCACTTTCCATGCTTGTGTGTGGTAAGTCCTTGTGCAGAATTTCTGTAGCTGGCAATTCACTGGGGAGGCAAACAGAGCTATGTCCGGTCTCCACCATTCTTGTGTTATCATGCTGAATATTTGTGGATTTAATTTCCACTCGTGCGGATCCATGATGATGAAGTTTCTGCTTAAGTTGTCTGCCAGAGTATTTCTCTCTCCTGGCAGGAATTGTGCTTGCAGATTAACTTGATAGGTTAGAGCTGTGTTCCACAAGGTCATGGCTCGTCTGCAGAGGGGATATGAGTGAGTGCCCCCTTGCTTATGTGCCACATAACTGTGGTGTTGTCTGTCTTTAGTAGTAGTAGTCCTGGATGCAGCAGATCCTTGAAAGCTATAAGGGCATTTTGTACAGCTAGCATCTCTTTTTGATTGATGTGAAGATGCCTTTGTTCTGCGGCCCACTTGCCCTGAATACATTTTCATGCCATGTGTGCTCCCCAGGCGTAATCCGAAGCATCTGTTGTCAGTGTTTGCCTGGCTGTGGATTGAGTGAAAGGCTGTCCCTTGTTGAGGTGACAGGCTTGAGCCCACCATCGAAACTCCTATTGCAGGCAAGGAATAAGTGGTATTACTGTTGCCAAACTGTGACAGTGTTGAGACCAAACACTCTTTAGGTACCACTGTAATTTCCTCATATGCAGTCTGCCATATGGAATTAGTAGTATGCAAGATGCAATGAACCCCAAGGCCTGTAGAATTTTTCTTGCAGGGAGTTGTTTTTTTGTTGCCATCAATTGAAAGTACTGAGTCAGTTGTCCTTGCTTGTCTGGCGTGAGATAAGACATCTGGGCCGTTGTATTTAAACTGGCACCCAGGAATATTATCTCTTGTGAGGGCACTAGTTTTGATTTCCTTTTGTTTACTGTGTACCCTAGGCAAATTAGCAATCTTTTTACAAACGCCAGATGCTATAGAAGAGTGTCCTTGCTCTCTGCTTGAATAAGGCAATCGTCCAAGTATGGGTAAATTTGAATTCCTTTTTGTCTGCAAAATGCAATTACTGGTGCCAGGCACGTTAAGACCCTGGGCGCAGTAGATAAGCCAAAGGGCAGTGCAGAGAATTGGTAATGCATTGACCCAGCTGTGAATCTGAGGTATCTTCTGCAATTTTGTCTGGTAGGGACATGCAGGTATGCCTCCTTGAGGTCCAAAGTTACGAGCCAAGCCTTCTTGCCCAGCATGGGAAGAAGCTGCTGTAGTGTTAACATTTTGAATTTCGGAACATCCAGGTAAGTATTTAGAGACGAAAGGTCCAGTATGGGTCTCCAGGCTTTTCCTTTCTGGGCAACAGAAAAAGTCTTGAGTAAAATCCTTGTCCTTGTTGTGGCACTTTTTGAATAGCTCTCATGTCAATGAGGGCTGTAATTTGCTTTAGAGCCTCTGCCCATTGATTTTGTGGCAGGTCTGGCATTCCTTTTAGCCTTGGTAAAGTGTGAAAATGGAACCTGTAACCTTGAGACACAATGTTCAGAACCCATTTGTCTTGGGTGATTATACGCCAGTTTTGATAAGAGTGCTAGTTTCCCCCCCAAGGGGGCTGTCAAAAAGGAAGTGCTTGGCATCTGAAGGTGGAAGTCATTGGAACGGTTTCCTATAAGGTTGTGACCGGTCTTCCCCTGCTTTTGGGGTTGAAGCACCCCATTGTTGAGGTCTGTAAGAGCCTTGGGGCTGAGATCTGCCTCTTGGGCGTCTGTATCTGCCCCTTTGTGGTCTGTCTGACACTGGAAAGGACCAATTTTTTGTAGGCCAATTTCTGCTAAATTGAGGTGGCTGTACCTGTAAGAAATCCTTCACTGTTTGCATAGATTTTGCCTTATCCTCAATTTTCTTTAATACCTCTTCTGCCTCAACACCAAATAAGACATCCTGCTGTAAAGGTGTATCCAATAATTTTGCTTTGACATGATCAGGTAAACCTTGTTCTTTTAAACCAGGCATGCCTACGAATCACAGATCCCGTAACCGCTGCTCTACAAGAAGCCTCCAAAAAATCAAAACCGCATTGTAAAGTATGTTTTCCCACTTGTTCAAGCTGCATGCAATAAATCCTGCATTTCCTTATAGTCAGGTTGTTCTGCATTTGTAAGCATTTTCTGTTTTAACGGAGACATTAAGTATTGCTGATATTTAAGCATATGAAACTGGCAATTTAAAGCCCACACTGCTAAAGTTGCAGAAGTGTAAACTTTCTTCCCCCATCTGTCTAAAGCTCTAGAATCCCTGTCAGAAGGGACTGGATTTTTAGCCGTGGAAGCCTTGATCCCTTTGGGACCCTGGGAAATAGTTTCTGGGTCAGCAACAGGGTTTTTATAAAGAAATTTGAGAGGGTCAGGGACTCTGTAGCATCTGTCTGGCTTGACTGGAGCAGGGGGCAAAGAATCAGGATTTAAACTGGATTCAGAGTACACATTATCCACAATGTCTAACACTGGCAGAATAGCAAGGGGCCTGTGCTGAGGCAATAAAAGAAAATCTCTGAGCCTTTTCTTGGATTCGGAGTAATCCCGGCCCTCCCAATGGAAATGCTCCCTCATGGTATGTAAAGTTTCCCCAAAAGAATAGTCCTCTGGAGGAGAGGCTGAAGGAATTGATTCTTCAGCATCAGAAGCCTTATAGGGGGGTAAAGAGTATCCCTGATCTGAAGAGGAATCCAAAGAAATGGAAACCTGGTCAGAGGAATCAGTCTGCATCCTATCTAGGCCTTTTATCAGGAGGGGGATGGGAGCCCCTGATCAGAGTAATCAAGTCTTTGGCTATCTTGCGCACCTGTTTTTTAGGCATGGAGGCCTGTCCAGGAGAATGCTGCACTTGTTTCTTTATCTTTAAAGGAGTTTTAGCCTTGGCTGTAGATTTGATGGTAAGCTGAGGAGGTCTGAAAACACCCTCAAGAAGCAGATGCCTGCTCAGTGGCTCCGGACCCTTCTGATGGGTTAGTTTCTGCAGGTCCTTGAGTATCCAGAGTCCTAGCCATCTCCACGTGGGAGTCTGAGGCGGCCTGTGGTTCTGATGTTGCGGTAGTCAGGGGCTGCGAATGCGTCTCACTGAAGACCGGAGAACCGGCAAGTGGCCTAGAAGAGGTTTCGTCAGTTTTGGGCCTCGGCCTGTCCTTATCCTAGTCTTTGCGCTTTTTGTGTATTCCGGTCATCAGTAGTTCCAACGGCATGGTATAATTGAACCTACGGCCAAAATAATGTCGGGCAAAATCAAACAGACGTTTAATAGTGCGCTTGTTAAATCTAGCACAAAACTGACAACTAGTGACGTCGTGGTCTGGGCCTAGGCATGGAATACAGTAAGAATGAAAATCCTTATGAGGTATTTGCTTCCCCCAAGAAATACAATTATTAACTTTTACTGACATCTGTCTGAGGCAAGAAAAAGTTTCCCCAATGGGGTACTTAGCTTTATTGAAGACTTCGGTTCTGAAATTTGAAATGAAAATCTCAGAAGTCGGCCGACCGGCACTTGCGAACTGCTTTTGCTTCGGGCACCACGTGGCAAGAAAGAATGAAGAAAATGGCGTCGGCTGCATCTTGTATACCCCTGGCACACTGACGTCAGGGAAGAAGCGACAGCAACCAACGCTGGACCAAGACTGAAAATCAGGCCGACTGCGGGACCGCCTGACAGCAGGATAACCCAAGTGTAATGACTGCAGCATTGTAACACGAACATCTGCAATGGCAAAGCCTGCTCTGGACTTAGAGTAGAGAGGCAAGTGGTAGTGCTTTGTAAAGGTGTGCACTGAACTCCAAGTTGCAGCCTCTAAGATTTCTTTGGTTGGTACTCCTCTGAGGAAGGCTGCTGAAGTGGCTGCTGCTCTGGTGGAATGAGGTCTAATGCCCTTAGGCACCGATTTGCCATGTTGGAAATAGCAGAAACGGATGCAATGGCCTATCCATTTAGAAACAGTGATAGCCTTTCCTTGTGATCCTGCAGCATATGACACTAAAAGTTGCTCAGTCTTTCTGAAAGCTTTAGTTCTATCCAAGTAGAAGCACAACTGCCTGTGTATGTCCAAAGAATGCAGAATTTTCTCACCCTTGTTCTGTGGATTTGGGTAAAAGGTAGGCAGTGAATGGTTTGGTTGAGGGCCACATTGGACACCACCTTAGGCATAAATGTAGGGTTTGTCCTCAGATAAACCCTGTCTGGATGAAAAATGATGAAAGGTTCCACAGCCATGAGTGCTTGTAACTCAGAGAGCCGCCTTGCAGAGGTAATGGCTAGGAGCAGAACTGTTTTCCAGGATAATAATTTTATATCTGCTGTTGACGCTGGCTCAAAAGGAGGCAGTGTGAGTTTTTCCAAAACATAATTGAGGTCCTAGGCCGGAATTGGTGCTCTCCTTGGAGGCCTAATGGTTTTGGCCCCTCTGAGATACTGCCTTATTAAAGGATGAGAAGAGACAGGTGGTTCCTTACTGTAATGTGCTGAAATGGCAGAGGCATGAATCTTAAAAGGCCTTTGTTCAGCATCTCAGTTAGGTATTGTAAAATCTGAGGAATATTTGGTACAGACGTGTCAATGCCTTGTTCCTGGTTCCAAGCGCAGAATCTCTTCCATTGTTCTGCATAAGATTTTCTGGTACTGGGCCTCCTGGGCTCCAAGATAACATCCATAACAGCTTTTGAAAGAGGTGTGCTCTGAATGGCTACATTATTCGCCATGCTGCCAGATTTAAGGTCCTGAGTTGGCTGTGCAGGATCTGATTGTTTTGTTGGGTCAGCAAGTGGGAAGTTTGAGGCAATATCCATGCTGGACCTTGAGATAAGCTCTATAGGATTGGGTACCAGTGCTGGCATGGCCAGTCTGGTGCAATCAGAATAATTTCTGGCTTCTCTTGTCTGACCTTTAGGAGTACTCTGGGAAGGAGAGGCAGTGGGGGAAAAGCATATACCGTTAGATTTTTCCAGCTGAATGATAGGCCGTCCACTTTCCATGCTTGCCTGTGATAAATCCTTGTGCAAAATCTCTGCAATTGACAGTTGTGAGGGGAGGCAAATAGATCTATGTTTGGGCATCCCCATTTCCTTATTATCATGCTGAAGACTTGTGGATCCAGTTTGCATTCGTGGGGATCCATGAGGTTTCTGCTAAGTTCGTCTGCCAGAGTATTTGTTTTTCCTGGCAGGAATTGTGCTTGCAGGTGAACGTGAAAAGCCAATGCTGTGTCCCACAAGATCATTGATTGTCTGCAGAGGGGGTAGGAATGTGTACCTCCCTGCTTATGTACCACATGACCATAGTGTTGTTGGTCTTTATCAGTAACTGTCCTGGATGAAGCAGGTCCTTGAAAGCTGTCAGGGCCATTTTGAACAGCTAGCATCTCTTTTTGATTGATGCGAAGATGCATCTGGTTTGCAGGCCATGTGCCCTGAATACATTTTCCTGCCATATGGGCCCCCCCAGGCATAATCTGATGCATCCGTTGTCAGTGTCTGTCTGGCTGCGGGTAAACTGAATGGCAGACCCTTGTTGTGGTGACAGGCTTCTGCCAACCATCAAAACTCCTGTTGTAGGCAGGGAATGAGTGCAATTACTGTCTCCAGGCTGTGCCAATGCTGAGTCCAAAAGATTTTCGGATACCACTGCAGGTTCCTCATATGCAATCTGGCATATGGAATTAGTAGAATGCAGGATGCCATGAACCCAAAGGTCTGCAGGGTTTTCCTTGCAGATAAGTGTTTTTTGTTGCCAATTTCTTGAAGTAAGTAGTCAGTTGTTTTTGCTTGTCTGGCGTGAGATAAGCCATCTGGACAGATGTATTTAAGCTTGCACCCAGGAATATTATCTCTTGAGAGGGCACTAGTTTTGATTTATTTTCGTTTACTGTGTACCCTAGGCCAATTAGTAACCTTTTTAGAAAAGTGTCTGTTCTCTGCTTGAATTAGGCAGTTGTCCAAGTAGGGATATATTTGAATTCCTTTTTGTCTGCAAAACGCAATTACTGGTGCCAGGCATTTTGTGAAGACCCTGGGCGCAGTAGATAAGCCAAAGGGCAGTGCAGAGAATTGGTAATGCATTGAGCCAGCTATGAATCTGAAGCATCTTCTGCAAGACTGTCTGATTGGGACATGCAGGTATGCCTCTTTTAGGTCCAAAGTTACGAGCCAAGCCCTCTTGCCCAGCATGGGCAGCAGCTGCTGTAGAGTCAACATCTTGAATTTTGGAACTTCCAGAAACGTATTTAGTATAAACAGGTCCAGAACTGGTCTCCAGGTTTTGTCCTTCCTGGGTACTAGGAAAAGTCTGGAGTAAAATCCTTGCCCCTGCTCTTGTTGTGGTACTTGCTGAATGGCCCTGTCATCCAGGAGGTCTGTAATTTGTTTTTGTGCCTCTGCCCATTGATTGTGTGGCAGGTCTGGCATGCCCTTTGACCTTGGTAGAGTGTGAAAATGGAACCTGCAGCCTTGGGACACTATGTTCAGGACCCATTTGTCTTGGGTAACCATTTGCCAATTTGATGAAAAAAAAGTGCTAGTTTTCCCTGCTTGGAACTGGTAGAGGAAAGTCAGTGGGACTGTTTCCTGTAAGGCTGTGATTTGTCCTCCGCTTTTGGAGGTAGGAGCACCCCATTGTTTAGGCCTGTATGAGCCTTGGGGCTGAGATCTGCCTCTGGGATGCCTGTATCTGTCTCTTTGTGGTCTGTCTGAGACTGGAAAGGACCAATGTTTAGAAGGCCAGTTCCTGCTAAACCTGGGTGGCTGTACCTGTAAGAAATCCTTGACTGTCTGCATGGATTTTGCTTTATCACCCATTTTATTCAACACCTCTTCTGCTTTAGTACCAAACAAAGTATCATGCTGTAATGGTGCATCTAATAATTTTGCTTGAACATGATCAGGCAGATTCTGTTACTTTAACCAACCATGCCTTCTAATAACAGAACCTGTAACAGCGGCCCTGCAAGAGGCCTCCAGTGAATCATAACCACATTGCAAAGTATGCTTTCCCACTTGTTCAGTTGCATGCAATAAATCCTGCAATTCCTTGTTCTCTGAACATCCAGTATTTGTCAACATTTTCTGTTTAAGTAGTGACATTAAATATTGCTGATATTTAAGCATATGAAATTGACAATTTAAAGCAGTTACAACCAGGGTGGCAGAAGTGTAAACCTTTTTCCCCATATGACTAGAGCCCTAGAATCCCTACTGGAGGGGACAGGGTTTTTTGCAGTGAAGCTTTAACCTCCTTGGGACCCTGAGATATAATTTCTGGGTCAGCAGCGGGGTTTTTATATAGGAATTTATGAGAATCCGGGACCCTGTAGTATCTGTCTGGCTTAGCAGGTGCAGGGGGTAGAGAGTCAGGGGACAGACCGGACTCTGAAAATACATCTACAATGTCTAGAAAGTACAGTTTTGTACCTACCATAAATGTAGATGTTAGAGTGTTCACCCTGCTGCAGTCATCACACTTTGTCAGGCGGTCCCACAGTCGGCCGGATTTCCAAAGTCTTGGTCAGATGTCGGTTGCTGTCACCTCATCCCTGACGTCAGTGTGCCAGGGGTACACATATTGCAACAGACGCCATTTTCTTCAGTTTTTCTTGCCCCAGATGTCAGGTTCCCCCAAAAAGGTGAGCCAAATCAGTACCAAAAAGTGAGAACACTGTACAGACACAAAAACCCTTCAGCTATAAGTAAATACATCAGTAAGGCATAGCAGAGGTTTAGCCAGTAAATCAGAGGGGTTGGAGGGAGGGTAACCTGGACTGCAGCAGGGTGAACACTCTAACATCTATATTGATGGTAGGTACAAAACTGTACTATGTTCATCGTGTTACCCTGCTGCAGTCATCACACTTGGGTTGAGTCCCAAAGCTAAGGTGGGGTGGAGGCATTATAGAAGGTTAGAGGAGGCAATGAGCCCCTGCAGAACTGCAGTGGCGAAGCCTGCCCTGGACTTAGAATAAAGAGGTAAGTGATAGTGTTTGGTTAAGGTGTGTACAGAACTCCAAGTTGCAGCTTCTAAAATTAACTTGGTAGGAACACCCCTGAGAAAGGCTGTAGAGGTAGCTGTTGCCCTGGTAGAGTGGGACCCAGTGGTAGGAGGAACTGGTTTCCCATGATGGGTATAGCAGAATCGTATGCAATGGCCTATCCATTTAGAAATGGTTTGCTTGGAAATGGCCTTCCCTTGAGAAGCTGTAGCATAGGAAACAAAGAGCTGGTCAGTTTTTCTGAAAGCCTTAGTTTTATCCAAGTAATATCGAAGCTGCCTGTGAATGTCCAAGGAATGTAGGAGTCTCTCACCTTTCTTCTGTGGATTGGGGAAGAAAGTGGGTAGATGGATGGTTAAACTGAAAGCTACGCTGGAAACCACCTTAGGCATGAAGGAAGGATCAGTTCGTAGAGAAACTCTGTCTTGATGAAAAATGAGGAAAGGTTCTACTGCCATAAGTGCCTGTAATTCTGAAACTCTCCTAGCAGAAGTTATTGCCAGGAGCAAGGCAGTCTTCCAAGATAGGAACTGAAGGTCTGCAGAAAAAGCTGGTTCAAAGGGAGGTAATGTTAGTTTTTCCAGAACAAAGTTGAGGTCCCATGTAGAAGTAGGAGCTCTTCTAGGTGGTCTAATGTTTTTTGCCCCTCTGAGGAACTGCCTTAGGAGTGGATTTGAAAATAAAGGTGGATTTGTGTCGTAGTGAGCTGTGCAACATCTCAGCTAAATACTGCAGAATGTGAGGCATATGGGGCTGAGTTGTATCTAGGCCTTTAGCTTGGATCCAAGCAGAAAACCTTTTCCATTTGTCCGAGTAAGCTTTCCTGGTGCTTGGCCTCCTGGCTTCTAAAATAACATCCAGTACTGCTTGAGAAAGAGGGGCTGGTTGGCTACTTAATTGATTTGCCATGCCGCCAGGTTTAAGGTTTTGATCTGGCTGTGTAGAATCTGCTTGTCTTGCTGTGTGAGCAAATGAGGTATTTGAAGCAATATCCATGGTGGGCTGTGAGTCATATTCTTCAATAGTGGGCACCAGTGCTGGCGTGGCCAGTCTGGGGCTATGAGAATCATTCGAGGTTTCTCCTTTTTGACCTTCAAAAGAACCTTTGTGAGAAGAGGTAATGGAGGAAAGGCATATGCCGTCAGGTTTTTCCAACTGAAGGAGAGCATCCACTTTCCATGCTTGGCAGTGGAAAGTCCTTGTACAAAATTTTGTCAGCTGGAAGTTTTGAGGACTGGCAAACAGGTCTATATTTGGTAGGCCCCATCTTTGAGTTATCATTGCAAATATTTGTGGGTCTAGCTTCCACTCGTGGGGATCGTTGATGTTTCTGCTTAGGTCGTCTGCCAATGTGTTTTTCTGTCCTGGCAGAAAGTGAGCTTGTAACTGGACTTGGTAGGTCAGAGCTGTGTTCCATAAGATTATTGCTTGCCTGCAAAGATGGTAGGAATGTGTGCCCCCTTGTTTGTTTATGTACCACATTACTGTGGTGTTGTCCGTCTTTATTGCCAGTTGTCCAGGCTGTAGTAGATCCTTGAAGGCTGACAGAGCTTCCTGTACAGCTAGCATCTCTTTTTGGTTTATGTGCAGTTTTCTTTGTTCTGCAGTCCATAGGCCTTGAATGCATTTCCCTGCCATGTGAGCCCCGCAGGCGTAGTCTGAAGCATCTGTTGTGATAGTTTGCCTGGGTGGGGGCAAGGTGAAAGGCTGACCCTTGTTGAGGTGACATGCCTGTGCCCACCACAGAAATACCTGTTGAAGGCAGGGAATGAGAGATATCACTGTGTCCAAGCTGTGGCTGTGTTGAGACCATACGCTTTTTAGGTACCATTGTAATTTCCTCATATGCAGTTTTGCAAATGGTATTATTAGAATGCAAGATGCCATGAAACCCAAAGCCTGCAGAATTTTTCTTGCAGTTAATTGGGTCTTTGTTGCCACTGTCCTGAAATATTGAGTCAATTGTAATTGCTTGTCTGGTGTAAGATAAGCCTTCTGGGCAGTTGTGTCCAAGCTGGCACCCAGGAATGTCATTTTTTGTGAGGGTACTAGTTTTGACTTCTTTTCGTTTACTGTGTACCCCAGGCAATTTAGTAGATGCTTCACAAAAGCCAGATGTTGTATGAGAATGTCTATTCTTTCTGCTTGGATGAGGCAGTCGTCCAGGTATGGATATATTTGAATTCCTCTGTCTGCAGTATGCAATTACTGGTGCCAGGCATTTTGTGAATACTCTGGGTGCAGTAGATAAGCCAAAGGGCAGTGCAGAGAATTGATAATGGGTTGAACCTGCAATGAAACGGAGGTATCTTCTGCAACTTTGTCTGATAGGGACATGCAGGTATGCCTCCTTGAGGTCCAACGTTACCAGCCATGCTTCCTTGCCCAACATGGGAAGTAGCTGCTGTAGTGTTAGCATCTTGAATTTGGGAACTTGTAAGTGTTTAGAATTGAAAGGTCCAGAATTGGTCTCCAAGCATTTTCCTTCCTGGGTACTAGGAATAGTCTTGAGTAAAATCCTTGGCCTTGCTCTTGAGTTGGTACCCTTTGAATGGCTCTCATGGCCATGAGAGCTGTAATTTGTTTTTGAGCCTCTGCCCCTTGATTTTGTGGCAGGTTTGGCATTCCTCTTTTTATTGGCAAGGTGTGAAAGTGGAATCTGTATCCTCGTAAAATTATGTCCAGGACCCATTTGTCCTTTGTGACGATGTGCCAGTTGTCTACAAATAATGCTAGTTTTCCCCCCAGGGGGGCTGACAAAAGAGCTTTGTTTGGCCAGTTGAGGTGCAAGTCATTGAGTTTGCCTTCTGGTGGCTTGAGACCTGTCTTCTCCTCTCCCTTCTGGGTTGGAGTGGTCCACTGGCGAGGTTTATACTGAGCTTGTGGTTGTCCTCTGCCCCTCGGGCGCCTGTATTTACCCCTCTGAGGCCTGTCAGTGGCTGGAAAAGACCAATTTTTGGTTGGCCAGTTCCTGCTGAAGCGAGGGGGTTGTACCTGTAGGAAATCTTTGACTGTCTGCATTGATTTAGCCTTATCCTCCATTTTCTTTAAAACTTCTGCTTTAACACCAAAAAGAACATCCTGCTGCAAGGGAGCATCTAGTAGTTTTGCTTTAACATGTTCAGGCAGACTCTGCACCTTTAACCAGGAATGTCTACGTATAACTGATCCAGTGACCGCTGCTCTGCAGGAGGCCTCCAAGGAATCAAACCCACATTGTAAGGTATGTTTGCCCACCTGCTTGGTGGCGTGCAACAAATCCTGTACTTCTTTCAATTCAGATTGTTGAGGAAGGGTTGTTATCTTTTGTTTTAACTGAGAGATCAGAAATTGCTGATACTTAAGCATATGAAATTGACAGTTTAGAGCTCTCATAGCTAAAGTGGCTGAGGTGTAAACCTTTTTCCCCCATCTGTCTAGTGCTCTTGAATCCCTTTCAGAAGGTACTGGATTTTTAGCCATGGAAGCCTTAGCCCCCTTGGGACCCTGGGAGATATTCTCTGGGTCAGCTACTGGGCTTTTGTAAAGGAACTTATGGGAATCAGGTACTCTGTAATATCAGTCAGGCTTGGCCGGGGCAGGAGGCAGAGAGTCAGGGTTGAAACTGGATTCTAAATAAGCATCATCCACAATGTCCAGAACAGGAGGGATGGCTAGAGGTCTGTGTTGGGGGAGTAAAAGAAACTCTCTGAGCCTTTTCTTGGAATCAGAGTAATCCTGACCTTCCCAGTGAAAATGCTCCCTCATAGTGTGTAAAGTTTCCCCAAAAGAGTAATCTTCTGGAGGGGAAGCTGAGGGAATAGAGTCCTCAGCATCAGAATCTTCATAAGGAGAGAAGGAATAGTCTTGGTCTTCAGAGGAATCCGAAGAAATAGACAGTTGTTCAGAGGAAGCAGATTCTTCCTCTTGTCTAGGCCTTTTGTCAGGAGAAGGCTGGGAACCCCTGATAAGAGTAATCAGATCTTCAGCCATCTTAAGCATCTGTTTCTTAGGCATAGGGCCTTGAACAGGAGACTGAAGTGAAGCTTTTTTCGATTTGGAAGGAGTCTTCGATTTTGAAAACATTTTGACTGTAAGAGTAGTCGGTCTGAAAATGCCTTCAGAAAGCGAAGGTGTTTCAGAAGTACCGGCATCCTTGGAAGGTAAGTCGTCAGTAGGGCCTGAAGTAAAAGGCTGCGTCGGCCTAGTACATTCCGTCAAAATATCCGTAGCGGTCTCTAGTTCCTCAACTGCGGTAGTCAGAGGCTGCGTCGGAGCCTCACAGATAACTGGAGACCGGATCAACCGAGGCATCGGAATCAGGCTTAGGCCTGGGCAGACTATCCTTATCCCTACGTTTTTTGTGCACGCCGGTAGTCGGTAGCTCCGACGGCATGTTATAATTAAATTTTCTGCCAAAAAAGTGTTGTGCGATATCAAATCGTCTTTTAATAGTGCGTTTATTAAATCTAGTACAAAAACGACAAGTGACGTCGTGATCAGGGCCTAGGGCAGGGTATACAATAAGAATGAAAATTCTTTTGAGGTATTTGCTTCCCACAAGAAATACAATTGTTAACTTTCTGACATTGGTCTGAGGCAAGAAAAGTTTCCCCAATGGGGTACTTAGCTTTATAGAAGACTTCGGTCTGAAACTCTAATTCAAAAATCTCAGGAGTCAGCCGACTGTCACTTGCGAACTGCTTCTGCTTCGGGCACCACGCGGCAAGAAAGACTGAAGAAAATGGTGTCTGTTGCAATATATGTACCCCTGGCGCACTGACGTCGGGGATGAGGCGACAGCAACCGACGTCGGACCAAGACTTTGGAAATCCGGCAGACTGCGGGACCGCCTGACGACAGGATAACCCAAGTGCGATGACTGCAGCAGGGTAACACGATGAACATCAGGTGGAATAGCAAGGGGTCTGTGCTGAGGAAGAAGCAAAAGTCTGAGCCTTTTCTTAGATTCAGAAAAAACTTGGCTCTCCGTGGAAATGCTCCCTCATAGTATGCAGTGTTTCCCCAAAAGAATAGTCCTCAGTAGGAGAGGCTGAAGGAATGGATTCTTCAGCATCAGAATCCTCATAGGGAAGTATGGAGTAATCCTGTTCAGAAGAGGAATCATAGGAAATAGATACCTGATCAGAAGAATCGTAGTCTGTCTCTTGCCTAGGCCTCTTATCAGGAGAGGGATGGGAGCCCCTGATCAAAGTAATTAGGTCTTCGGCCATTTTGAGCATCTGATTTTTAGGCATGGAAGTCTGAGTAGGAGAATGTTGTACTTGTTTCTTTGTCTTTAGAGCTGCTTTAGTCTTTGAAGCTGAAGATGGCTTAATATATAGTTGTGTAGGTCTGAAGACACCCTCAGAAGCCGATGCCCGCTCAGTGGCTCCGGACCCATCTGAGGGAGTGATTTCAGTGTGTCCAATACCTTGAGTTTCCAGAAGCCCAGTCGGCTCCACGTGGAAGTCGGTAGCGGCCTGTGGCTCTGAGGTAGCGGGTGCCAGGGGCTGCGAAAGCGCCTCACTGAGAACCGGCGACTGGCCTAGTAGAGGCCTCGTCGTCAGTTTTGGACCTCGGATGCCTATCCTTGTCCTTGCGTTTTTTGTAAACTCTGGTTGCGGTTCCGACGGCATTATATAATTAAATCTTCGGCCAAAGTAATGAAATGCAAAATCGAACAGACGCTTGATACTGCGTTGGTTAAATCTAGCACAAAACTGACAGCTAGCAACGTTGTGATCAAGGCCTAGGCAAGGAATACAGTAAGAGTGAAAATCCTTATGAGGTATTTGCTTCCCACAAGAAATACAATTGTTAACTTTTTCTGACATCGGTCTGGAGCAAGAAAAAAAGTTTCCCCAACAGGGTACTTAGCTTTAATGAAGACTTTGGTTCTGAAATTCGATTTGAAAATCTCAGGAGTCTGCCGACCGGCACTTGCGAACTGCTTTTGCTTCGGGCACCGGACGGCAAGAAAGACTGAAGAAAATGGGGTTGGCTGCATCTTTTATACCCCTGGCGCACTGACGTTAGGGAAGAGGCGACAGCAACAGACGCCGGACCTAGACTTTGGAATTCTGGCTGACTGAGGGTAGCCTGCCAGCAGGATAACCCAAGAGTAATGACTGCAACAGTGAAACACTATGAACATCCTAAAATCCACCTAGACACACAGCTGGTATAATAAAAAACATGATTTTAATTAAAAAAAGAAATAGTAAGCGCTTTCACGTTGGCACCATTGCGTCTTCAGACATTCAAAATTACCATTCAGTAAAAATATTTTAAACCACAACAAACCAATCAAAATGCTGCTCCATACTAGAGTCATAAAACACCATAAATCCTATACTACAGTACTCAATCATTAAATTTAAGCATGACTGCATAATGCATCAAACTGCATCTTCTAATATATTATAAAGTGTATTTAAAGCTGCAATATCAACCCGGTTCAACAGCATAGCAAAAATAATCAATAAATAAATGCATAATGAGCATACTAGAACATGTAAAAATAGTTTGTTCTCATTCTTTTAGTATCAAGATTAAGTTTAAGACTTGCTAATAAAGAATGTACTGATAAAAACAAGTCAAATAGGTTTAACGTTTCACATCTCAGTGTTGACTTAATTCAGACTTCCTCCATTTCGGCTCAGCCTATCCAGAATTACTAGCAAGATGGCAGAAAATCAATTTATATTCACGTTTTAGTTATACAAGCCTATGGACAATAGGTTAACAGCTGAACTATATATGAAAAGCAACTACAGTATGCTTTTTCAGGTGACACTGGAAGCAACTGATGAATGATTAATAACTTGTGTGTTTGTATGAGAGTAAATTACAGATCCAAAAATAAAGAAAACTTGAGACACCTATCTGATTTTTAAAGTAGACAATGTTTTTT
Organism: Protopterus annectens; assembly: GCF_019279795.1. Lineage (NCBI taxonomy): Eukaryota > Metazoa > Chordata > Ceratodontiformes > Protopteridae > Protopterus > Protopterus annectens. Next base: position 49,659,090 of record NC_056729.1, read on the forward strand.
CATGGCCACAGACTACGAGAAGAGCATTAGATTTAATGGAGACAGGTGTACAAACAAAATCTTCTGAACAGACCACTCAAGTCAATACAGATACTAATCACTTGGGCACACGACCGAATGTAAAGTACAATTGTGTACACTTACCATAAATGTAGATGTTAAGAGTGTATTCACTGTTGCAGTCATTAGATTTGGGTAATCTGCTGGCAGGTTGCCCTCAATCGGCCTGATTAACAAAGTCTTGGGTCCTGCGTTGGTTGCTGTCCCTTCTTCCATGACTTCAGGTCGTCAGGGGTATAAAACATGCAGCATACGCCATTACATCAATTTTTCTTGCTCCAGATGTCGGGTGCCCCCCTAATGGGGAGCAAATAAAATTAAACACAAAAATATACCTCCAACCAAAAACAAATACACCAAAAAGGCTTTTAAACATAGTAAAAGAAAGTAGAGGTATAGCCAGAGAAAAGTAGGGGGCTGGAGGGAGGGTAACCCGGACTGCAACAGTGAATATACTCGAACATCTACATTTATGGCAAGTGTACACAACTGTACTATGTTCTTCGTGTTTCACTGTTGCAGTCATTACATTTAGGTAGATTCCCAAAGCTATGGTTGGGAGGAGGAGTTTATACAGCATTAGGGCCAGCTATAAGGCCCTGCAAGACAGCAGTGGCAAAGCCGGATATGGATTTAGAGAAAATTGGTAAATGATAATGCTTGGTGAAAGTATGTACAGAACTCCAGGTAGCAGCTTCTAGAATATCCCTGGTAGGAACACCTCTGAGAAAGGCTGCAGAAGTAGATGCAGCCCTGGTGGAGTGAGATCTGATCCCCTGGGGGCTAGGTTTTCCATGGTGCTTATAGCAAAAATGAATGCAATGGCTTATCCATTTAGAAATGGTTTGTTTTGAAATAGCCTTCCCCTCTGCCCCTGCAGCAAATGCTACTAGCAATTGCTCAGATCCTCTTTGAAATTTAGTCCTGTCCAAGTAGAATCTAAGTTGTCTGTGAACATCCAAGGAATGCAGAATCCGTTCCCTGTTCTGTGGATTGGGAAAGAAGGTTGGCAAATGAATGGACTGATTAAAAGCCACACTGGAAGCCACCTTGGGCATGAAGGATGGATTGGACCTCAAAGATACTCTGTCCGCATGAAAGATGATGAACGGCTCCACTGCCATAAGGGCCAGTAAATTCAGATATCCTTCTAGCTGAAGTGATTGCTAAAAGGAAGGCCGTTTTCCAAGAAAGAAATTTTAAGTCTGCAGTAGCAGCTGGCTCGAAAGGAGGTAGAGTGAGTTTCTCCAAAATAAAATTAAGGTCCCAGGCAGGGGTAGGAGCTCTGCTGGGTGGTCTCAAGTTCTTTGCCCCACTGAAATACTGCTTGAGCAGGGGATGAGAGAAGAGGGGTGGTACTGTGTTATAGTGAGCTGAAATAGCTCAAGCGTGGATTTTAATAGAGGAAAAAGACAGGCCCTTGTAAAGCATCTCAGTTAAATATTGCAAAATCGGAAGTAAATTGGGGGCTGCTGTGCTCATCCCTAAAAAGTGGTTCCAGGCACAGAATCTTTTCCATTTGTCAGCATAAGATTTTCTAGTACTAGGTCTTCTTGCCTCCAAGATGACATCCATCACAGGTTTGCTGAGGGATGATCAGGGTGAATTTAACTGATTAGCCACGCTGCAAGGTTCAATGTTGAAAGCTGAGGGTGCAGAATTTGGTTCTCCTGCTGAGACAGCAAGGAAGGGGTCTGAGGCATGTGCCATGGAGACATTTGTGACACACTGCACAGGAGTGGATACCTGTGTTGGCATGGCCAGTCTGGAGCAATCAAAATCATTCTACGTTTGCCCCGTTTGACTTTTAGCAGAACTTTGGAGAGCAGAGGCAGAGGGGGAAAGGTGTAGACTGATAGGTTTTTCCAGCTGAAGGACAGAGCATCCACTTTCCAGGCTTCTTTGTAGGGAGTCCTTGTGCAAAACTTGCCCAACTGGTAGTTCTGGAGGGGAGGCAAATAGATCTATGTCTGGGCTCCCCCATTTGCTTGTCAACATGTTGAAAATCTGTGGTTCCAGTTTACACTCGTGTGGGACTATGCAATTTCTGCTTAGTCCATCTGCCAGTGCATTCAATTTTCCTGGCAGGAATTTAGCTTGTAGTTGCACTTGGTAGCTCAAGGCTGTGTTCCACAATGCCATGGCTAGTCTGCAGAGGGGGTAGGAATGTGTACCCCCCTGCTTGTTTATGTACCACATAACCATGGTTTTGTCTGTCTTTATCATTAGTTGTCCAGGAAGGATGTAGTCCTTGAAGGCTGTCAGAGCATTCTGTATAGCAAACATTTCTTTTTGATTGATATGTAGGTACATTTGATTTGGGTTCCATTTGCCCTGAATGCACTTCCCTGCCAGGTAAGCCCCCCATGCATAGTCTGATGCATCTGTAGCTGGGTTTGGACTTCAGGGGGTAGTGTGAATGGCAGTCCCTTGTTTTGGTGGCAGGCCTCTGCCCACCATAGGAGCTCCAGGTACTTTGTAAATACCCTGGGCGCAGTAGACAAGCCAAAGGGCAGTGCAGAGAACTGATAATGCAAGTAGCCTGCTTTGAACCGCAAGTATCTTCTGCAAGATTCCCTGATCAGGATGTGCAGGTATGCTTCTTTTAAATCTAGAGTTGCCAACCAGGCATCTTTGCCTAGCACAGAAAGTAACTGAAGAGTAAGCATCTTGAATTTTGGAATGTCCAGAAAAGTGTTTAGAGTAGACAGGTCCAGAATTGGACGCCATGATTTGTCTTTTCTGGGTACCAGGAAAAGCCTGGAATAGAAACCTTATCCCTTTTCCTCTTCTGGTACTGGTTGAATAGCACCCATGTTTAAGAGGGAAAGTGCATGTTTTTGAGCCTCTGCCCACCGATTTCGGGGCAGAGCTGGCCACCTGTTTGGTGTTGGCAACGTGTGGAAATGAAATATGTATCCCTGGGACACTATTTAAAAAGTACAGTTTTGTACCTACCATAAATGTAGATGTCCGATAGACATGCAACTGCAGTCATAACATGTGGGTTGTCCTGCCTCAGGCAGCCCTCGGTCGGCTGGATTCCAAAGTCTGGGTCCGACGTCGGCTGATGTCGATTTCTCGACGCCAGAGCTGCTGGAGTATATAAGCATCAGCCGACGCCATTTTCTTCAGTGTTTCTTGCCCCAGATGCCAGGTGCCTCCAAGGAAGGCTGTAATCAAATTGGAAGACAAAACAGGATTCCAAACAATTACATGAGCAATAAAACAAATACACCATAACCGATATCCCCAGCTAAGAGTGAGGGGGATAGGAGGACCCTAAGCATAGAGGGGTATGGAGGGAGGGAATGACTGCAGTTGCATGTCTATCGGACATCTACATTTATGGTAGGTACAAAACTGTACTATGTCCTTCAAGAATGCAACTGCAGTCATAACGGGTAGAATACCATAGCTTAGCTGGGGAGGAGGTATGCTCTAGGAAAGAGATGGTGTGGCAATCAAACCCTGCAGGACTGCCAAGCAAAGCCTGCTCTGGATCTGGAATATAGGGGGAGATTGTAGTGTTTTGAGAATGTATGCACGGAGCTCCATGTAGCAGCTTCTAGAATGTCCTTTGTAGGCACCCCTCTTAAAAATGCTGTAGAGGTGGCTGTAGCTCTGGTGGAATGTGGTCTGACATAGGCTGGAACAGTCTTTCCATGAAAGGAATAACAGAATCTGATGCAATGTCCGATGCATTTAGAAATAGTCTGTTTTGAAATTGCTTTTCCTTGGACTGCAGGGGCGTAAGCTACAAAAGCTGTTCAGACTTTCTACTGTCCTTGGTTCTGTCCAGGTAGTATCGGTTGTCTATGAATGTCCAAGGTATGCAAAAGCCTTTCCCTTATTCGCAGGATTGGGGAAGAAAGTAGGCAGATGAATGGCTTGATTTAGAGAAACCCTAGATACCACCTTTGGCATAAAGGTAGGGTTGGTCCTTAATGAAACCCTGTCTCTGTGGAAAATAATAAAGGGTGGTATTGCCATTAGGCCTGTAGTTCAAACCCTTCTTGCTGAGGTAATTGCCAACAGGAAGGCTGTTTTCCATGAAAGAAATTGCAAGTCAACTGAAGCTGCTGGCTCAAAAGGAGGTAGAGTCAGTTTTTCTAAGACAAAATTGAGGTCCCAGGCTGGCACTGGGGCCTTTCTTGGTGGCTTAATGTTCTCGATTCCCCTGAGGAATTGTCTTAGTAAGGGTGAGAAAAACAGGAGGATCAGTGTTGTATCTAGCTGAAATAGCAGATGCATGTATCTTTATTGAAGAATATGAGAGGCCACTCTAACATATCTGCCAAATATTCCAAGATAAGTGGGATGTTCAGTAATGATGCATCATGCCCTTTGCTGGTATTCCAATTGCTGAATCTTTTCCACTTTGCTAAGTAGACCTTTCTGGTGACGGTCTTCGAGCCTCTGTTAGTATCCGCTGAACTTCCTTGGAGAGAGATAAGTTGAAGTTATTTATGGGATCTCCCAGGCTGTTAGCTGCAGAGTCTGAAGGTTTGGATGCAGTGTTTCGAAATTGTGTTGAGTCAAAAGTAGAGGCCACTGAGGAAGGGCCCACCTCCTGGTGTGGCATATGCCCGTAGTAGTGGGTACCAGTGTTGTCTTGGCCAATCCGAGCTATTATGATTCCCTTGGGCTTCTCTGCTTTGATCTTTAGTAATACTGAAGTCATCAGTGGCAGAGGTGGGAATGCATAGATTGCTAGGGAGTTCCAGTTGAATGAAAGAGCATCTATTTTCCAAGCCTTTGGATGGTATGTCCTTGTGCAAAATTTTGGTAGGAGATGATTGAGGTGAGAGGCAAATAGGTCCACTTCTGGCTTGCCCCATGTCAAGTGAGTTGTCTGAAAGCCTTCGGATGTAACCACCACTGTGGATCTGTGAAATTCCTGCTTAGGCTGTCTGCCAACACATTGTCTTTTCCTAGGACAAACTGTGATTGTAAAGTACAGTTTTGTACCTACCATAAATGTAGATGTTCGAAGATCCACATTGCTGCAGTCCTTACTTATGGGTAGTCCGCGGTCCTCGGTCGGTCCGAATACCAAAGTATTAGGCTGACGCCGGTCATGGGCTTCTAGAAATGACATCAGAGCGTCAGGGTATAAAGGCGCATGACCAACGTCATATCCTCAGTCTTTTCTTGCCCCAGATGTCAGAAGGCCAAACAAGAAAGGCCACAGCCAAAAACAGAATACCTCCCAAAAACATGCCCAACAACAACCATCACCTAAAGCATAGCACCCTGTTAAACTACAGTGGGGAAGGAGGGAGAAGACTGCAGCAATGTGGATCTTCAACATCTACATTTATGGTAGGTACAAAACTGTACTATGTTCTTCATCTCACATTGCTGCAGTCCTTACTTATGGGTAGAATCCCAAAGCAACGGGAAAGGGAGGTTGGTAAAATCATAAAGCATTAGGGCTGCTAAAATGCCCTGTAAAATTGCAGTGGCAAATCCAGCCCTAGACTTAGAATAGAGAGGAAGGTGGTAATGTTTAGAAAAGTATGCACTGAACTCCAAGTAGCTGCCTCCAAAATGTCTTTGTAGCTACCCCTTAGAAAGGCCGTGGAAGTAGCAGTAGCCCTAGTGGAATGAGGCCTGATTCCAGCCGGAATCTCCTTACCATGATGGGAATAACAGAAAGAAATACAAAACCCAATCCATTTAGAAATAGTCTGTTTTGAAACAGGTTTACCCTGTGAACCCAAGGCAAAAGAAACAAACTGCTGAGACTGTCTGAACTCCTTGGTTCTGCTCAAATAATAACGCAACTGCCTGTGAATATCCAAAGTATGCAAAATTTTCTCCCCTTTATTTTGGGGGTTTGCATAAAAAGTAGGCAAATGAATAGTTTGGTTTAAGGCCACACTAGAAACCACTTTAGGCATAAAGGAAGGATTAGTACACAAAGATACCCTATCCTTATGAAAAATCAGGAAAGGCTCCACTGCCATAAGGGCCTGTAATTCAGAAACCCTTCTTGCAGAGGTAATGGCCAACAAAAAAGCAGTTTTCCATGACAAATACTTTAACTCGGCAAGCTGCAGGCTCAAAAGGTTGTAGAGTAAGCTTTTCCAACACAAAATTGAGATCCCAAGCAGGAGTAGGAGCTCTACGTGGAGTCTTATATTCTTTGCCCTCTAAGAAATTGCTTAAACAAAGGGTGAGAGAATAAAGGAGGGTCACAATCATAGTGAGCAGAAATGGCTGCAGCATGGACCTTTATCGAGGAGAAAGACAAACCCTTGTCCAATAACTCAGTAAGATTTTGAAGAGCAACACTTAAATCAGGTTTGGAGACATCAAAGTCCTTTTCCTTTGCTCCAAATAAAAAATCTCGCCCATTTATCAGCGAAACTTTCCTGGTACTAGGCCTCCTGGCCTCCAAAATAACATTCAAAACTTGTTGTGGGAAGCTGAGACCCTCCAGAGTCTAACACAGAATATGCCAGGCTGTTAGATGCAGAGACTGAATCTTGAGATTGAGGAAGTGATTGCCCGCTTGTGACAAAAGGTGCGGAATCGAAGGCAGAGGCGATGGAGGTTCTCGTATTAGACTCCTCAGTAGTGGGTACCAGTGTTGTCGAGGCCAATCCGTGCTATCAAAATCATGGTTGGTTTGTCTTGTCAGGCCTTCAAAAGTACCTTGGGAAGAATAGGCAGAGGTGGAAAGGCATATACATGCAGATTGTTCCAACTGAATGATAGAGCCCACCTTCCAAGCTGTGTGATGAAACATTTTGTGCAAAACTTTGGCAACTGGTAATTTTGTGGAGAAGTTTAACAGATCTATGTCTGGAGTTCCCCATAACGCTGTCAATTTTGAAATACATGAGGATCCAATTTCCACTCGTGAGGATCCACTATTTGTCTGCTCAACACATCTGCTAAGGAGTTCAGTGCTCCTGGTAGAAACCCTGCTTGAAGATTGAGGTGTAGATTGAGAGCAGTTTCCCACAAAATCATCGCTTGTCTGCAAAGAGGGTAAGAATGGGTTCCCTCTTGCTTGTTGATGTACCACATGACAGTAGTGTTGTCTGTTTGAATCAACACCTGCCCTGGGTGAAGTAAGTCTTTGAAAGCCATCAATGCAAACTGGACTGCTAACATTTCCTTCAAGTTGATATGCAAATGTTGGAGTTTGACAGGCCAATTGTCTTGCACCCATTTTCCATTGAGGTGTGCTCCCAAGCCTTGTCCGAGGCATCTGTCGTTAGAATCTGACTCGCCTCTGGCCGGGTCACAGAGAGTCCCTTGTTTAGGTGACATTCCTGAGCCCACCACAAAAACTCCTTCTGAATGCAAGGTATTATCTGAATGACAGTGTCTAGATCTTGGCAGTGCTGTGTCCATACATTTTGAGATACCATTGAAGCTTCCTCATATGCAATTTGGCATTGGGAAGCACCAGAATACAAGATGCCATGAACCCCAAGGCTTGAAGGACTGTCCTTGCAGTCAGCCTGGACCAGAGACATTTGATGAAAATAAAGAGAAAGGCTTCTTTGTTTGTCCGGGGTCAAAAGGCCATCTGGGAAGCTGTATTCAGTCTCACACCCAGAAAGCACATGTCCTGAGAGGGTATTAGACTGGACTTTGTTTCCCTCACAGAATACCCTAGGCATCTTCACACTGCCATCACATACTGTAGATGTTGAAGAAGTCCGTCCTTTTCCTGTGCAATAATCAGGCAATCGCCCAAATAAGGATAAATCTGTATTCCTCTTAGTCTGAAAAGGCTATCACTGAGCCAGAACCTTGTGAACACTCTGGGCAGTAGATAAGCCTCCCGGGGGAAAGCCGGACCTCCAGAATCCTGGGAGCGCCCAGTCTCCGGGGCCATGATAGTAGACGGAAGTCCCGCAGCCGAAGCACCGAGGAGGCTCGGAACCAAAGCATCGTCCCAAACATCACCCTCGGGTCCAGCCGAAGAAGTCCGCGTACCAAACTCGGACCCGAGGGCCCGGGTTGGAGTAAGGGTCGGAGCCGACCCTGAGATCTCCACCGTTCCAAAGCACCTGCTCCACGGAGCCAAGCAGTCGGAGGAGGAATAGCAATGGGTGGGTCATGGCCATCGGCCCGAAGCCAACTGGGTCGGAGCCGAAAACAAATTTTTGGAAGACTGGGGACTGGAAAAGTCTTTGGAGCACCCTGTCTATATCAGAATCCGACATTCTCAAGACCGAGAGGAAACAGAACGGGTTCGAGAAGACCTTCCTCGGCCCCAAGGGACCAGGGGACCGCCCGAGGCGACTCGATGAGAATCGGCCGAGGAAACGACACACCAGATTCCATCGGTGCGAGGTAGACTTCGCCGAGGAGGAAGTGTCTGAGCTGGCGACCCTTTGTCGGCCCGAGCAGTGGAGCCGACGAAGGTGACCCGCCTCGATGCCCCAGCCATCGGCTCAAGCCCGAGGAGTCGATACTGGAGGCATCGAGGCAGACTGCCCGACCTCGCCCAAGTCTTTGGAGCCGAAGGAGAGGCCTGCCTAGGTCTCTTGGCAGTCGGATCCGACGGACTGGTCGGAGCCAAGCCCTTTCTTTTGGCAGGAGTCGGAGCGAAGACAAGGCTTCTTCAAAAGAAGGTTTAATCAACCCTTTAAGAATTAATTTATTTTTCCTCTCCTGGAGGACCCTAGAGGAAAAAGCGTGACATACGCTGCATGACTCCTGCAAGTGCTTTGCCCTAAACAATAAACACAAAGTAGATGGTCATCAGTAACAGACATCTTAAAAGCACATTTAGTACATTTTTAAAGCCCAAGGCCTAGGGCTTGAGACATAATGTTAAACAATTTCTGACAGGAAATTTAACAACTGTGGAATCGCTTTATAACAAAAACCAAGGCTTACAGAAACAGTGTAAACACAACCTGGTGTAATAACTGGAACTTTAAAACACTAAAAAGTTCAGTTATACAGTTTGACCGAAAGGCCCTGGAATGAAAGGCAAACAAACTCTACTCAATCACCCACAAGAAATACCACTACTCAATCGTACACAACAGGCAGCAAAGGCAGCAATAGCCGTTAAAACGGCTTTTGTGAAATACAAGCACAAAACTGACAGAAAAAGTAGTTAATAAAGCTACTCAGCCCAGCCAGCTCGAGACCACGTCCTTGCAGTTAAGCGGCAAACGAGATCTGGGGGACTGATGGTGGTGCATCCTGGGATATAGTAAGCTCAGCCAATAAGAGACTTCGCTCTTTGGCATAAGCGTGCCGAGTCGGAGCCGAGGGATCGGCTCCGAACCCATCATTCAGAATGTAGGCGAGATAGGATCACATAACATCCATGGTTTTGTCTGTCTTTATCATTAGTTGTCCAGGAAGGATGTAGTCCTTGAAGGCTGTCAGAGCATTCTGTATAGCAAACATTTCTTTTTGATTGATATGTAGGTGCATTTGATTTGGGTTCCATTTGCCCTGAATGCACTTCCCTGCCAGGTAAGCCCCCCATGCATAGTCTGATGCATCTGTAGCTGGGTTTGGACTTCAGGGGGTAGTGTGAATGGCAGTCCCTTGTTTTGGTGGCAGGCCTCTGCCCACCATAGGAGCTCCAGGTACTTTGTAAATACCCTGGGCGCAGTAGACAAGCCAAAGGGCAGTGCAGAGAACTGATAATGCAAGTAGCCTGCTTTGAAGCGCAAGTATCTTCTGCAAGATTCCCTGATCAGGATGTGCAGGTATGCTTCTTTTAAATCTAGAGTTGCCAACCAGGCATCTTTGCCTAGCACAGAAAGTAACTGAAGAGTAAGCATCTTGAATTTTGGAATGTCCAGAAAAGTGTTTAGAGTAGACAGGTCCAGAATTGGACGCCATGATTTGTCTTTTCTGGGTACCAGGAAAAGCCTGGAATAGAAACCTTATCCCTTTTCCTCTTCTGGTACTGGTTGAATAGCACCCATGTTTAAGAGGGAAAGTGCATGTTTTTGAGCCTCTGCCCACCGATTTCGGGGCAGAGCTGGCCACCTGTTTGGTGTTGGCAACTTGTGGAAATGAAATATGTATCCCTGGGACACTATTTAAAAAGTACAGTTTTGTACCTACCATAAATGTAGATGTCCGATAGACATGCAACTGCAGTCATAACATGTGGGTTGTCCTGCCTCAGGCAGCCCTCGGTCGGCTGGATTCCAAAGTCTGGGTCCGGCGGCTGATGTCGCATTTCTCTCCCACGCCAGAGCGGCTGGAGTATATAAGCATCAGCCGCCATTTTCTTCAGTGTTTCTTGCCCCAGATGCCAGGTGCCCTCCAAGGAAGGCTGTAATCAAATTGGAAGACAAAAACAGGATTCCAAACAATTACATGAGCAATAAAACAAATACACCATAACCGATATCCCCAGCTAAGAGTGAGGGGGATAGGAGTGGACCCTAAGCATAGAGGGGTATGGAGGGAGGGAAAACCCGACTGCAGTTGCATGTCTATCGGACATCTACATTTATGGTAGGTACAAAACTGTACTATGTCCTTCAAGAATGCAACTGCAGTCATAACGTGGGTAGAATACCATAGCTTAGCTGGGGGAGGAGGTATGCTCTAGGAAAGAGATGGTGTGGCAATCAAACCCTGCAGGACTGCCGAAGCAAAGCCTGCTCTGGATCTGGAATATAGGGGGAGATTGTAGTGTTTTGAGAATGTATGCACGGAGCTCCATGTAGCAGCTTCTAGAATGTCCTTTGTAGGCACCCCTCTTAAAAATGCTGTAGAGGTGGCTGTAGCTCTGGTGGAATGTGGTCTGACATAGGCTGGAACAGTCTTTCCATGAAAGGAATAACAGAATCTGATGCAATGTCCGATGCATTTAGAAATAGTCTGTTTTGAAATTGCTTTTCCTTGGACTGCAGGGGCGTAAGCTACAAAAAGCTGTTCAGACTTTCTACTGTCCTTGGTTCTGTCCAGGTAGTATCGAAGTTGTCTATGAATGTCCAAGGTATGCAAAAGCCTTTCCCCCTTATTCTCAGGATTGGGGAAGAAAGTAGGCAGATGAATGGCTTGATTTAGAGAAACCCTAGATACCACCTTTGGCATAAAGGTAGGGTTGGTCCTTAATGAAACCCTGTCTCTGTGGAAAATAATAAAGGGTGGTATTGCCATTAGGGCCTGTAGTTCCGAAACCCTTCTTGCTGAGGTAATTGCCAACAGGAAGGCTGTTTTCCATGAAAGAAATTGCAAGTCAACTGAAGCTGCTGGCTCAAAAGGAGGTAGAGTCAGTTTTTCTAAGACAAAATTGAGGTCCCAGGCTGGCACTGGGGCCTTTCTTGGTGGCTTAATGTTCTCGATTGCCCTGAGGAATTGTCTTAGTAAGGGTGAGAAAAACAGGAGGATCAGTGTTGTATCTAGCTGAAATAGCAGATGCATGTATCTTTATTGAAGAATATGAGAGGCCACTCTAACATATCTGCCAAATATTCCAAGATAAGTGGGATGTTCAGTAATGATGCATCATGCCCTTTGCTGGTATTCCAATTGCTGAATCTTTTCCACTTTGCTAAGTAGACCTTTCTGGTGGACGTTCTTGAGCCTCTGTTAGTATCCGCTGAACTTCCTTGGAGAGAGATAAGTTGAAGTTATTTATGGGATCTCCCAGGCTGTTAGCTGCAGAGTCTGAAGGTTTGGATGCAGTGTTTCGAAATTGTGTTGAGTCAAAAGTAGAGGCCACTGAGGAAGGGCCCACCTCCTGGTGTGGCATATGCTCCGTAGTAGTGGGTACCAGTGTTGTTTTGCCCAATCCGAGCTATTATGATTCCCTTGGGCTTCTCTGCTTTGATCTTTAGTAATACTGAAGTCATCAGTGGCAGAGGTGGGAATGCATAGATTGCTAGGGAGTTCCAGTTGAATGAAAGAGCATCTATTTTCCAAGCCTTTGGATGGTATGTCCTTGTGCAAAATTTTGGTAGGAGATGATTGAGGTGAGAGGCAAATAGGTCCACTTCTGGCTTGCCCCATGTCGAAGTGAGTTGTCTGAAAGCCTTCGGATGTAACCACCACTCGTGTGGATCTGTGAAATTCCTGCTTAGGCTGTCTGCCAACACATTGTCTTTTCCTAGGACAAACTGTGATTGTAAAGTACAGTTTTGTACCTACCATAAATGTAGATGTTCGAAGATCCACATTGCTGCAGTCCTTACTTATGGGTAGTCCGCGGTCCTCGGTCGGCCCGAATACCAAAGTATTAGGGCTGACGTCGGTCATGGGCGCCTAGAAATGACATCAGAGCGTCAGGGTATAAAGGCGCATGACCAACGTCATATCCTCAGTCTTTTCTTGCCCCAGATGTCAGAAGGCCAAACAAGAAAGGCCACAGCCAAAAACAGAATACCTCCCAAAAACATGCCCAACAACAACCATCACCTAAAGCATAGCACCCTGTTAAACTACAGTGGGGAAGGAGGGAGGGTTTGACTGCAGCAATGTGGATCTTCGAACATCTACATTTATGGTAGGTACAAAACTGTACTATGTTCTTCATCTCACATTGCTGCAGTCCTTACTTATGGGTAGAATCCCAAAGCAACGGGAAAGGGAGGTTGGTAAAATCATAAAGCATTAGGGGCTGCTAAAATGCCCTGTAAAATTGCAGTGGCAAATCCAGCCCTAGACTTAGAATAGAGAGGAAGGTGGTAATGTTTAGAAAAAGTATGCACTGAACTCCAAGTAGCTGCCTCCAAAATGTCTTTTGTAGCTACCCCCCTTAGAAAGGCCGTGGAAGTAGCAGTAGCCCTAGTGGAATGAGGCCTGATTCCAGCCGGAATCTCCTTACCATGATGGGAATAACAGAAAGAAATACAAAACCCAATCCATTTAGAAAGTCTGTTTTGAAACAGGTTTACCCTGTGAACCCAAGGCAAAAGAAACAAACAACTGCTGAGACTGTCTGAACTCCTTGGTTCTGCTCAAATAATACCGCAACTGCCTGTGAATATCCAAAGTATGCAAAATTTTCTCCCCTTTATTTTGGGGGTTTGCATAAAAAGTAGGCAAATGAATAGTTTGGTTTAAGGCCACACTAGAAACCACTTTAGGCATAAAGGAAGGATTAGTACACAAAGATACCCTATCCTTATGAAAAATCAGGAAAGGCTCCACTGCCATAAGGGCCTGTAATTCAGAAACCCTTCTTGCAGAGGTAATGGCCAACAAAAAAGCAGTTTTCCATGACAAATACTTTAACTCGGCCGAAGCTGCAGGCTCAAAAGGTTGTAGAGTAAGCTTTTCCAACACAAAATTGAGATCCCAAGCAGGAGTAGGAGCTCTACGTGGGAGTCTTATATTCTTTGCCCCTCTAAGAAATTGCTTAAACAAAGGGTGAGAGAATAAAGGAGGGTCACAATCATAGTGAGCAGAAATGGCTGCAGCATGGACCTTTATCGAGGAGAAAGACAAACCCTTGTCCAATAACTCAGTAAGATTTTGAAGAGCAACACTTAAATCAGGTTTGGAGACATCAAAGTCCTTTCCTTTGCTCCAAATAAAAAATCTCGTCCATTTATCAGCGTAAACTTTCCTGGTACTAGGCCTCCTGGCCTCCAAAATAACATTCAAAACTTGTTGTGGAAGCTGAGACCCTCCAGAGTCTAACACAGAATATGCCAGGCTGTTAGATGCAGAGACTGAATCTTGACATTGAGGAAGTGATTGCCCTCTTGTGACAAAAGGTGCGGAATCAAAGGCAGAGGCCATGGAGGTTCTCGTACTAGACTCCTCAGTAGTGGGTACCAGTGTTGTCGAGGCCAATCCGGTGCTATCAAAATCATGGTTGGCTTGTCTTGTCAGGCCTTCAAAAGTACCTTGGGAAGAATAGGCAGAGGTGGAAAGGCATATACATGCAGATTGTTCCAACTGAATGATAGAGCGTCCACCTTCCAAGCTGTGTGATGAAACATTTTTGTGCAAAACTTTGGCAACTGGTAATTTTGTGGAGAAGCGAACAGATCTATGTCTGGAGTTCCCCATAACGCTGTCAATTTTTGAAATACATGAGGATCCAATTTCCACTCGTGAGGATCCACTATTTGTCTGCTCAACACATCTGCTAAGGAGTTCAGTGCTCCTGGTAGAAACCCTGCTTGAAGATTGAGGTGTAGATTGAGAGCAGTTTCCCACAAAATCATCGCTTGTCTGCAAAGAGGGTAAGAATGGGTTCCCCCTTGCTTGTTGATGTACCACATGACAGTAGTGTTGTCTGTTTGAATCAACACCTGCCCTGGGTGAAGTAAGTCTTTGAAAGCCATCAATGCAAACTGGACTGCTAACATTTCCTTCAAGTTGATATGCAAATGTTGGAGTTTGACAGGCCAATGGTCTTGCACCCATTTTCCATTGAGGTGTGCTCCCAAGCCTTGTCCAAGGCATCTGTCGTTAGAATCTGACTCGCCTCTGGCCGGGTCACAGAGAGTCCCTTGTTTAGGTGACATTCCTGAGCCCACCACAAAAACTCCTTCTGAATGCAAGGTATTATCTGAATGACAGTGTCTAGATCTTGGCAGTGCTGTGTCCATACATTTTGAGATACCATTGAAGCTTCCTCATATGCAATTTGGCATTGGGAAGCACCAGAATACAAGATGCCATGAACCCCAAGGCTTGAAGGACTGTCCTTGCAGTCAGCCTGGACCAGAGACATTTGATGAAAATAAAGAGAAAGGCTTCTTTGTTTGTCCGGGGTCAAAAAGGCCATCTGGGAAGCTGTATTCAGTCTCACACCCAGAAAGCACATGTCCTGAGAGGGTACTAGAGTGGACTTTGTTTGGCTCACAGAATACCCTAGGCATCTTAACACTGCCATCACATACTGTAGATGTTGAAGAAGTTTGTCCTTTTCCTGTGCAATAATCAGGCAATCGTCCAAATAAGGATAAATCTGTATTCCTCTTAGTCTGAAAAGGCTATCACTGGAGCCAGAACCTTTGTGAACACTCTGGGCAGTAGATAAGCCAAAGGGCAATGCAGAGAACTGATAATGTAAATTTCCAGCCCGAAAACGCAGGTACCTCCTGCAACTGGGCCTGATAGGAACATGAAGGTAAGCCTCTTTGAGATCCAGAGTAACCATCCAGTGATCTTTTCCCAACAGAGGTAAAAGCTGTTGTAAAGTCAGCATCTTGAACTTTGGAATGTCCAGATAAATGTTGAGGATAGATAAATCCAAAATTGGTCTCCACGTGTTCCCTTTCTTTGGAACTAGAAACAGGCGAGAATAAAATCCTAGGCCCACTTCTGACAGAGGAACTGGCTGTATAGCTCCCATTTGAAGAAGTAAAGAAATTTGTTTGTGAGCCTCTATCCTTTGCCGAGGAGGGACGTCTGGCATGCCCTTGAAAGGAGGCATGGTATGGAAATAGAACTTGTAACCTCGGTTTATAATGTCCAATACCCATTTGTCCTGGGTAACTAAATGCCAATTTTGTTTGAAAAGAGCCAACTTTCCTCCCAAAGGAGCTGCCAGGCAGGAAGAATCTGGCAGCTGAAAATGCAGGTCATTGGGCCTGTTTACGAAAGGACTGGCCCCTGCCTTCACCAGCAGATTGAGCAGGCGAACTCCATTGTCTCGGCCTGGAGGTACTCTGAGCTCTGCCCCTACCACGCCTAGATCTACCCCTAGACTGAGAATCAGAAGAAGGGTACGTCCACCCCTTAGTAGGCCAATTTCTACTAAACTTTGGAGGTTGTACCTGCAAAAAATCTTTAACAGTCTGCATAGACTTAGCCTTGTCTTCCATTTTCTTTAAGACTGACTCCACAGGAGGACCAAACAAAACTTCAGACTGTAAAGAGGTATCCAGAATTCTAGACTTAACATGCTCAGACAAATTCTGATCCTTAAGCCAGGCGTGCCTACGAATAACTGAACCAGTTGCAGCCACCCTAGAAGAAGCCTGTAAAGCATCAAAACCACATTGCAAAGAGTGCTTTCCCACCTGTTCAGAAACATGCACTAAATCCTGCAATTCTTTACACTCTATGCCCTCTGCTAAAGCATCCACTTTAGATCTTAGCTGAGAAAGGAGGAAATTCTGATACTTCAACATATGAAACTGGCAGTTCAAAGCTCTCATCGCTAAAGTAGAAGAGGTATACACCTTCTTACCCCATCTATCCAAAGCTCTAGCTTCCTTATCCAGAGGAACCGGATTCTTAACAACAGAGGCTCTAACACCCTTAGGCCCCTGACTAATAGTTTCTGGGTCCGCCCTAGGACTCTTATACAGATATTTATGAGCCTCAGGCACCCTATAATACCTGTCAGGTTTAACTGGAGCAGGAGGCACAGAATCTGGATTAAGGGAAGCCTCCGAGAAAACATCCGAAACAACATCCAAAACCGGAGGTATAGCTAAGGGTCTATGCTGTGGCAAAAACAAGAACTCCCTGAGTCTCTTCCGTGAATCAGAGTAATCCTGTCCTTCCCACTTAAAATGCTCCCTCATGGAATGCAAAGTTTCTGAAAATGAAAAATCCTCTGGAGGAGAAGCAGAAGGAGTGGAATCCTCCGCATCAGAATCAGAATAAGGAGGGAAATCTTGAAAGTCTTCAGCAGAAGACTCAGAATCATCTGAGGCCTGCTCCAAACTTTCCAACTCTGGCTCCATCCTGGGCCTCTTATCAGGAGGGGGCATAGAACCTCTAATTAAAGTAATCAAATCCTCTGCCATTTTAAGCATGTGCTTTTTAGGCACAGACCCTGAAGAACCAGAACGGACACCAGAGGAAGGCAAAACAGACCTACCCTTAGAAGGAGCCTTAGGAACAGTAACAGAAGGCCTAACCACCTTAGGCATAGAAGGGAGAATAGTAACCTGAGAGGCCCCTTCAGCCTGGCCTGCCTCCTGAGAGGCCACATCTTGTAAAATCAAAGTTTCCCCCTGGGACTCAACAGAAACTTCAGCCGGATCCAGCTGTTCAGCTGTAGCTTCTAAAGATCCGCGTCCGAACAGACGAATCATCCTGCCTAGGCTTTAAAGATTTGTCTTTGCGCTTCTTAGTAGAAGCCGGCGTCGGAACATCCGACGGCATGTTATAATTACACCCCTTGCCAAAGACTAACCTAGCGCAATCTAACCTCCGCTTTATAGTGCTTATTAAACCTAGCACAAAACGACACCACTACGCGTGCTCGTCCCAAACAAGGAATACAAAGCGAGTGGTAATCCCTATGCGGTATCTGTTTCCCACAAGAAATACAATTATTCACTTTTTCTGACATCCGTAAGTAACTGAGGCAAGAAAAACAAAATATTCCCAACGGGTACTTAGCCCAACTTGGTATCGGTCTGAAACTCCGAAACCGAAAAATTTCAGAACGCCGAACGGCACTTGCAACGCTGCTTCTGCATCAGACCATGCGGCAAAAAAGACTGAGGATATGACGTCGGTCATGCGCCTTTATACCCTGACGCTCTGATGTCAGTTCTAGGCGCCCATGACCGACGTCAGCCTAATACTTTGGTATTCGGGCCGACCGAGGACCGCGGACTACCCATAAGTAAGGACTGCAGCAATGTGAGATGAAGAACATCGGCCAACACATTGTCTTTTCCTGGGACAAACTGTGATTGTAACTGGATGTTTAGACTCAGTGATTTCTCCCAAAGCTGCATTGTCAGTCTGCAAAGGGGGTAAGAGTGGGTGCCCCCCTGCTTGTTTATGTACCACATCACAGTGGTGTTGTCTGTCCGTATCATTAAGTGACCTTGCTGGGGTTGGTTTTGAAAAGCCTCAATAACATGCATTACTGCCAGCATTTCCTTTTGGTTTATATGCAGATGTGTTTCCTTTGGAGACCATTGTCCTTGTATACACCTGCCTTCCATGTGCGCCCCCCATCCGAGGTCTGAGGTGTCTGTAGTCATGGTCTGTGTTATCTGTGGTTTTTTGAAAGACATGCCTGTGTTTTCCTGGCTCACCGAGGCCCACCATAGGAATTCCTTTTGTAAGCATGGAATGAGTGGTATGATTGTCTCCAAGTTGTTGCTGTGCTGAGACCAAACGCTTTTTAGGTACCATTGAAGCTTTCTCGTGTAGTTTTGCTAATGGAACCAGTAGAATGCAGGATGCCATGTAACCCAGGGCCTGTAGAAATCTCCTTGCAGTCATCTGGGTGAGTTTTGCTAAACCTTTGAAGTACTGAGTTAACTTCTCTTGCTTGTCTTCTGTCAGGTAAGCCATCTGAGAGGCTGTGTCTAGTTTGGCTCCTAAGAAGATTATTTGCTGGGATGGCTGCAGTCTTGACTTTTGGAAGTTGACTGTGTATCCCAGAGCTTGAAGTAATCGTATGACATATTCCAGATGTTTTGTCAACATCAGTTTGTCGTCCGCTTGTATGAGGCAGTCGTCCAGGTATGGGTAAATTTGTATACCCTGGAGCCTGCAATGAGCAATTACTGAAGCCAGGCATTTTGTAAACACTCTGGGCGCAGTAGATAAGCCAAATGGCAATGCTGAGAATTGCTAATGCTCTGGCCCTGCAAGAAATCTGAGGTATCTTCTGCAGCTGTGTCTGATAGGGACATGCAGGTATGCCTCCTTGAGGTCCAGAGTAATCAGCCACGACTCCTTGCCCAGCATGGGAAGGAGTTGCTGTAGTCAGCATTTTGAACTTTGGTACTATGAGAAAGGTGTTTAATGCGGACAAGTCCAGTATTGGTCTCCATTGAGTTTCTTTTCTTGGAACAAGGAACAGTCTTGAGTAAAACCCCTGCTCTTGTTCTTGTTGTGGAACTCTTTGTATTGCTTTCATTCGAGTTAGCAGAGTGATTTGCTTGATAGCCTCTGCCCTTTGATGTTGTGGTAGATTTGGCATGCCTTGTTTTCTTGGTAAGGTATGAAAATGAAACCTGTACCCTCTGTCTATAATGTCCAAAATCCATTTGTCCTTTGTCAGTCTGTGCCAGTTTTCTGCAAACAGAGATAATTTTCCGCCCAAGGGAGTTTCTAGTTGTTCCCTGGTAGGCGGTAGTAGAGGAAAGTCATTGAGATTGTGGTTGTTGGGCAGGAGAAACCCCTGCGTCACCTCTTTGGTTTCCTGGCTGCCATTGACGTCCCCTGTAAGGGCCTCTATATTGGCCTCTTCCTCGGCCACGTCTTTTCTTACCCCTTTGAAACTTTTCTGGGTTAGGACCAGTTTTTTGAAGGCCAATTCCTACTGAATCTGGGGGGTTGAATTTGGAGGAAATCCTTTACAGTTTGAACTGATTTTGCTTTTTCTTCGATGGTCTTTAACACATCCTTAGCATTTACACCAAAAAGCTTGTTCTTTCCCAAAGGTGCATCCAGAAGTTTTGCTTTTACATGATCTGGTAGAGGTTGATCTTTTAACCAAGCATGTCTACGCATCACTGCCCCTGTCATAGCTGCCCTACATGAAGCTTCCAGTGCATCATATCCACACTGCAGGAAGTGATTGCTTACTTGCTGAGTGTTATGTACAGCTTCCTGCAAAGTCTTTCTGTCTAAAGGATCAGGAGAAGCTAATGTCTTTTGTAAATCTTCTAAGAGATAATCCTGATATTGGAACATATGAAAAAGGCAATTTAAAGCTCTCATAGATAAGGTAGTGGATGTGTAAACCTTTTTACCCCATCTCTCTAATGACCTTGCTTCCCTGTTGGAGGGCAAAGGATTTTTTGAGGTGGAGGCTGAAACTCCTTTAGTCCCCTGTAAAATAGTTTCCAAATCAACAGTATGGGCCCTGAATAAATGGGAATGAGTTTCTGGGACCCTGTAATACCTGTCTGGCTTGGCTGGAGCAGGAGGGAGAGTATCAGGGGTAGCACTAGAATCAGAATACAAGTCATCCAGAACATCAAGTACAGGAGGAATAGCTAAGGGCCTGTGCTGAGGCTTCTTAAGGAAAGTCCTAAGGCGTTTCCTGGAATCAGAATATTCCTGGCCCTGCCACTTGAATTGTTCCCTCATGGTGTGCAGAACTTCCCCAAAAGAAATATCCTCAGGAGGGGAAGGCGAAGGTATGGAATCTTCTGCATCCGAATCCTCATAGGTCTGGAAGAGCTCTTCCTGGCTATCAGAGTGGACAGAGCCCTCAGAGTCTTCATCTGAAGGAGTAGGGTCAGAGGGTTCAACCCGGGGCCTTTTATCAGGAGGAGGCTGGGATGCTCTCTCAGGATGGGTCTGTGAACCTCTAATCATGGAAATTAAGTCAGCAGCCATGGACATAATTTGTGTCTCCGGAGTCGGCGGAGGTATCGATTTAGAAGTAATATGCTTTGTTTTGCTGGCTGCCTTAGCCCTAGTGTAGGCCTTAATAGACATGGCCATAGGAGGCCTG
This sequence comes from Protopterus annectens, assembly GCF_019279795.1. NCBI lineage: Eukaryota > Metazoa > Chordata > Ceratodontiformes > Protopteridae > Protopterus > Protopterus annectens. The sequence continues at coordinate 49,679,458 of NC_056729.1, forward strand.
GCAGCTCCATCGCAGGAGTGACCTTGTCTACAGCAATGGTCTCGGGCATTTCCTCGGTTTCGGTATCCGGAGGAAAATCTATAACTGGCGGAGTAATGTCTGGAATCGGAGTCGTCGGTAATGCGGTGTCTTCGGTTCGGAGCGGTGGAGAGACCGTCTCAGAGGGAACCGGAGCACTCGCGCTAGGTTTTGGCGTGGAGTCGGTGGTAGACGCGGGCCGAGGATGTCGGTCCCAGTCTTTTCGCTTTTTGGGAGTTTGCGATGTCGGAAGATCCGACGGCATGGTGTAAGCAAATTTATCGCGAAAAAATCTTCAGCGAACTCGCCCGGCGCCTGAGAGTGCGCTTGTTGAAGCGAGCACAGGCTACACAGGCCGAGACGTCGTGGTCTGGGCCCAGGCAAGGGAGGCAGTAAGAGTGGAAATCCTTATGAGGTATTTGTTTACCACAAAAAAGACAATTGTTAACTTTTTCAGTAATTTCTGACATCGGCTGAGGCAAGAAAAGGTCCCCAATGGGGTACTTAGCTTTTTTGATGAATTCGGTATCGTAGAATACAGGAGCTGACCGACCGGCACTTGCGAACCGCTTCTGCTTCGGGCACTGCGTGGCAAGAAAGACTGAAGAAAATGTCGTCGGCTGATGCTTATATACTCCAGCCGCTCTGACGTCGGAGAGAAATGCGACATCAGCCGACGTCGGACCCAGACTTTGGAATCCGGCCGACCGAGGGCTGCCTGAGGCAGGACAACCCACATGTTATGACTGCAGTTGCATTCTTGAAGGACATCCCATTTGTCCTGGGTTATGAGTTCCCAATTCTTTGCATGAAGAGCAATCTTTCCACCCAAAGGGGTGGCTAAAAGGTAAGTGCTTGGTAATTTTAAAAGTAATTGAGACAGTTTACCATAGGGGGGTGTCTTATTTCCAGATTTGGAAGTGGAGGCCCCCCATTGCTTAGTTCTGAGAGTCCCCTGGGACTGAAACCTGGTGTTTTTGGTGCGTCTGGGTTTGGCTTGAGAGGATCTGGAAGCAACTGGAAAAGACCAATTCTTAGTAGACCAGTGCCTACTAAATCTTGGAGGTTGCACTTGTAAGAAATCTTTAACAGTTTGCATAGATTTAGATTTATCTTCCATCTTTTTTAGAACTGCTTCAGCCTTATTGCCAAACAGGCGGGCCTGATTTGAAGGAGCATCCAACAATTTCGCTTTAACATGATCAGGCAGAGATTGCTCCTGAAGCCAAGCATGCCTTCTAAGCACAGACCCAGTAACAGCAGCTCTGCAGGAGGCCTCTAAAGAATCAAAACCGCATTGCAAAGTATGTTTTCCAACTTGTTCAGCAGAATGCAATAAATCCTGTAAATCTTTATTTTCCACACAGTCAGGAATCAACAACTTTCTGTTTAAGCAGTCCAATAATATGCTGTTGATAATTTAACATATGAAATTGGCAGTTTAAAGCCCTGATTGCCAAGGTTGCAGAAGTATAAACCTTTTTACCCCATCTACCCAGCGACCTGGAGTCTCTATCAGAAGGGGTAGGATTTTTAGCAGTAGAAGCCTTAATGCCCTTGGGCCCCAGAGAAATGGTTTCTGGATCTGCAACATGATTTTTGAAAAGGAACTTGTGGGACTCAGGAACCCTGTAGTATCTGCCAGGTTTACTAGGAGCATGAGGCAGGTAATCAGGGGCCATACTGGATCCCGAAAACACATTAACAATGTCTAGTACAGGAGGTATAGCCAAAGGGCTATGCTGAGGTAGAAGGAAATCCCCAAGCCTCTTTTCTGAATCAGAAAATTCCTGACTTTACATACCTTAAGGGAGCATTTCCACTGGGAAAGTTTCCCCAAAAGAAAACTCCTCAGGAGGGGAAGCAGAGGGAATGGAATCCTCTGCATCAGAATCCTCATAAGTAGGTATGGACAAATCCAGGTCATTAGAAGAGTCAGAAGAAACAGAATCATGAGCAGAAGATTCATAATCAAGCTCAGCCCTAGGCCTCTGGGGGGGGGGGGTTGACTACCCCTGATGAGAGTAATTAGATCTTAAGCCGTTTTGATCATTTGTTTTGTAGGCATAAGGGCCTGAACATGTGGCCTGGGTGTCACTTTTTTGAGACATAAATCGATATTTAAGCCTTAGTAATGAAGGTACTCAGTACAGGCCTGCGAATCAGAAGTAGTGGGTATCAGGGGCTGCGAAAGCGCCTCACTGAGTACCGGCAAACTGGTGACTGGCTTAGGAGAAGTGTCGTTGGCAGTTTTGGACCTCGGCGGCCTATCTCTGTCTTTATCTTTGCATTTTTTCGGAATCCCGATAGTCGGATGGCTAACTGACGACATTTCTGGATAATTAAACCGAGAACCGAAATATTTAGAGGCAAAAATGTACAGATGACTGACAGTCCGCGGATTAAATAAAGCACAAAACTGACAGCAAGGTACGTCGTGGTCAGGGCCTAGGCAAGGAATACAGTACGAATGAAAATCTTTATGAGGTATTTACTTTCCACAAGTAATGCAATTATTAACTTTTACTGACATCGGTAAGGAGCAAGAAAAAGTTTCCCCAAAGGGATACTTAGCTTTAAGTTGAAGACTTTGGTTCTGAAACTCAAAAACAAAAATTTCAGGAGTCTGCCGACCGGCACTTGCAAACTGCTTCTGCTTCGGGCACCGCACAGCAAGAAAGATGTAATGGCATCAGCTGCATGTTTTATACCCCTGACGACCTGAATGGAAGAAGGGACAGCAACTGATGCAGGACCCAAGACTTTGTTAATCAGGCCGACTGAGGGCAACCTGCCAGCAGATTACCCAAATGTAATGACTGCAACAGTGAAACACGAAGGACATGTAATATTCTGCCTTAGACTTCACCAGTGATGTGATTACTCTGGTTCACAGTGATGAGGACGCGAGGTATTTTCATCCCTACAATTACCTATAAGGAATCATCTGTAACACTAGAGATCGAGTAGCAGATGTCATCGAAAGAATCCAACGCCACTCCATCAGTGAAGAAATATTGGGTCCAGAGGCGAACAACCTAGTCTACACAATTTGTCTACCCATGAACTAACTGAAGATCAATTTGATGTCTTACAGAGAGGACTACCTTTAGTTCCAGCTACCTTAACCTTAAGTAGTGTTTATAATGGTTATGGATGTCAAGTTGTATGTACATTATGTTGAAAGTATTTCCTACCAACAGTGAAAGCAGGAATATTTTTTAAGAAACCCGGTGATTTTGTTCCTCCACATCATTTGGTAGAGGCTTTTATGAGATCATATGACCTATAGGACAAGTACAATAATGCTAGATCTCGCAAGAGGTTTTATAATCTAACTGAGCACATACAGCTCTGGCATCACTTTAGTCCAACAATGACACCTTGATCTGTCCTGATCATTGTCTTCGATAAAGTTAAATGGACAAAATGAGAAATATGTTATCTAACCTTGATACTTACACTAGAATTAATAATGTAACAAGTGATATGATACACAGAGTACATGGAGACTTGTCTGGATTATTTCATCAGTAGATATATCACGAAGGAACTCTATGAACATCTCCTAGCTGTGATTCCTTCGGCCCCTACTATAAAAGGTCTTGCAAAAACTACACAAGTTCATAGGTTCATACTAGGCTATCTGCCCTAGGGTATTTATAAGCCTAGCCAGAGTGTGTTTGGCTTTCACCACCCATTTTAAATTAATTTTGCTATGCCCTTTTTCGAGGTTAGTATACTGTGCCTCTGTCCAACAGTGACACAGAAGTGATACCCGGAGTAAACCTACGATCTCCCATCCACTCAAGATTCCTCTTGAAGAGAGTCAATGAGGGACTCTGCCTAACCTGGACTGGGATTTTATTCCAGAGTGAAGCGAGCCTCTGGGTTATAGGTTCATAGGTTTATACTAGGCTATCTGCCCTAAGGCATTTATAAGCCTAGCCCAAATTTTTGTGGCTTACGCCACCCCTTATATGAAAAAATACTGTGCCCATTAGTTTGTTGTGCCTCTGTCCAGCAGTGACACAGAGATGATTCCCGGGATAAACCTACGATCTCCCATCCACAGGTCAAGATTTCTCTTGAACAGAGCCAGCAAGGTGCTCTGCCTCACATGGACCAGGATTTTATTCCACAGCATAGGGAGTCTCAGAGTGATAAATCTATCCCTCCAGCACGTCCTATTTACATCCGTGCTAAGGTTTAAGTTGCTTGCTCTAGTGGTTTTGGTGGATTTGGATTTTATGAGGTGGAGCATGTCCATTAATTCCGGGTTGGACATGGCCTTGTATGTCAGGCACATGTCACCTCTGAGCAGACGGTATGCAACTAAATAGAGCTGGAGTTTCTTCAATCTGGCAGCATATGACAGATTTGAGTCCCTTTATCCTTTTGGTGAGGAACTTTTGGGGTCTCTCCAATTGCTGCAGATGTCGGGTGAGATGCATCCCGAATGGGGCATTGTACTCGATCATTGGTCTGATAAGTGAAGAGTACAGGGGAACAATGACCTCACTAGATCTGGATGTGAATCCCTTCATGATCAGGTGGGCAATGTAGAAGGTCTTTCTAACCACTTTAGCAACGTGAGTGTCAAAAGAAAGGCCACTGTCAACCTGGGTCTCCAGGTCCCTGATAACCTCTTCTGTGCTTAGTGGATTGCCACCTATATGGTAGCTTGGGGTTACCTTGTTTTTCCCAAAGGGTATGACTATACATTTTTTGGCGTTTAACTTCAGGCCATGGCTCTGGCACCAGCTGTTTCCGTGAGTCCCTTCTGAAGGATGTCCGTGTCCGATGCACTTTCCACTATGGCGCCCAGTTTGCAGTAGTCAGCAAACTTGGTCAGCCAAAGTCCTCCCATGTTGGCCTGTACTTCTGAGAAGTAGATGCCGAACAATAGTGGCCCAAGGTCTGAGCCCTGTGGGACACCACTTGTGACCGGCTTGGAGTCTGACATAGCGCCAGCAACTCTAACCCTGTGGGTTCTGTCCTTAAGCCAGTTTGCAACCCATCTTTGTGACATATGGGTTTACATTTAAGCTGGTAAGTTTTTCTACAATACCCGAGTGGGGTATTGTGTCGAAAGCCTTTGCAAGGTCAAGGTAGGCTGTATGGACTGCCTTTCCCTCATCAATGGCCTTGGTGACTGTTTCGAAGAAGTCGACCAAGTGCAAAAGGCATGATCTGCCCTTGACGAAGCCAAACTGGGTCGGGTCCAATGTCTGCAAGTCCCCTATATCTTTGTTTATGAGCTCCATTATGATCCTCTCCATAGCTTTGCAGACTAGACTTGTTAAGCTTATGTGGCGGTAATTACCAGGGTCCGTAGAGGCACCGCCTTTGTGGAGTAGGACCACAGTTGCCGTAAGCCACTCCTTGGGCGCGTATCCTGTGGTAAGGCTGAGATTAAACAGCTGCCTTATGTGCGGGTTTAATCTGTCCCTCCAGCATGTCCTATTTATTTTAGTGCTGAGGTTCAAGTCTCTCGAGCGCGTAGCTCGATGGGATTTGGATTTTCTGAGGTGCAGCATGTCCATTAATTCCGGGTTGGGCATGGCTTTATACGTCAGGCACAGATCGCCCGTGAGCAGGTGGTATGCCACTGAGTAGAGCCTGAGTTTCTTTAACAGGGCAGCATGTGGCATCTGTTTGAGCCCCTTGATCCTCTTGGTGAGGTACTTTTGGGGTCTTTCCAGTTGCTGCAGGTGTCTGGTAAGGTACATCCCAAAAGGGGCATTGTACTCAATTATGGCCCTGATGAGGGATGAGTAAAGAGGCACGATGACCTCCCCTGATCTAGATGTGAATCCCTTCATGATTATGTGGGCTATATAAAATGTTTTTGTAACCACTTGGACCACGTGGTTGTCAAATGAGAGAATGCTATCAACTTGGGTCCCCAGGTCCCTAATTACTTCTTCTGTACTTAATGGATTACCACCTATGTGGTAATTTGTGGGCACTTTGTTTTTGCCAAAGGGGATGACTATACACTTTTTGGCGTTTAGCTTGAGGCCATGGCTCTGGCACCAGTTGTCTGTTTCTATGAGGCCCTTTTGGAGGATGCTTGTTGTCAGCTGGAGAGTCGATTATGGTGCCCAGTTTGCAGTCATCTGCGAACTTGGTCAGCCACAGTCCTTCCGTGTTGGCCTGTACCTCCGAGAAATATATACCGAACAAGAGAGGTCCCAGGACTGAGCCTTGTGGGACGCCACTTGTAATTGGTTTGGAGTCTGACATGGCTCCAGCAATTCTAACCACGTGGGTTCTGTCCGTGAGCCAGGTTGCAACCCATCTAGTGACATAGGGGGTTATATTTAAGCTGGTGAGCTTATCTATAATGCCCACGTGGGGTATTGTATCGAAGGCTTTTGCGAGGTCCAGGTAGGCTGTGTGGACCACCTTCCCCTCGTCAGTGGCCTTGGTGACCATTTCAAAGAAATCAACCAGGTTTAAGAGGCAGGATCTGCCCTTAAAGCCAAACTGGGTAGGATCCAGTGTCTGTAGGTCCCCAATATCTTTATTTATGAGGTCCATGATGATCCTTTCCATAGCTTTGCAGACCAAGCTAGTCAGGCTTATGGGGCGATAGTTTCCAGGATCCGTTGAGGGACCACTGTTGCTGTACGCCACTCTTTGGGTACATATCCTGTAGTAAGGCTAAGATTGAACAGTAGATTTATGTTTGGGTTTAGCACTTCTTGGAGTTCATGTAGGACGCAGCCCGGGACACCGTCTGGTCCCATTGATACTGTGTTTTTTGCTTTGGAGAGGGCAGCTCTTACCTGAGCATCTGAGATGTCAGGGGGGCAGCACTCTGCTGGGATAGATAATTGCCCTTTTAGTGGGGAGGGGGGGGGGGTTTGTGCTGAACCTGTCAGCTAGGATGTTGGCAATGTCTGTGGGTTCGGTGTATTTTTTGTCATTTTGGACTAATTCTGACCATATCTGGGAATTCCCACCCAGGTTCCTAACATAACTAAAGAAAGCCTTGTGATTATCCTTAGTGTCCTGTGCAATTTTTCTCTTGAAGCTGGCCTTAGACGATTTTATGAGTGCCCATAGTTTTTTGCTAATACTGATCAGAGATGCCTTCCCTTTTTGGGATTTTGCTCCATCATGTAGTAGCTTCCTCCTCCTATTGCATAGTTTGTTTATGGCTGGGGTCCACCAGACAGGACGTCTGCCTTTGGAGGATTGGGTCTTGGTTTTATTTGGGAATGCATGATCCATGCATTCCTGAAGGTGTTCATAGAATGTGTTTATAAAGAATTCTGCGGTCTGGGCTGTATTTTCCACAGGCCCGGGGGCTTTGAAGGATTCCACCGCGGTTTTGAGGAGTGTGAAATTTGTTTTAGAGACGTTTTTCACTGTGGTTTTCAGGGCAGGGGGTGGAGTCGGGATGTGAATATCCAGCGAGATTAGTTTATGGTCCGATCTTACCAGTGAGGGATACACTTCTGGTCTGTAGCATAGAGTCCCCATGTTGGTGATGATCAGGTCCAGTATGTTTTCCCCTCTTGTGGGAGTGGTAACAAGTTGTTCCAAAGCATTTGAGTTTATAAATTCTAGTAACCTTTGGCCTAGGGTGTTGGGAGCTAGAGTAATGCTCCCAGTCTATGTTTGGGTAGCTGAAGTCGCCCAATATAATGGTGTTTGGAGAGACCTTCATATTTTCAGTGTTCTCAGGAAGGCCGAGTGGGGTTCCTGGGTTTGGGAGGGTGGTCTGTAGCAGGCTAAAAACTGGAAGGCAGCTTTACCCACTATTAGTTGCACATGGATAGTCTCTGATGCTTCGTGCTATGCCAGCAACCTGGAGGTGTGGGTATCTTTGACGAATATTGATACTCCCCCTCCTTTTGTGGTTCGGTCCAAGTTTTGGGGCCGAAAAGCATGGTATGAGGTATAACCTGGTAGTGCTGGGGTGCTCTCAGGAGCCTTGAACCAAGTTTCTGTTACTGCACAGATATCGATGTTCTCCATGCTAAGGAGAGTTTCGAGTGTGTGCATCTTGAGGTTTAGACTTCTGGCGTTGAGTAGCATTACTCTTGGTTTCTTATCCCTTGTGATACCTATGGAGGTGGGTCTTTTGAGCCTTGCCTAAAAAAGGCACAATGGGGGTAGCAAGAGCCTTTAGCAATATCCGAAAGCCCATGGGTGACAGGTGCAAGCCGTCCCTAGCGAAGCATCGTGGCTTGTCAAGCATATCATCCCAAGCGGACAGGCATTGGATCCCCTTTGAATGACACCAGTACTTAAGCCAATTGTAGAAATTGATCATCTTGTCTTCATATTGTGGCATCATTCTTGGTGAGGGTAAGATGCTACTCAAGGTCAGGGTCATACCGGCCTGGGCTACATGCTCAGAGAGCTCCTCTGTGTCTCTTTTCATGTAGTCCAGGGAGGTACGTCTCAGGTCATTCATACCAGCATGGACAATGACCGAGTCATATTTGTACTTGCCTTGGAGTGACCTGAGTTGCTTGTGTTATGTGGCCCGACAGGCAGCTCACCGTGACCTTCTTGTTCAGCCTGGTGAGCGGGACGTCAGTGTGCCTGACGATAGAGTCACCTATTACAAGTGTATCAGGTGCGTTGTTTAGCCTTAAGGGCTGTGACTGTTCGGCACACTGGCTTTGTGAGCTATGTGTTGCACGTGTTTTGTTTTGGGGTAGCGGTTGCTTGGGTGTCTGCTTTGGAGGTCTCTGCTGCTTAGGCAGATTTTTATTTAGAGCCTCCAAGTATGTCTTAGTGTGTTTATGTGTTTGGTTTGCTGTCGTGGTAGGTCTAAATGAGACTGGAATTGTAGTGAGTGTGGTTTCCTTCTCCTCCTGACTGGTTTTACCAGTACTGAGTTGAGAGCTTTGCCTCCAGTATGGCTATATGGTTGCATCTCTCACGTGTTGGAATTTGTTGGGAGGAGGAGAGGGTTGTCTGTGTACATGAAGCAGTTGTAACATTGCCTCAAGATTCCCAGATTCACCAGCTGGACTGGAAAGGAGATTGACAACTGACCTTTGGACAAGCTAGAATAGTATTGGGAATTCCTTTAAAATTGAAAAAAAAAAAAGGGCCAATGAGGAACAAGGTACTCAAGGGGAGTTTGTGAGGGTGTAGTGCTTTTAATTTTTTAGTGCTGACTTATATAATTGCTTTAGTGAGCAAGTGCCAGGTATCTTAAATGCAATGTGTTACAGGTAACTGAAATGCAAAAACGACAAACAGTAACTTTCTTTCAAGTGAAACAAGGAAATAAGTACAGTAAGCAATGCAGATATCACTAGGGATCCACAGAAGCGCTGAAAAGCCGTGTTTTAGGTGGAATTAGCGTTTCAGGGAAATAGCAAGCAAACAAACAACAAGCATACAAACAAAGCTAGATTCAGCAGGCCTGGATCTGGTCTATGCTACAGCAAACAAGGTGTACCAATTTCAGTAAGAAAGTTCAAATATGCAGGCACTATAAGCCTTTAACCAGAAATTCCCAGCTCAGAAGGGCAGAGTCCAGCCTCTCCTCCCACAAGAGTGTAGACCACGAACCTTCTTAATGTAAAATAACTGGCCTGAAGCCCAAGTGCTTAAACCAGAACTAATACACTTTTAGAATAACAGACACTGAGCCCTCAATCAGCAGTTCCCAACTTAGAAGGATGTAAGCTACCTGTCCTAGTCGTTGTCAGATACTCCTTCAAGACCAACAGTTGCTGGCAAAGGTTGGTTAAGTACACTTATGTCTATTTATGCAGCGACTATGCTAAAGTCAGTTATAGCAAACACAGGGACGATTCTTAGATAAGCGCAGTTTTTTTTACCATTACTTGATCATATAGAAACTGAATCACTACATGAACGATTTTGTCACATTTGATGTTTGCTCCTTGTTCACTTGTATTCCTAACAATGTGGGCAATTCAATATGTGAGAGAATACATCCAGGAGCATACAACTTATTCTAGTAGTTTTATTAGTACTT